>NC_056732.1:763732264-764002264 GCF_019279795.1 Protopterus annectens | reverse complement strand
ACATTGTCTTAACATTTTTTCTATAATGTCATTTTCCTTCAACTCTTGAATTGTACTTTTCCCATTCTGTACTGTTTAGCAGAGTGAAAGCTGACTTTGGTCCTTTCCCCTTGCCAGAGATGAATTGATCTCTTGTGCCCAGCACACACTGGAATCAATGCAAGGTCTTTCCCTTACATGGTGGGAGTGCAGTCAAAGCCAAGTTAGACATGTCATTCAATTTTTTCATGTATCAGGTACAAATCCTGGCTTTCTTTTGCTAAGCAGGTGCCTGTCCAGGGAAGTGCAGGGGATAAAATGAGTTGCAGTAGCCATGGAGTAGAATGGTAAAGGGCAGTAATCATCCTGCTGCTGGCTGTTTTATTTGCAAGCTGTTAGGAGAAGTACATTCCTAATTCATTAATAATTTCTTATGCATGCATATTACATTGTTAGTGGGCAAGGAACATTGATGTGTCCAAGAGTGATATCCTCAGCAGCCTGACCTACCCCAAAGAAGTTTTATTTATTCATTTATTGAAATTCATTTGGTGGCAAGTCCAAATGGGTAGGTGCCCATTTTCAGTGGAGACACGGCAGAAAAGCTTCAGTCTTCAAAAATAATATCAAAACATCTAAAGGTCAAATAATTATACCAAATTATACTTATTGTGGGATTCAATAAACTCTGTGTAGGCTTCCCATGAAGCCTACACAGAGTTTATGTGTCTACATGGTGAGCAGCACCACCAATTACATGTTCATGCTGTCCACCATGTTTAAATATAAACAAGCATGGTTTTATGGCTGGCATGCCAGCCAGGAAAATATGTAAAACAACATGAATAGCAAATATTTTATTAAAGTGTCTATACGCCTCTACTAATTTCGTTGAAGGCTTTTATGAGTGCTGTGCATCCTGCTGCCTTTATTGTGTATAGTATTTTATGAGTGCTTTGCATCCTGCTGCCTTTATTGTGTATTGCATTTTATGAGTGCTGTGCATCCTGCTGCCTTTATTGTGTATAGTATTTTATGAGTGCTGTGCATCTTGCTGCCTTTATTGTGTATAGTATTTTATGAGTGCTGTGCATCCTGCTGCCTTTACATTTTATTTGAAAATCTGTTTTTTGACAGTTGGTTTACTCATTGGTTGATTGTGTTCATATTACTTATATGAATAGCAAACCTGTTCAGAGTAGAGCAAACTAGGTTAGAGGGATTGCGTGGAATGCCACAATGATTACCACGCTTTATCATATAGTAATGTATATGGTCCAAACACAGTACAGGACAGTGCATACAGTACAGAGTATTGTGAAATCCCATTCCAGGTATTCTTTACAAATGTTGTGTAAATGCTCTTTAAGTGTACATGGAGTGCCATTTAAAATAAGTCAGGGGAAGTGTGCATATTGAATAGGGACACACAGATGAATTATAAGAATGAACACAAGGAAAGAAGACAGGCAAAACATCATAATGTGCAGCAGATGAGGGCATGTTAATGGAAGAGAGTTGTATCAGGAACAATAATCACATATCAGCATGATACTGTATGGGCTGCACAGTGAAAATGTATATTATGTGACTGCCAGACAACGTGACGTAGCAGTGTGGAAGATCTCTTTGTGAGATAAGCATCCTGACATGAACAATGGAGAGGACACCTGTCAGGGATGTTATATACAATTGGGGGTTGGGTGCAAATTGTGAAGCTGTGGAAACTGATTTGCCTAAATATGAGTCTAATGTCAGCAGAGGTCTTCAACAAGTGGAACACAGTTACAGGCTCACAGACAACAGTAAGAGAAGCATGCACAATCACAGACAACATCAGAATAATACCACAATTAATCCCATGTCTCTGATACAACATATGTGATTCTGAATGATCATAGATGGTTCTGCATGAACACACTTCAACTATTATATGTCAGCAATCTATGAGGGTAATCAAGCACAACATCCTGTAACATCTGCTGGACTGCTCTACCTGTATGTGACATCAAAGCCCAGTAGCCAGTAAATAACGCCACCGTTTGTTTAACGCCAGTTTGTTGCACAAAAACATCAGCGCCGCTGCCCTGGTAGCGAAGCTTCTAAACGCGCGCCGCCCGCTAAACATACCAGCATACCTCAGTGTAACGTCGACGGGTTTGATTAAAAAGTGCAACCCGATTATTTGTGAACGATGAGTTACGTTGGAATACAAAACACATACCATCACACGAAATTTTAGCGTGAGCAGCCAGCAAGAACAACAATGTTGGTAAAAGCAGTAATCGCGCCAACAAAACACAGTAGTTAATTGAACAGTTCGACAGTATCGGGAAACAAAATCAACAGCCAACCATACGTCAGGCACACAAAACCGTCGCCAATATCAATGAACAAAACAACAGCACACCTTATCACAGTAGCACAATCAATTGGCAAACCATTTTTAGATGTGCGAGCATGATTTACTCAAAAATTTAAGCGGGATTTACCATAGTACAACCGCGAGTCAGTTATTATGATTTACCGAAATTGCGGTCGTTGCAGCACATGATTTCTCGATTTTGATCCGCAGCCATTTGTGCGTTCCGTTCACCCACAACACCAGCAAGGACCCTCCATGATCCAGGAGTCCACACACCCCGGTCAACACAGCAAGAAATGAAACATTACCGCCATAACCCGAACATGCCCGCGCGACATCCGGTTCAGGCCAGCATCCCTGAAGCGGACAGCGTTAATACGCCACATGCCACGCTCGATACCGTTCAACGGTTCATGTGAAGAAACACGCCACCACCCGCCTGCATCAGCATCCGCCTGTTTGATAACGAGGATTTGCAAAACACGGAAACCTTTAGATCAACTGCCCATACCGCATTGCCAATGGAAGCTTAGCTCCTCTCCTTCGAAACGCATGCCTTCCAAGAAATTCTGTCAGAAACTATGTTAATAGCCCCTCGAACACTTGTTTAGTTACCACAAACCGTTCATCGTTGACAGCACAGCTGCGATATTGGGACTTCAATAGCCGATATCAGCACATCAGCGTCAACCGCGGTGAAACGTGCCACCGAATTACGATGTTTGGTAAACTACAGAGTTGACATCAGCACATAACATCAATCTCAGCTCATTCAGAAAGAAATCATCAATTCACATTCATCGAGATCTTTCCAGCACCGAGCACATACTCGATGTTGCCCAGCTTCGAGCTTTCCGCAGCCGCGCAGCCGGAAGCGAAGACATCTCAGCCGTCTTTCCAGAGCATGATGCCACTGAAAAGCCTTCCCAAAGCACTTGTTGCTCATCCAGGAATTGACGCATCAGCATTGAATTGCAGGTAACCTTTCATGTAGTAGCACCATTTGCAGTCACCAGGCCTCACATCACCCCGAACGCAGGCGTTTACCCATCCATTCAACCGTTAACACTCCTCCAAAAGTTACCGCACAGATTTGATCATCTTTCTTCGATTTCTCTTGTGGTGGAGCCGACTATCCGTGCCGCGTCTGTACCTTTGTGACAAAACACTTCGTTGGCAGCACAGCACACCGAAAGTTAGGTCATCGGCTCGGAGCATCACGCATTGCCACGTTGCCGCCTTACCGTTACCATCAACGACCACGGTTCACAGAAGTTATTCAGATGGGACACAGAATCGGCCCGCCCATTCATTCAGGTTGTCCGCTTCTGGCGAACCTGGGATACTAACCATCACGGCACCCAGGGTCAGTTGCATTACAGTCAACATACTTCAAAAACAGCAAACAGACTAGAACTTCATTCTCCGATCCACATTTCATCCAACCCCGGAAGATTTACTCAGATGACCAACAATGAACCTAAACATCTGTTTCTCCCATATTGAAGAACCATCAGGAGTTTTGATAATCCCCACCGGTCTCGCAACCGCTCGAGTTCACCTCATTTCTCCGTTTTCAGTGGCACTGGTTGCTGGGTCCCACATCAATTACATGTCAGCCACCGAGTCATGTACCGTACTTAATGAAGTTATCGTTAAAACCGCATTCGATCCATGGACAGTCACACCACTAGAGTTTCAGCGGACCTCAGGCTTAGGTCGAGGCACCAGTTACCAGTCACACTTCGAACAGCAGCCTGTGCCGCCTGTTCGTCTGCCAGCTCATTATCCGGGAAATCCTCCACCGACGGCACGCCTGGTATTTCATCCACCAGCATCACTCCAGCACCTTGCCTTTGTGCCAGCCTGAGCACTCAAACAGCCTCAAACTGCGAGTTGGTTCCACGACCTCCAGGACAGTCTGCATCCTCACAGCTTGTTCTGTCCTTCATTCACATTTCTATTGAGCGAGGGGCTGACAGTTGTTAGTTTCGTTCCTTTGCACCTCTGTCACCACGTGGTTCTAACCCCCTTTCTGTCCAGCCATCCACCTCAAGATCGCGACTATCTCATTTTGCAGATCACCTGTCTTGAACCAGCTTTGCCGTCCAGAAGACGCATTTGACTTAACACAGTACACTCTGAATCATCATTTATATTAATGTTCAGAACAGCTTAACAGCAGCCGCGCCAATTCTGACGAACACGGTGATAGATCAAGCCACGTTCTCGATGGAAGACTGAACGTCCCCGATTACCACGCGCATTGCCCGAACAACCTTCACCGAGTTTACACTTCAAAGCTTCATCTGGCAACAAACATTGAGCAGTTTGCTGAGCCCCAGCAGACCCGACATTTCATATCGAGCCTAAGAGTCACCAGATTCGTTAAAGAAAGCATGTGTTTATCTGTGATGACGGTGTTAGACCAATCGGACCGCCGTCTATTCGTCCTGGCACCGTTGCTCCAGACAACAAAGTCCAGCTGGAAATCAGCGCACGCCTTTATTGGCTTACTTCAAAGTAAGATAGTTAGTTTAGGTGACTGTTTTTAATAAATCTAATTTTGACTCTTCGTCGACGCAGTTTGTCGGAATGAAGCCAGAACCAACTGTTTCCTATCTGATAAAAAGCGCCAATGCAACACGTTGTTTTTGAAAAACTTCCCCTCTTCCATCATTAACAGTGATGCTTTTGACTGATGAAAAAAAATTCCAGATTCAAGGAATGCAGTTAATGGGACTGCTTGTTAAGTTAAACCGAGGAGACTGTTAAAGATGTTACAGATGAGATTGATTTGTTTACTTGATGCTCAAGAGTGATGTAGCACTGTTAAATTAAATAAATTTGACCATTCGTTTTCCAGTATTGAACATAAGACATATGGTGGAAACTAGTAGGACCAATCTCAACAAGTTCAATATTACTAAGAACAACTGTCAGTTAAATAAACTCTTTACGGTTTGCAGGTTAGCATGTTCTATTGTTTCAGGGTGATTAGTGAGGCAACAAATTTTGTAACTTACTTTAAATAGTACTACTATTTCCTGAAGTTACCAACAATTTCAATGATGATAAAAATTTCCTAGACAAGTAAACTGTCAAAAAATAAGGAAAATGATTTTTTCAGTTCAGTCATATACAGGAAAGACACTTATATTAACTCATTCCTTCACTTTACCAGTCAGCATCCTATGAGACAAAAAACAAAGGAAGAATCTTCAAACTTGTCAGAGCTTGTAGCCAAGTATGTATTCAACTACTTTCTAGTGAAGAGTCACCACCTGTTGATAATATAGTTATTACTGATGTCAACTCTATTGAAGTCCCCAATAGCTTATCCTATAGCGTTTTGTCTTCAGGAGAGGGCAAAACATTAAAGACCTCTTGCAAGCCAGTACGGCTAACATTAATTCAACCAGATCTAAAGGTTCTTTCCCATGTGGTTTTTGCAAATACTGCATTTATATTAAAACAGGCAGTTCTTGTTCTGTAGGTAGTTGCAAAAAGGCTTGCTGTCCCGCCTTCTATGTTGGGACTGAGAAGACTGAAGGTTTCGACACAGGATATCATATACAATTATGCTATTCAATTCAAGAACATTGATTGAAAATGCTAAAACATATTGTTTCTGCTTGTATTTATGGGTATGGACCATCTCTCCTGAATGTTTGGAGGTTCGAACTTATCTCTGGGCACTCCAAAATAATTAAAATCATATATGAAGTAATTTTGGCTCTCTTCCCTTTTTCAAAGTCAAGTATATATACCTTTTACTCTTAAAAAACAGAGTTTTCAATTCATTTTGAGTTGATTTGTGTTATTTTAATGATAAGGTGTACTTGTTTGTTTTTGTTTTTGATTCATTTGATATTTAAAGACAATTAACTACTGTATTTTGTTAGCGCATTAGCATGGCGCTTATACAATCTATTTATGTAGTGCCAATCAAACCCGCATTTATTAACGCATTGGGTATGTTTGTATAAGCGCCTGTCTCGTCTCAACTTGGTTTTATCTCTGAAGAAGCTTCCTTACCAAAGGACGCAAAAAACTGGATGTGTTTTGTGCAAAATAAACTAAGCGTTAATTTGGATTACTAGTTCGTTTTTGTCTTTTCTCGTTTTTTCAGTGTATGTGACATTATGATCATTACAGGCTAGTTGACTACTGGTGCATGGTATATATATATATATATATATATATATATATATATATATATATATATATATATATATATATATGTATTTATAGTAGCATCCACACTATTACAAATGTAACCCATGCCATTAATGTTGTAAATCAGCTGTTTGTACTGTCTGCATCACTGCAACAGGTGTCACTCATGCATCTGGCTAACACCTTGAGAGCCAAAACATCAGACAGTAACATTTATGCAACAAAAAGTACACCTAGGTATGGCCATTAAGATGTGTGACAGCTCACTGTGACAAAGGTGGCACACTTCAATTATACATCACTGGAAAATATGTAGAGTGGTACATGAAGAAGGGTGCATTGAACTTAGCTACTGGTCTGATGAAGGCTATGAACTGTGGATGTATTATGGCCTTTGATGTGGATGTCCTGCATATATTTGGTGGTGCAGTGGTGCAGTGGTTAACTTGTTGCCTCACAGCAAGAAGTTCTCCAGTTCAATTCCCGGCTGGAGAGCCTTCTGTGCAGAGTCTGTATGTCCTCTCTGCATTCATTTGGATTTCTCTGGGTACTCCAGTTTCCTCCCACATTCCAAAGACATGTATCTGGAACATTTCTCCATGGTCCTCTGCTGAAAATAGGCTCTGTCCTAGTTGGACTTTCCTGGTCAACAAATGTTAAATTAAACAAAATAAACATACCCAGTAGTTGTGTTACATACACCACACGGGCCACATGCTGGTGGATGTTCCACATACCATCTACCCCAGGACACAGGTCACATATCAGTTGGCCTGCTTATAGGGTGTGCTGTATACATTATCATTGGGTTTTGCATTTGTTTTCATAATGTAACAAATCCCCCCATGTTTTTCTTTCATCTCATGTGTTGTCATGGCTGTGACAGCAATCGTTGGTGTGTGTTGATACTGCCTGTATTATACTAATATCACAGATGAAGACAATGATTGCCCACAATCTGTAGTTCTCCAGACAGCTGTTTTGTTGTGTATGTCATTCTTGACATCTGAGGCTTAAATAATGGACAGGAAATGGCCTCCTAGATAGCCTGATGAATGGACCTGATCACTGGACCTGATATATAGGTCACTTCAAAAATTTCAACATATTTAGATGCCATGTATGTGATCAAGTGGCCACATCTGACAGTGCTGAATGAATACCTCAGCATGGATTTGTGTCACATGCCTTGGCCTGGTCAAGTGCTATAGGATGAGAGTGCTGTCATCATGCATGCCCTCGATGAAGTCTTTCAGGACATCTGACAAATGTAACAGACATGGATATAGCATTAACAACTCACACATATCTGTTGCATACAGCTGGGATATTACTAGTGTCCATCACAGCTGGGATATTACTAGTGTCCATATAGAAAAGGTCTGTGATTTATCACCAAGAAAGTACAGGCCCTCCAAACCATGCCACGACATATGTGGATAGACTGAAAGCCCTGTCACTGTAATCTTTATCATATAGTATAAGGTGGCTTGTGCCTGGCCTACAGGTCGGTCTCTGACCCTACCATGATTGGAATACTGCATATCTGCAAATCAGAGAAAATGGTAATAGCAGTGTCCCACATAATGGTGTAAAATGGTCTCTGAGATGTCAACCAAGTGCATAAACACACTCCAGCTGACCACATTGAAAACAGAACCTCTACTTATCTAAGTGCTCCAACTAGAGAATGCTGCATTTAATGCAAGCACCACAGCTGAAGTCTAACATGGAGAGGCTCAGACAACAGTTTATAGGTGATGACATCAGCAGAGTCTGGTAAGGAGAAATTGCTAATAGCAGTGTCCCACATGTTGAAGTAAAATACTTCCTGTAATGTCAAGCAAGTACACAAACACATCCCAGCTGACTGCAGTGAGACCAGAACTCTACATATCTAAGGTACACAGACTAGAGAACACAATACTTTTCACAAGCGCCACAGCGCACATCTGAATTTTACAAGGCTGGAGGGCAACTTATGGTAGATGACATCAGCACTGGATGTTGGGAGGCCTGCATGAAATTGATGTGTATGTATGTACAAGTGTCAAAATATTGTTAATTCATGGGACTGGAGTTGTAACTGTCAGATGCACACTTATGCTCCTCTGACTAGATAGGCACACACACACACACACACACACACACACACACACACACACACACACACACACACACACACACACACACACACACACATGCATCCCAGTTGACTGCAGTGAGATCACTACTCCTACCTAAGTACACAGACAAGAGAACTCAGTACTTTATGCAAGTGACTGCACAAATATAACTTTTGCAAGGCTGAAGGACAACTTATGATGGATGACATCAGCAGTGGATGTTGGATAGAAGGTGTTGGGAGGCCTGCATGAAATGGATGTGGAGGCATGTTCAGTTGTGAAGATATTTCAAGTTCTGTATGTTATAAGTCCAAAACGAGGCCCTTGTCAGCAGAAATACAGCTCAAAGAAATCCTTAATGCAATTTTATTAATAAAAACAACAAAGCGTTTTCACCACAGAGTTCTGCGGCTTCATCAGAGAAAATAACACTCCAGGAAAAAACACTCCATAAATATATTAAGAAATCAGGAAGTGACATCCTACAATTTCCTGAAGCTAGATGGTGTTGCATGTTATAATCAAATGTAATAGCGCCACTGCGCCTACACACAACAAACCATTAAAATATATATGCAGAAACCAGCTACCAGGAATAAAAAAAGTGCACCTTCAATCTGACAAGGGTGAAAGGTGCTACACTTTACAATAAAATATTTAATACAATAAAAAATATATTAAAAAATTATTAAGTTGTTTTAAAACATAAATCAACAGACCAACACTCACTCGGATTAATGCTTGTCATCAGAATGCAACAATACTTTTTACTTAACAGCACAGGCAAGTATTGTGTGTATAATCCAAAAGCACACCGCTATACTACAATGCCGATCATTAACAGTAAGAATTGGATATACATATATCAACAGGTATAAGTTCCTATAGTTTGGACCCTATATTGCCTGAATAGCCTATCTAAGATAACTCCTTAATTTCAACACCGGGGTAATATTGCAGTTATTGTTAAGCCCAGGATGTCTAAACGCATCCAGACGCAACTGCCATTCTAATTCTCGATTCTCTAAAATTAATGAAAATGGGCCACCCCTGATTTTTAATGGTACATGGTCAATAGCCATAAACTGGAACCCATGACCTGGGTTCAAGCCAATGTGTTTTGCCAATGCGTTATCACTCTTGCCATTCTTAATGGCATACATATGTTCATACATTCGGTCTCGGACCCTACGGTCCGTCTTTCCGATGTAAAATGCTTGGCAACAATCACACATGGCTATATATATGATGGATTTGCTCTCACAGTTCAATGGGAAACGGATAAGGTATTTTTTATCTCTGACCGTAAATGTTTCACCTATTCTGACCCTGTTACAAAATTTACAAAAACCACATTGGTACATCCCTCTTTTTGTTGAATGTATATTGGGACATATCCCTTTGTAACATTTCCTTGAGGTTATTAGCTCTTTTAAAAATAAACCTAGGTACACTACCTAATTTTTCAGCCAAAAAGGTGTTTGAGGTTATGAAATGCCAGTTCTTGCGTATTATAGCTAAAATCCCTTTAGAATTTTTACTGAAGGTGGTGATGAAACTCAACGAGAAGTCACATTCTTCACCCACAGATGTTGTCTTAACTATATCACCATTGCTGGAATTCAACCCAGCGGGTGCTACATTAATGGTGGACTCAGACTGTATAGAAACTGGTTGGACTAGTAAAGGTTTATAAAAACCATTAAGTCTTTTATTGGTAACTTCCTCAATCAAGTCAAATAACATTTGGTCAGGATACCCTCGATTTTTAAACATTTCCCTCAGTAATTCACATTCTTTAGTGAAGTCAATCATAGTACTGCACATTCTCCCTGCCCTCACCAGTTGTCCTTTTACAATAGACCGTTTCTGTTGATACGGGTGGAAACTGGAAAAGTGCAGGAAAGAATTGCAGTATGTAGATTTTCTAAACACTGTTGACTTCAAGTTACCACACCTAAGGTCCTTTACCAACTTGACATCAAGATAGTCTATCTCAGAAATTGAGAAGTTAAACGTGAATTTTAAAAATTCCGTTGTTGAATTCAAAGTTTCAACAAAAACTGCAGCATCAAGTTCTGAGCCCCTGAACAGTATAAAAATATCGTCAAGGAACCTGGTGTAGTACATGACAGGATCCATCAGACCAGGGATCTTCCTTAACATATTGGCCTCCCAGTAGCCCATAACGTAATTAGCGACACCAGCCCCACAAGGGGAGCCCATCGCTACACCACGTTTTTGGAGAAAAAATTCCCCATTAAAGGTGAAATAGTTTGAAGTCAGAACGATATCAAGTAGTTCAGTGACTAGGTCCACTTCCAACCTAGAGGCCCCAAAATCCTGGAGCATCAGACCTATCCACTCTACCGCCTCCTGATGTGGTATAGAAGTGTATAAATCTACCACATCAATGGTTAAGAAATTGTTCTCACCATTGAACGGGATACCACTGATATTATCAAGGAAGGACCAAGAGTCTTTACAAATGCTAGTAATGGCTTTAATGTATTTATCCAAAATGTTGGTAATAAGTTTGGAACAGGGTTACGTAATAGACGACCTCCCATCAATCAGGGCCCTCATAGGGGGGTTAATGATGTCCTTATGAATCTTAGGGATTCCAAACATGACAGGTATTTTAGATAAATTTATGTCAATATAATTATACAAGTCAATGTCTATTTTTCCTGCAAGGAACAAATCCCTAAAATAACCCCTAATTCTATGGTATTGTCCATTCACCTCACTCTTCGAGGACTTGATGTAAGCACTAGTGTTCAATACACTAGTCATCTTCTCATTATAAGTGAGGTCATCTAATAACACCAACCCCCCACCTTTGTCAGGTTTAATAAGGCGTACGGGTAACCGACAAAACTCGTCTAACAATGTAAGTTGTTCCCTAGAGATGTTAAATTCACCACCATTTTCCATATTATTGTTATTACTGGCAAGATACCTAAAGTCCACTTCGCATATATTCTCAAAAAGTTGTAACAATGCATGCAACGGTGGATTAAACACACTAGCCAGTTTCAAAACCGGCAATTTGCCATCGCTACCACTTGCACCTGAGTTGGTTGCATCGTGTTATTGGTTGAACAATAGTTTTAAGTTCAATTTCCTCACGAAGCATTTCAATTCTATAATTTCCCTAGAGATACTTCCAGATCTACTTGGGACAAATGAATTACCAAAAGCTAGTAATTCAATTAATTGTTCATCCAAGATGATATCAGAAAAATTGTAGATCTTAAAATCTCCCTTCCTGTTAGTAAGTATAACAGGTCCAACATTTACAATAGGTGAAGACGGTGGACTAGGTATGTAGGACCCACTAGTGCCCAGATCAAGGATTAATTGGTCTGGTTCTTCCTCCTGTTCATATAAGGCCTGTTGTTGCGTTGGCCTAAAAAAATATTGTCATTACTGTGATTGACTGTTTTGTTATTAGAATTTTGATTGTACTGATTACTACTAGGCCCTCCATTCTTTCTGGCAAAACTTTTAATTCTATTACTACGTCTAAGTCCAGTACTGGCTTGGCCCTCATTATTCTCCTCAATTATATCATCCAAACCACAATTGTCATCCACAACTTCAGACATCTGAGTGTTACTTACAGAGTTTGGCGGAGTAACATTAGGCACCACCAGTTTAGGATATGCACTATTGTTAAGATAGGCTACCCTGTCTGTTGACAATTTTTTTATTTTTGTTAGCTTTCAACTTCAATAACAAAGTGTCAATACTAGACAATATCTGACCATAGTCAAACTTATACCTAGTAAAGTCCAGGTCTGTTTTTATGTCATTGTCCAAACTGCTAATCTCGCCCATTAGTAAATCAATATGTAAGGCGTAATGCTTAATAATAAGCTCCAAAAGTTGGACACCTTGCTGCTGGAAAAGTGTCTCCAAGTCCGTAAAAAATGCTCGGTCAACTAGTAATCCTGATGGTGCGAAGTTGTTCCGCAACCCCTTAGGTATAAGATTCTCGGTAATGCATTGCCTAAAGTAGGCCGACTCCAGTTGCAATTTTTTTCAATTTAAGTAATTTTATATCAAACAACTTTAACTTATCTGCTAAACATTCATTTTTAGCATTCGGTTCATCATTGCTTAAGGACGTACCTTGCTGGCCAAAAGTGAGATGAGCAGTGTCCAGCAGCCAGTCGCCCAAATTTGGTAAACCAGAATTCGCCCCATCTGATCTATTATTTGAGATTACTGCTCCAATACTTTCCACTCGTGGACTAGGACGTTCGTCAATGCCATTACTCCTTGCAGCAATAGCATAACTAAGAGGTCGCCCAAGAGCTTCTTGATGTCCGGGCTCATTATCAAACAGTAAAACTTCTCCATACGAAGTGTTAGGTAACACCGTGTTAGAGCTACCAGACAACCGTTGCCCAATCGGCTGGCCAGCAGTGATCAAGTCTTCAGAGCTGGCCTGACTCAATCCATTAGGGTTTGCGATGCCAGAAGCCAACGCTGTAGGTAAGCGTATAGCGTGTTGCATGTCATCCATCCGGGAATTAAGCTGGTCCAATCTGCGAGAAAGACCGGCAAGTAAACTGGCAACATCAATACTAGTGTCCTCATTGCCACTTGCCATATGATTGTAGAGCTGCGGACTGCCAGGACTAACAGGGCTCCTCGTAGCCATGAACGAACAAACCAATAAAGAAAAAAAACAACCAAATAACACCAAAACGAGGCCCTTGTCAGCAGAAACACAGCTCAAAGAAATCCTTAACGCAATTTTATTAATAAAAACAACAAAGCGTTTTCACCACAGAGTTCTGCAACTTCATCAGAGAAAATAACACTCCAGGAAAAAACACTCCATAAATATATTAAGAAATCAGGAAGTGACATCCTACAATTTCCTGAAGCTAGATGGTGTTGCATGTTATAATCAAATGTAATAGCGCCACTGTGCCTACACACAACAAACCATTAAAATATATATGCAGAAACCAGCTACCAGGAATAAAAAAAGTGCACCTTCAATCTGACAAGGGTGAAAGGTGCTACACTTTACAATAAAATATTTAATACAATAAAAAATATATTAAAAAATTATTAAGTTGTTTTAAAACATAACTCAACAGACCAACACTCACTCGGATTAATGCTTGTCATCAGAATGCAACAATACTTTTTACTTAACAGCACTGGCAAGTATTGTGTGTATAATCCAAAAGCACACCACTATACTACAATGCCGATCATTAACAGTAAGAATTGGATATACATATTTCAAGTTCTGTATGTTACCAGATTGCTGAGTGTGTAATGTGTAGTATTTTGTGGTTGTGTTCCAATTTGCAGATATACTTTAAGAGACAGCTTTACAAACTATAATCAAACAGGTGTCCACATTACTGCCAGTATTTGAAAATGTGAATGTGTATTGTCATTCTAAAGATGTGCATGGTATATAACACATTTGTTATTACTTTATGTAGTGCGGTTGATATAATGGTGAACAGGTACTGAGAGACCAGGGTTGCAGTGCATGGGGGGAGGTAGCAGATGACTGCATTGTAAATATGTGACAATTTCTTAGATAGGTCCTCCATTTTTTATGTTTCCTCATGTAGTTTCATGGCATGAAGACTAAATGGGCAGTAAACAAAAGTAATACATGCTATTATTTACTTTGCATACCTCAATGGCAAGCAGTGGGTTTGCACTATGGTTGGCAAATGGTTTATGCATGTAAGATACACATTTGTACTGCTTTCCCTGTTTGCACATAGTTAAGCAGTGCACAAACGCGAGGCACATTGCTAAAATTATGAGAGTTAGTACTGAGTGTATGAAACACACCTGCTACTTAGCTACTTTGTAGCAGCAGGTGTACATTCCATGACACATTTCTTTTTGAGCCCAAATGGTATAGGGTTCGATTGCAGGTTCATATAATACGTTTAAATAAATATTGATAATGCAGTGAATCATACTTTGCACTACCTTCACCATGTGTTACTGTCTTGATGTAGTACAGCATGTATAATTAGCAATGCCCAGAGGTAACTACACCAAGAAAGAGATACTCACCATCACTTGGGCTTGGTGCATAATGCCAAACTCCACGCAAACATAGAGGACAGCAAGTGGAGGGCTCTATTGCTTTTTTTTGGTACTTATTTGCATTGTGTGTAATTCTATTTTTTTACCAGATTATAGGTGTTAAAATGGGGTAGATAGGAAAGTGGTGAAATGGGGGGAAAGCAGGGGGAAGCAAATGTAAAAAAAAATACAAACAAGTCTAGACACAGAGCCCATGAGGGATGCAAACATTTGGGTAACACCATAATTAGGGACTTGGAAGGGGCAATGCAAGTTCATGGCCATCAAACACTGGGACAGTGAGAATCAAGTCATCACCCTTATGACTGCCATCACTCTCCTCTTGCTCCACTGGCTGCTGAAGTGCTTGACATCTTCTCTACCCATGGACCATGAGGGAAAGCAGCCTCTCCACCTGGCATAGATGTACAGCAATGATGCTATGCACAATCCCATGCACCAACCCTGGCATCACTTGGCAAGTGATGAAATCCCCACCTCCACCAGTACTCCTGGAGGGTACCACAGAACCAGCTGCCAGGGTAGTGCTAACTGAGGGTGCAGGTAGTACAGGGGCAGCAGAGGCAGTCCTGCCAGATTGGGTGCCAGATATGCTAGGCATCAGTTCTGGAAGCAGTGAACTGGGGGGCAGGCTGACCCACTGGTTTGGCCTACCTCACTGTGCTGTGAAGCGTTTAGTGATTTCTTACAGTTGGATGACACGGAGACATTATAATGTCACATAATAGAAAAAAAATAGATAAGGGTTAAGGTGAGCAAAAAAAAGAGATACAATTAGTAATATCATGTGACATACAATGGATTATCACAATTATACATCTATTTTATTTGGAGTATTACATTTAAGTATACGTCCTAAGAACTACAAATTAGAATTACAGATCGCTCAAAGTAATCCTTGCAATGTTCATGTATTGCACATATGCTTGGTCCAATTATACAGATTACAGTTAATAGCAGGACATTTATACCACTTGTATAGATTTTAATTTATGTAATGTCATTAAGGAATTGCAGTATTGTATAGTTATTACTTATGGTATTTGAATCCCCAGGCTGACTACAGTCTTACACTTGACTTCTAAAGTTGGTTTATGCTACAAATTTATGCATGCATACTTGCTTTTACAGTTAGGATATGCATGCTTACTTTGCTACTGCTGTACAGAAAAATCTTTAACTTTAAAAGCTACAATAATACTTCTCTTGTGCTGCATATATACCACTTGCTATTGTCACTCTCTCCAGACAATCAGCTGAGCTGGCTTATTCAACTCAATTTCAGGATTAGCTGTGAAAGGAAAAGAACAGAAGTGCATTATGCATATCAGTCTTGCCTATATTTAGCATTCTATGTATTATAAATTCTCTTTATTAGCATACTTTCACAACTATGGGATGTTGCTAGTTTGAAACTCATCCAACCACTGGTTGAGTGTATCCCTCTTGTGGCTTTTTAGGTTGTTTAACTGCCACTTACACTGTTCTCCAATGCTTGTGATGCCAGTCACACTGGATACAGCCTTGGCCAGACTATTCCAAGATTCAGACTTGTAATGAGAGTCAGAATAGTCCCCTTACAAAAGCCATTGGCTGTGGCACTTTATCAGGAGTCCAGTAAATATTCTGGACTACTGAACACCCCACCTCTCTGCCCTAAATTGGACATCTTCCTCTCTAATGCCAAACATGTCTAATCCCAAAAGTAGAGTGATGGCAAATAATGATTTCATTCCAATTTCTGTTATGGCATTTACTGGTAGTGCACAAACCTGAGCAATGATGCCAACTGTATTTGCATGATGTTAAACAGAGAGCAACAGTGCCAAGCAGGGAGCAAAGCAAATTGGTTAACCTCACAACTGACATTAGTTTTAGGTGTGTCTGCTGCTGAAAGTGTTCATAGGTACAAAGGTGTGTACTAGGCTAATGTCCCTGGAACCTTTACAAGACTAGCATATAGGATTACCTTGGCATTGTGCCACCTGACCTTAGTTACCAGTGCCTCTGTTGAGTAGATCCACTGGAGTTATCCCCGGGGTGAATTTTCTATTTCCCATCCACTCATCAAGATTTCTCTTGAAGAGGGCCTGTAAGGTTCTCTGCTTGACATGCATGGGAAGTCTGTTCCAGAGGATGGGCAGTCTCTGGGTTATGAATCTGTCACTCCAGCATGTTTTGCTGATTTTGGTAAAGAGGTTGAGGTCTCTGGAGCATGTGGTGTGGAGGGATTGGGATTTCTTTAGATGTAGCATTTCTAACAGAGCTGGGCCAGACATTGCTTTGTAAGTCAAACAGAGATCACCTCTAAGTAGGCAATATGAGACAGAGAATAGTTGGAGTTTTTTTGAGTCTGTCAATATAGGACAAGTGTTTAAGGTCTAGGATTCTCTTTGTGAGGTACTTTTGTGGCCTCTCCAGTTGTTGCAGGTGTCTAGTGAGGTACATGCCAAATGAGGCATTGTACTCAATGACTGGCCTAATGAGGGAAGAATACAGGGAGACAATTACCTCTTTCTTCCTGGATGCAAAACCCTTAGTAATGAGATGTGCCACATAGAAGGACTTTCTGACCACAGTGGCAATGTGGTGGTCAAAACAGAGATTGCTGTCAACCTGTGTTCTCAGATCACTTATAACTCCTTCTGTATTCAGTGGACTACCATCAATGTAGTGATTCAAGGGAACTGGGTTTTTCCCAAGGGGGATGATGACACATTTTTTGGCATTGAACTAAAGGCCATGGTTCTGACATCAGTCGTTGGTCTCACTGAGGCCTTTCTGTAGGATGTCAACATCACTTGGGGAGTTAATAATAGCTCCCAACTTGCATTCCTATGTGAATTTTGTCAGCCAGAGTCCCTTCATGTTGGCCTGGACTTCAGAAAAGTAGATACCGAACAGGAGAAGACCCAGGACAAAACCCTGTGGGACTCCACTCATGATTGGCCTGCAGTCTGACTTGGAGTCAGCTACCTTCACACTGTGGGTTCTATCTGTGAGCCAGTTTGCAACCCTCCTAATAATATAGGGGTTGATGCCTAGCTTATTGAGTTTTTCTATGATTCCTGAATGGGGCATGCTATCAAAGGCCTTGGCCAGATCAAGGTAAGCTGTATGAACAACCTTGCCTTCATTCACAGGTCTGACCTGTTGAAAAGGCATGACCTACCCCTCAGAAAACCAAACTGTGTAAGATCCAGAGTTTGGAGATTCCTTATATCCTTATTTGTTAGGTCCATGATGATGCATTCCATAGCTTTGCATATCAGACTTGTCAGGCTAATGGGGCAATAGTTTCCAGAGTCTGTAGTCACTCCTCCTTTGTGGAGAGGCATGACTGCAGCAGTGCACCATTTGGTAGGGACAAAGCCTGAGGTGAGGCTGTGATTGAACAGGACACACAGGTGTGGTGCCAGTTCACTCTGTAGTTCATGTAGAACATAGCCAGGGATATTGTCAGGTCCCATAGAAGCTGTATTCTTTCTTTGGACAATGCTTTTTTAACCTGTGTAGCAGGAATACTGGGTGCCTGGCAATCTACTGGTATTGTGATTGGTCCTTTAGGAGGGGAGAGAGGGGTAATGTTGGCACTAAATCTGTCGGCCAGTTTATTGGCAATATCTGTTGGCTCGGTATAGGAGGTACCATTGTAACTATAAAAGGCCTTGTGGTTGTCTTTACTATCTGCTGCAATTCTGTTTTCATAGCTAGCTTTAAAGGATTTGATGAGGGATCTCAACTTTTTGTTGAGGCTGATAAGGGAGTTTTTCCAGTTTTGGGACTTTAACCTATTCCACATCAGTTTCCTCCTTCTGTTGTAGAGTTTATTTTTGGCAGGGGACCACTTGATTGGCTTGCTTTTTTTGGAGGAGACTGTCTTGGTTCTATTGGGTATGGCGATATCGATGCATTTGTATACTTGTTCGTAAAGTGCATTGGTGTATGACTCGGTGGTCATGCAACTATTCTCCATTTGCATGGGTGCAGTGAAGTTAGCCACCTCTGTATTTAGGAGCCCAAAGTTAGCTTTGGAGAAGTTTTTCATGGTGGTTACCTTTGTGGGGGGGGGGCAGAGTTGGAAGGGATGTGGAGTTCCAAGGGGATTAGTTTGTGGTTGGATCTAACCAGGGAGGGGTTCACTATTGGTGTAGAGCAATGGTCGCCCATGTTAGTAAAGACCAGGTCAAGGATGTTACCTGCACTAGTGGGAGTGAGAATGAGCTGGACCAGGGCATTGGAATTAATGAATTCCAGGAAACGTTGGGCAAGTGCATTGATACCTAAGTAGTTTTCCAAGTTAATGGAGGGGGTAGTTGAAGTTGCCAAGTATGAGAGTGTTAGGTTGGACCCTAATATTCTCCAGGGTGCTTAGGAATGTGGAGTGAGAGTCTTGGTACATGGTTGGGGACCTATAGCAGGCTACAACCTGAATCTGTGTCTTACCCAATGTTAGCTGCACCTGAAGTATCTCAGATGCGTTATGTTGGGCTACCTGTCTAGAGGTGTGCGCATCCTTTATGAATTTAGAAACACCACTGCCTTTGGAGCTTCAGTCCAAGTTCTGGGGCCAAAATGTGTGGAATGAGTTATAGCCTGGTAGTGCAAGGGTGTTTTCTGTTGCCTTGAACCAGGTCTTTGTTACAGCACAAATGTCGATGTTTTCCATTTTAAGGAGTGCTTTGAATGAGTGCATTTTGAGACTTCGACTTCTAACATTGAGCAGCATGACCCTCATATTACATTTGTTTGTAGCTGTTATGGTGGTAATTTGGTCTTTGGAATACCACCTAAAAAAGGCACTACAGGGGTGGCAAGAGCCTTGGCCAGTATCCGGAAGCTCAGGGGTGATAGATGCAGGCCATCTCTGGCAAAGCATCGAGGTCTGTCAATCATGTCATCCCAGGCAGACAAATATTATCCTCAGAGTGACACTAGAAACTTAGCCAATTGTTGAAATCAATCAATTTCTGCTTGTACTGTGGTATCATTCTGGGTGATGGTAGGATATTGCTCAGTTCTAGGGTCATACCCACCTGGGCTACATAATCCGAGAGCTCCTCCATGTCACCTTTCATGTCATTCACACCCACATGTACAATGCATTTGTTTGGCTTTATACACTGCTAAAATTGATTTTTACAGTATGGGATGCAAACCTGTGCATAAGGGACAAAGCACGTTCTTCCACAGAGGTGATTTTCCATCTTTTCCACAGAAGAAGTGCTTCTTAGACATATTCATGAATCATTCATAAATACAGATGACAGTGTGAGGTGTTAACCATGTATGTGTTTGACCTGAGAAGGTTCTTCTTTATAGATTTGTTTGTGTATGTGTCATAAGTGTGAAGGCCATCCAAGTCCAGATAGCAGAATTATACTTTCAGAAAACATAGCCGACAGTATACTTTTAGACACACATCTGAATTTTCAAGATACTGTAAGGGTGTCTTATCACTCATGCATATAATTGACATCAGCTTCACTATTTATAACTATGTATAAAGTGTTAATTAGTGATATTTCATATAATGTGAAATGTGACAACAGTATAAATGTCTATCATTTCCTCTATTAGTACCCAGGACCTTGTGTATAGCAGCCCTACACTTACACCTGTTGCCACAGGAATATGGAAGTAACACTTGTATATTTTTTGTTCATTACTATAAACTGGGCTGTCACAACACTAAAACTATATTGTACTTCCTGTATTTGAACCCAGAACCATCTGTATTACAGCCCAACACTTACACCTGGTGCACAGGAATAGTTTAAATAACAGTTGCATAATTTCCTATTCCTTCTTAACGTGTGTGTGAACTGCATGTTTTTGTGGTGCGCAACTGAATTAAAATAATGTATTTATTTTAAATTGTTGTGTGGCAACCCCTAACGGGAGCAGCAAAAGGAGAAGAAGATCTGCTTTAAATTGCTGGCTGTCTGCAGGTGTTCAATGACTGCAGGTGTTGGGGAAGCTTGCTAACCTCTACACAATGTCCCTTAGTGGTGTTGCACAATGAAAAGCAAAAAATGCAACAGTGTATCTTTTTTTACCTTTACACTGTCTATGCCCTGTCTGCAGGTGTTCTGTCTGCTTCCTGTGTGGGACACTAGTCCATGCCTGTGCACTAAGTGTCATGCAAATGAGATAAGCACAGCTAAACCTGACATTCCTTGTGTTCCTCCATTTCCCTTGTTTGCACTAAACAGTACACCATGCAAACATTAACATTTAAAGCAAAAAGAAAAAGACGGAAAATGGAAGACTGTATGAACTGAAGAAAATAAATATAATAAATAAGCAACACTAGAAAATTTATGTTGGCACACATCAAATATTTTTACAGAGGTCTGGATTTGAACTCTCACTCCAATGGATCTTCAAAACACAATATAGGTGTCATATAACTATTTGCCATAAAAACACCTTTGCAACAAAGAACTAAAATTATTGTGCATACAACCAACTGCAAAATAATCCACAGTACTAACAAAACATATGACAGTTGTTTGTACATTTATTCATTCCAGAAGTAGTGCACTAAGTGATCATACAACCATTTCTGACTATTGCTTGCAGAAATGTATCTCTGTCTTATCTCTGTGTGTTTGTTGCTCATTCTTGTCTTATCTGACATGTAATCTGAGACATGCAGTCTGTAAGGCATTCTATATTATTGTCCTTTAAATGTGTCATGGTATTAAATGGCAATAATATACATCTGTCAAGAAATGAAGGGGACTTTGGATGTTACTGGACAGAAAATGTAAAATGTGTGTTGCTTACTTACATTTAAAACCTTGATACAATTACTTCTATACTTTGTAAGTCTAACTTAGCTAACACACACCCACTGGAGGTAAGGGAGTATGAACTGCTGTTGTCTTTTCCTTCTCCCTACCAGTAATCATTCACAGTTGCAATCCATTAGCAACAAACACTGATGGAGTGCCTGCACTATGCTTACATCTGATACACAGAACAAGGTATTTGGGATTCAGCAATTCTAATGAGTTCACACATCATTTGCATCTTTACCATGCACACAGCCCTGAGTCTACACTATAAAATGGGAAGTGGTGGCTACAGGTAGACGACTGGCAATTGCTTAAAATGGACTGTTCTGTGGAAAATCTGTACACATGTTTCAGGGACAGTTTATTCGATAGCACTTTTAGCATTTCAGTGAAGGTTTGTTAGCAAAATGTGTCATTTGCCTGCTGTTTTGGGGGTGGGAGAGCAAAGTTGCATTTGTGTTTTGGCACAAACAAGATTTGCTGCTGTTACTCTCCTTGCTTTTAATCCAATCTTCCTTTGACTGTGATTGTAATGTGTTACAACCAAAATTCCATTTTTTTTATATTTTAATATCCTGACTGTTTTATGTTTCTCCAATGGGTAATAGTGAAATACTACCTTTTATGTGTTATATCAAGCAGGACTTTTATTTATGTGAGACGTATGTGTATTATCCTTCTTTTGTGTTTCATGTTACCTAGGACTATGGCACCGAGGTAACCCAATCCCTGAAATCCCCGCTTCAGTGACCCTGAAAATGAAGTCATTGTGGAAGCATTTAGATATCATGTTGCCTTTCTGCTTGAGAGGGGATGTGGGGATATGTCTGGCAGAATGCACATTTGGCATCAGATAATTGCTGATGTGAATGCAGTAGTTGGCCAGAGCAGGACATATGATCAGGTGTGCCATAAGGCTACTGACATGATTTCATCAGCTCAGAGGAGAGCAGCTGCAGTGGCTCATGAATGGATGACTACCGGGGGAGGGGCTACTACAGAGCCAACACTGACACCAAATAAAGAGTTCCTGTCCACTGTGAGGGATCCAGACAGCTCATTGGAAATTGCACAACAGCATGTCATTGACGTTGGTGCTACTGTTTCAGGGAGGACAAGAATGTCCCAGTCAGAGCTTCCAGGTAGGCTTACCTACCTCAATAGTTAAATACTTCTTGTATAGTAAAATATTGACAGAAGTACTTAAGTTGTGTTTAACACTAAATTTCTTTTGGGGGGTAGTTGTAGTTTGATACAGTTAACACCACATTCTGGTTGATTACACATGGACTTGGGGTGGACGTATCATCCAGGTTCTTGTTAAAAGTATCATTACTGTACATATAAAAAGCAAAACATTTTACCCCCAGTGTTACTCTTCATTCTGATGATGTCCTTACCTTTTGCTTAACTTCTTCCACGAGCATCCAGCATAGGGAGCCTACAATCATCTGCACATGGTAAGCCAAACATTTTTATGTCAGTACCGATGAGCAGTTCAAAGAACTATTATTTTGTGATGGTGGTGTCAGGACTTCTGTGCGTATTGCTGTACTGTCTGTAATAGTGGCACCACCGTTAGTTTGTTAGCATACACTGTCCTATAGCTTGTTGCTTATTATCACAGATGATCCTGACAGTGAAAGTGTGGGGCCTGTACCAGCTGATGTCAGAGTATCAGCAGACTCTGATGATGATAGCAGCCAAACACAGGCACAGGCTGACATGCATGACTGCCTCAACTGTGTTGCTGATTCAAAGGACTGGATGAATGACATATTGGAACAGGCAATGTCTGTAATGGAACATCTGCTGGGAAGGGGATGGCATCCATGTTGCCATAGGTCAGCTACATCATCTGATGTTAGCCAACATGGCCATGCTCGATCACTGTCTTATAGTGGCACTACTTCCATCAGTGGTTGATATGTCCACACCCAGACATGGCAGGCCATGGGGTTGTATTGCTGGGCATCCTCATGAGGGGAGCTCATCCAGTAGACATTACTCACTGTCAGGTAACAGCAATGCATCTGACCATGCCCATGGACATGCCAGTGCAACTCCTGGCAGAGCCAGTTCTCATGGTCAGGTACGACAATGATGAATTGCCACCTATACCATGCATGGCTCATACCTATCTGACATACCAAGATGTAGGACTAGCACAGAACTTGGCTGTGTTCTTACAGACACTCACACACCAGTTTCACCTGAAGTGCCCATACAGACACACATACAACCGTTACATGGTTCAACCATGAAGCTTAAAGCTCATTCTGTCTCACTGGCCATTTGCTTCATTTATCCAAATGTCTGCCTGCTCTGTTTCTTACTGACACACAGTCACTTACCTTTTGTGTCAGCCTGGGATTCCTGACCACCCCCCCCCCCACACACACACACACAGACCACCCTGTGCATGTGACGATAACTGTGGCATATCCTTGTTTCTATCTTTTGGATTCATAGATACACAAGATTTGTGTCTGATGCTCAGGGTGCATAGCTGACTTAGGGCTTAGTATACCTGCATTTGTGATGTAGTTTTGCTAATTGCACTTTTGACATATTTTGGTCTTAGAAAGTTAGACAGTTGATAGAATCAAAACAGTTTTTGCATCAGTATTTTTAATAATTTTCTCAGGGTTGTGAAGTCTGAAAATGTGCCTTATTACTTTCTAACTTCTTTCTTTAATGATTTTTCAGTACAAAAGTATGAAGCCAAATTGAGGATATTCGGTGACCATCAGTACTTTTGAGAGGTATGAATGTGTGAAACTATTACTTGATAGAAGACACATATATTCACATTAGTCTCTGCTGTCACATGTTAAAGTCATTGCTGTACAAATGACCTACCTTTTATTTACTTATATTACCAAGTAAAACATAAAAATAGATACCCTGGCCTTAATAGTAATTGTAACATAGCCCCTGTACTAAAACTTAGGAGTTACTTGAGATAACCTATAAAGGGATTGTGCCACACATTTTTTTGCTCTTATAACTACTTAATTTACTGTATTAAAATGGTTAACAGTAAAAAATGAGTTGATCCTTCTTTTACGATAAAGGATATGACCTGTAGATTAGACATTTTATATGAATACAAATCTGTCTGAGTTGAGGTAGTTTTTAAGAATGGGGATGAGTCCTTCATTTTTTTTGTAATATGTCGTTGTTGAGGGCTGATACAAGTTGACACTTGTTATTGTTTTTAAAATTTTTAAAAATAATAAAACAAAGAATAGTGCTTATCAACATTATTATATTTTAATTATTTGATGTTTAAGCTGGTTTCAGACTTTGCTAAAAAGTGGTTTTATCACTATGTCTTTATATAAAAGAAATTTACAAAAAGAATATGATATATATAACATTTTATAAAATGGATTCCGAATGTACTAATGGTACAAAAGGTCCTTTTTTTAGTTTGTGTAGTGCATTCTTGGTTTCTAGTAATTTATGCTGTATTAAATATACGTATTAGAAACCATTTTAGAATTGAAATGTGCATATAAGTTTTGGAAGCTTGCAGTATGTCACTTCCTGTTTTTTTACGTTAAATACGGAGGGTAATGCTTATTGTTTTCACTTCCTCTGATGAAGCTACAGTTCTCTGTGGTGAAAACGCTTGTTGTTTTAAAGAATAAAAGTGTGTTAAGGACTTCTTTGTGGTGTTTTCTGTGCTGGCAAGGACCTCGTTGTGTAATTTTTCTGTTTTTTACCTTCAACGCTGGCTTGTGACCAAGTAAAACATGTCAGGATAAGCCATTTGTTCATATTATCAAACAATTCTGTTTTAACAATCCAGGTTCAGCACTTACCTTGTAAATGCAGCAGTTGCTACAGTTTTAGTTCAGGGCTGAATCTGTCTGATGCTAGGCGTAAACAGCCATTACAATGGTAGGTAAAAGTTGTTAGTGTTACCTTGTACAATGTTACTATAGGGATGTGCATAGGATGAAGGTTTCAGCTCCTTAGGTGATGAGTGAGTGAACTATGTCCTGCCTCTTAGCCAATGCAAGGGCATATTGAGCACACCTACTGTGTCTGTCTATACTCACAGCAGCTGCTAGTTCCCCCTCTGACTCCTCCCCTGCATGTGGCTTTGGTTACCTTGCCATTTATGGTGGGATGTGTACCCTTTCCCCTTATTCATCCTGCTGAAGCTGCTTTCTCTGGATGATGTTGTGAAGCATGGCACAGATGGTGAAGATTTCATTACACTTACATGGGTTGTACTGAAGGGCTCCCTCAGATGTATCTAAGCACCAGGACTCTGACGTCTGCAGCTCAAACACACTCTCTATGATTTTTCTGGTTTGAGTATGTGCCTGATTATGGTGTTCCTCAGCAGGTATGTGTGCATTTTTGATGGGCGTCAACAGCCATGGTTCCACTGCATAACCTGCATCTATGAGTAAAAGACCCTGTGGGATATCACCCCTAGTGAACACTTGATACAGTCTGGGAGATGTGCCAGATATGTGAGTCAATGTAACTGCCTGGGTTGCCAGCACACATATTTAAGATGATTCCCTTAGCATTGCACACACCTAGGCAGTTAATAGAGTGGAAGCCTTTCTTTTTATGTAGACCATTGCCTGCTTCCCAGGTGGTGCCTTAATTTCTATGGCATCCAGTACTTCATGGTAGTGTGCTACAGGGTAGAACTCTTGCATATTTGTGGCCCTGTCCTCAAAGTACAGGGAAAATATATGTGGTCTCTGGCATGTTGGAATATAGCATTGAAGAACTGATGGAGGATCCTGGATGTTGATGCCTCTGCCACTCCCAGCATGTCCCTAATTGGTCTCTGATGAGTTCTTGTAGCTAAATTTCTAGGTGTTATGCTTAACTTTGTCTCCACTGGTATGGGTTCCCTTTGGTTTGCCCTAGATCTGAGTTGAAGATGGCAGAGGTTGCAGAGTTCCTATAGTGTGTCTTTATCTACTCTGAAGTGCTCTATAATTTCCACCTCATGCAGATTGTGATAAGTTAACCATGGTCTGAAAACTCTTTTCCATCTTGGCTGTGGTCTGTTAGCAACAGCAGCAACATAGACTTCAGCCTGTTGCACATACACATGAATTAAAGCAACAGCAGCCCCTAACATTCTTTCTGTGTTGACTCTTTTCCATGGCTGTATTATAATAGGTTTTGGAATTTGCAAGGAAAACAAGCACTGAGACTACACAGTTGCTTTATAGCTTGTTGAATAGCCCCTCCATCTTGAATTGGTTAATTAGCATAGAGTTCAGCTTATTATGCAGTAATTAGCATGCCACTGTGTTTATCATGGTTGCACTGCTCTACACATCATGTAGAGCCACTTAATGAATACAGAACAGTGGACCGGCATGAACACGGTGTTAGAGGACCATGTAGAGCTTATTGAATCAGCCCTTTAATTTGAAAGCATTGGTTAAGATTAGGTACAACTTATATGACAATGATTTAATAGTTACAGAAATTTTAGTCAGTTTAAAGAGAAATTAAAGTTAGTATAATAAAAACACGAATTGCAATATGAGGACAGAGAAAAAATCAGGTTTATGGCATATTTTGAAAGAGAATCAGGGAAGAGAAACTGATTGAAGTAAGGAAGTGATTGAAAAATGTAGAGTTAGGAGTTGTAAGATATCAGTAGGTACTTGTTCATATTCAAGGATATAGTTTATCCTGAGGCTGAACAAGAACAGAGACAGATTTTGGCTAGGAAGTCTTTCAGAATAGTTTTAAAGGATTTGAAGGAAGGTATTGACCTGATGGATACAGGTAAGGAAATTTAGGCCTTAGTAACATGGTATGAGTACAGTCCATGGCCAGCAGACTTGATAGGCTTGTGGACAGAAAAGAGATTTGGGTCACTAGATAATAATGACTGACTGAAAACATAGATGTGTAGAATGATATTTCGTGCTGAAAAAGTAGATGGATGCTGGTGTATATATGTTAGTCAATGGGGTAGTCCTAACACATTTAGACATTTTAGTGCTCTACAGTGATGGGTTCTGAGAGGGGTATTTACTGCAAATTTAGCCACTTTATTATTGCATCATTCAGGTTTTGATCTTTGTGATGTTTGGGGCTTAGTAATAATGGGAATGACATAATGTAGTGAAGGGAGAAGGTAAATAGTGGCAAGTGTAGTTTTAGTTGCATTGGTGAGAAAGTTTTAGGCTCTCAAAAAGCATCCCTTGTTTCTGGAGATTTTTTTAATGTAATTTAGTATATACAGATCAAATTTAAAATCATCCCCCATTATCATCCCTAAAATTTGCTCTGAGAAGTGACTACAGTTGTATTATTAAGACAAAGGAGTTTACTTTTTATTCTTTTTTCATGAGAGAAGGATTTGGAGAAAAAAGTAGTTGTTTTTTGGGGAGTTGATCATGAGTTGTGAGCGACAAAGTCCTTTTTGTGTTATTAAGAAAGAGGGTTTTATTTTTTGTTTTTTCATTAGAGAGGGATTTGGGGAAAAAAATAGTTTTTTGGGGAGTTGAGCATGAGTTGTAAGCGACAAAGCCATGTTTCAATGGTTGTTAAAGCTTTCTGAGTATTTTTTTTTTTTTGAGAAATGCCAGGTTGTCAGATGTGCATATGAGTGCTGAGACATCTATGTATTGTATTAGGGAAGTCTGTGTGGCGTTAGCAATAATGTTAAAGAGGGGTGACCAAGGATAAAGCCTTGTGCCACAACTATTGTGACAGGGAGTTATGGAGAGAGGGTGAAGTGCCATTTTAATGACTGACACTTATTGGACAGGTAGCCTTTGAACCATAGAAGGGTGGCCTGAGATAGATATAGTAAGAACATATGAAGTAGCGGTTTGCTGTGAAAAACTGAATCAAAAGCTTTAAACAAGTCTATAAGTAAAGAGGAAACTAGTTTGATATTATCTGTAGCGTTAGTGGTAGTATCTAGAAAAGTTAGAAGTGCAGTGTTAGTTATAGGGGATAGGAGTTCTTTCTGTAGGAGGTAGTTTAGCAATTGGTTTTTAAAACATTTTCAAGAATTTTGGTGAAAGGGACATGATAGTTAGATGTCTACAGTTAGTAATGTATGTTGAATTACCTCCTTTTGTAGGTGGATAATGAGTGATTTTTTTTTCAGAGAAAAGGAATGTAGGATTCCTGGACTGACTTATTTATAAGGATTGAGACAGGAAAGACAATGCAATCAGTTACTATTTTAAGGTGCTCACTTAGAAGGTCAACAACTGAATTAGAGAATGGTTGGAGTTTGTTTAAAAATAGTTTTATATAAGATGTTGGCCAGGTTTGAAGGTAAAAGTGGATGTGGTGATATGGCTGTTGGGCAGGGTTGGGATTGGATGATGAGAAATCCTTGGTCAGATATGCTATACTATCTACGAAATAAGAGTTGTATTCTATTGGAGTTTTGAGCTTTTGAGAACATGGTTAGAGTTGCATTTCTGGCCAGGATATGCAATTTATTTAATGGCTGACCAGATTCTTTTAGGGTTAGGTTTACTATTGTTCTGAAAGTTGTTATAGTTTAGATTTTTGTTTTCACTTATTTGCCTTTCAGTGCAGTTCTGGACCATACAGATGGTTTTTAGATGCCATGCTATTTTACATTATGCCATTCATTCCATATTTTTTCTATATCCCACATTATCATTCTACTCTTTTTGGAGAGACAAATTGCATTGTTTGTTCTGAACCTCTTACTTCTAAGGGGTGCATTAAGCAAGCTGTAGTAAATTAATTTGCAGCATTATCTAAGAGGAAGATGTTTAGGATGTTCCAGTTAATAGATGATGTGATAGCAATTACTACTTCTGCATTAAACTAGGTTACATGTTATGTTATAAGCATGTTGTTTCAATGGATGTGTGAGATGTCTGGTTGTACATACTGGGACATGGTCACAAAAAGAATCTGACATTGTACCTCTAGTGGTGAAATTTGCTAGGGTCTGATGCTAGGATGAAGTCTAATACAGAATTTAATGTCTTGCTATAATGTGTGGAGCTATTAATTAGCTGTGTGAATCCATATATGTTCATGGTAGATGTAGATGAGTTAGGGACTATGTCCAACCAATTGATATCGACATCAGCTAGTAGTATTTTTTGTTGTGGAATTGTTATGGATATCCATTGTAGGATATTTTCCACTAGATCTGTGTTGTCACCAGGAGGGATGTAAAAGGCAGTAATACATATTTGTTCATATTTGTTTATTTTCAGAAATGTAATAAGAAGCTCTACTGAAGTGAATGTTGGTATTGGTATGTTGTAGAAGGAAATGTGGTAGTTTCTGGGAATTATTAAAGAAATGCCAGCATCTTTCCTCTTTATATGGTCATTACAGATTGGCGATGCAGTGGTTAGAGTTCTTGACTCACAGCAAGAGGCTCTCCAGTTTGATTCTCAGCTGGGGTGCTTTCTGTACTGAGTCGGTATGTTCTCCATGTGCTCATGTGGGTTTCCTTCCACATTCCAAAGACATGCATCTGGAGTGTTTCTCCTCGGGCCTGCACTGAAAATGGGCTCTGTTCCAGTCGGGCTTTTCCAGTAAACAAATGTTAAATTAATACAATGAATAGCTGGGGTGTGTAATTTCTGAGTGAGGTGTAATGGATTTATGACAAGTTTCAGTTATAGCGAGAATATCAGGCTTGTGTTAGGTATTCCAAGCATGTAGTTCAGTAAGTTTATTTCTTATACTTCTAATATATTCGGTGGCAAATGTTAGATTACTATGGATGGGGGGTTGATTGTTGTGGGTTAGAGAAGTTTGTGGAAGGGAATTGTCTTGATGCTGGTTATGATATGTGGGGTCCAGAATTAGATCCTCCTCCTAGGAAGATTTTACTATATTGGGGTACTACATTATTATTTCTTGGAGATTATTTTTCCACTTAATTTTGTTTTGATTTAAGTTGAAATGATGTTAATCAATCTATATTTGGGCAAAGTTGAGGGAAGCCATTAAATAGGTTTGGTGTGATTTGTGGAGAGTTTAAGGAGGAAGTATGGATAGGTGGTTGGGAAAGAGCTGCAGAGATGTTGAGAGCTATTACTTTGTCATGGTAAGATTAGAGATTGCTCAGTAAGAGAAGAATAGAGGATAAGCTGAGGAATAGCATGATTAAGTAATGGAATCTATAGTTTATTGATGGCAGGTAGTGGAGAAGTAGGAATAAAAAAAGAACCAAGAAACTGCAGGACTGTAGGATAGTTAATGGTGGTAGAGTCTGAAAGTTAGTAAAAGGTAGGTAGTAGGAAGGAAGGAATGAAGTCTTTTCTACCAAGGAGGAGAGATAGATTGTCCTGCTATCTTCTCTTATGTTTTTGAAATGTGAGAAATAGAGGGGTTTAAAAGGATAGCATATGAGGATGTACTTAAAATAGGATGTAGTGAGGATTTATTTGGGGAAATTAGAAGTTAAAAGGTAGAATATTAGGTACTGTTGGGGAGGGGTTGAAATATGAATGCATACAGTGCAAAACAGTATGCGAGGGAGAAAGGTTGTTGAGAATGATGCTAAATGTTAGATGGCAGTGGGGAAATATACAGACAGGAGTGTTTGTATGATAGTAGTAAGGCTGTTTGGGGAAGTTAGGGTAAGGGTGTCATAGGTGAAGTATATATGTGGGAAGTACAATGGTAGAGTAAGAGAGGGTGGGTGGAAATTGGGGCTAGGGTAGGGGAGCAAAGCATAGCTGAGCATTGCAGACTTCCTTCTCTCACATAATTTATTACAGACAGTAAGTAGTTTATAGCTAGTACAAAGCAATTAACAAGGAGGCACAGAGTATGGCAGATTTACTTTCATTTACTGAATGCAGAAGCCAGGAAGTTAGGGAGAGTAAACGGCTGGCGTATTCAGTGTAATCTACTGGTGATGAGAAAGGACACTGGCAAAGTTAATAAGTGGTCCATAGAGTGTAAAGACTACTCCTTTAAAGGGATTATCACAGTCACATTCCAACATAGTGCAAGAACTTATTTGACTAGATAAAGCTAGCCAGTCATCATGAGCCATCATGAGAAAATACATACGAGGAGCAAACTAAGCATTTTTCTTTAAGAGATGTGAGCTGGTCATGCCATTTCACTCTGATTTGCCCTCACAATGTGTCCAGCAGTCCTCCAAGCTCTTCATACATTCATAGGTTCATAGATATATACTTGGCTATGATCACCAGTAACATGCACTTCTTAACTGGTGGAGGGATCTGTTTTTTTAAGGAGGGGTATATTTGTTAGGAGGTTGCTAAAATGTTATGTGGGGGGTATGTTACTTAGTGAATGTTTACTGTTGGCCTATGTCTATAAGAGACAAGGAGACCAGTCCAGAGATGAATTTATGATTACATCCAATGTAAGTTAGGGAATGTTTGCTGAAAGCCTTTGTCTATAAGAGACATGGAGGCCAGCCTGGAAATGAATTTGCAATTTCTGATCCAATGGTCAATATTATATTTGAGTAGGGTTAGGGATGGACTCTGCTTCATATGGATGGGGAGCTAGTCCAGAGCATGAAGATCCTTTGTGTCACATATCTGTCTTGCCAGCATGTTCTATTTATATTGCAAACAAAGTTCAAATCAATGGATCTAGTGTTTCTAGTGCTGCTCATTTTGCAAATGTGTAAATGCTCCTTCAGTGTTGGATCTAAGCATGCTTTATATGCCAAACACAGATCACCTGTCAATAACTAATAGGCAACTGAGTATAGAGACAGACCTCTAAGGTGATCTGTATGGGACAGTATGTTAATACCCTGGATTCTCTTGGTGAGGAACCTCTGTGGGCATTCAACTGTTGCATATGCCAAGTCAGGTGCATGCTGAAAGAGGTATTGTATTATGATGGGCATGATAATTTTATTTTATTTATTTTATTTTACATTTGTTTGCCGGGATAGTCCAGCTGGATGCATATCAATTTTCAATGGAGGCTCGGGGAGAAAAGCTCCAAGGTAAACAGATCCAACATAACATATTACAAATAGAATATTTACCGTGATTACATAAGCAAACAAGATAAACAAGTTCCACAGGTTAGAGTTAATCCCGAGTGAAAGTCTGGATTAAATTACACAGTAAACTCCTTAACAGATTTTACATATTCTAGAGGAGAGTTAGCCAGGCTTGATGCAATGACATAGCCAGTTTAGTGCCATATGTTGTTTGAGTCTAGTTTTAAATTGACCTAGGGAGGAAAGTAAAGTAATATCAGCTGGAAGAGAGTTCCAATATCTACCTACAGAGTTTGCAAAGAGAGAGTCACCGGCTGTGTTGTTAATTTTGCACATCTGAATTATAAGTCTATTAGAGGATTACAAGGTCTCCTAGGTCTCCTAGAGCTGTTAGGTAAGTATTATAGCACTTAATTATATTAGTGTATAGCTCCAATTTATGCTAGCAATAGGTTTTACTGTGTTTTTAATACAATTTATAATGAATTTGCTAAAGTTAAAACAATTTTAGGGATGCTTCAATGGTTAGAAATGCAATTGTAAGAGGGCAAGGGTAAGTTACTTTTTAGTTAGGGTTTGGGAGTTAGCCATTTCGAATGGGGGACAAACTATAGGTGCTTTAGACCCTAGTCAGCAAGCTTACAGTTTAAAATGGTGAACAGTATTAAGTTTTCACCTTGGCACTTTGTTGTGGCCTGAATTCAGTGTACTGTATTTAGCAGGGTAGCGTCCTTTTCCTAGTCAGGGAGCATTGTTAGGGATTTTATTTCAGGGGAACTACCTGGAAATTAGAGTAGAGCAAGTTAAATAGACAGTTAGGTGAGAGGTAATTCAGTACTTTGCTTTTACTTAGCTTTTTCTAGTGCAGATCAGGTCAGTTAGTTCTATTTCCCTATTCAACACAGCCAGTCAAAATCAGCACTTAAACAGCACAGGGCAGTAAATATTCACATTAATTAGGATGCTTACGGTAACCTACAAGCTCTGTGAAGCTGCGAGCACCATCAGCAGTTCAGTTTCTAACTTGGTTAGAATAATGCATGCGTATGAGCAAATCTGGGCATATCTTTAAGCACACAAGTTGCTGCATTTATAATACTAGGGCATCAGACCACATTTAACACTAAATCAAGCTGCAAGCATTTTAAAGACAACATTTAACACTAAATCAAACTGCAAGCATTTTCAATGTAGGACCAGCAACTATCGTTTCTGCTATGAATTTAACAGGGCTGGCGTGTACTATCACTTCTACTGTAAATTAACAACATTTAACACCAAATCAAACTGCAAACAATTGCAATGAAGGACCAACAACTAACGTTTTTACAATGAATTCACAGGGCAAGCATTATTGTTTCCATTGTAACTTACACAGGCCAATCAGATACAAATGAGAATTAAAACAGGGTAAATAATTACTGTTGTTTTGTTTCTACAGTAAAGCAGGAAACAAGGAAATCAGTTACAACTAATTCAACATACCATGAGAATGAGGACACTGCTGACAGGGTCTAGATATACCGGGCATTTGAAAATGGTGTGTCTTAGTAGGTAGATATGAAACCTTGCTTACGTGGCTGTTCAGGGGTGGAGTTAAGGCTATTGCAATTTATAAGATTTCCTACGTCTCCTAGAGCTGTTAAGTAAGTATTATAGCACACTACAACTGTGAGGCAAAAGGAGTGGTATATTTAGGGTTCTGTGAAGTTTGCAAAAGGTTTTATGTGGGTAAAACTGAGCGGCTTTTAAGAAGAAGAGTATATGAGCACTCTAATGACATATTCTGTTATAATTTTTGAGCATTGAAGAAGGCTTTGTATAGCCGAAACCGGTCTGTTGTTTGTTGTGAGCCATTTATATGGCTTTAACTTTTTGAAATAATTAAATAATTGTCCTGCTTTACCATTGTGCTGGTCCACATTTTGTTTTACCTTTCGTTTTGGTTTGGACCGAGCACTTTGTCCCTCGTGCGTGCCTTTGGGCTGTTCCACTTTAATGACATCACCAACCATAAGGAAAGTAATGCATTTTATAAACATTCTTTGATTTGTGAGAATATGTGTATAAAATTTATTGTGCTTGAACAAATTGCACTGGATATTAGGGGTGGCAGTTGGGAAAACAGGCTGGAATATCGGGAATTATTCTGGCAGTTGAGACTAGATGCCAGCAAGTTTCCTGGCATGAATGAAAATATTAACATAAATAGTGTTTTAAAAATGAGGCAAGCTAGATTGTAACAATCTGAAAATTCTAATATTTATTTATGTTTATACTGTTTCTGTTATAATTAGAGTTTTATATGATATATTTAAAGTAAAGAATGTTTTATGTGTAATTGTATTGAACCAGAAAAATGGCTTATTTAAAGCTGTAATATAAATTTTTTTGGTTCTATTATTATGCATATTAAATTACTTGTTAGGGTATTACTTGCCAAGTTATGGAATGTCATTTTTATGGTATACAACTTATAGTTATTTTAGATTTATGTATTTTACAATGTTTTTAGAACAATGAAAGTATTTATTTTAGGAGTTTAAGTCCATTTTGTATTTAATATTGATGAATTTTATTTTTAAATTGGTTTAATTAATGAAGTCATGTGATTTTGCAAGAGTATATAATTAATAGAAGTGGAGCAGTAATTTGTTTCACCTTGATAAAGCTCGGTAATATCCGAGCGAAAGCGCTTGGTTTTATTTTTGCATCTGGTTGCACTTTGCATCATTAACTGGATTTAATAAAGGCTTTATTATTAAGCTGCACTTGTACTGGTATTTGCCACGCAAGGAGATCTGAAAATAATACTGTTTTGTGAGCTTTCCGGGTCCTGTTGTGCTGGACTTCGTTGCTTCTAAGTATTATAGCACTTACTTATATTAGTTTATAGCTCCAATTTATGCTAGTTATAGGTTTTACTGTGTTTTTAATACAATTTATAATGATTTGCTAAAGTTAAAACAATTTTACGGATGTTTTAATGGTTAGAAATTCAATTGTTAGAGGGCAGGGATAAGCTACTTTTTAGTTAGGGTTAGGAGTTAGCCAGTTTGAATGGGAACAAACTATAGGTGCTTTAGACCCCAGTCAGCAAGCTTACAGTTTAAAATGGTGAACAGTATTGTTTCCACCTTTGCACTTTGTTGTTGGCTGACTTCAGTGTACTGTATTCAGCAGGGCAGTGTCCTTTTCTTAGTCAATGAGCACTGTTAGGGATTTTATTTCAGGGGAACTACCTTGGCACTTTGTTGTGGGCTGACTTCAGTGTACTGTATTCAGCAGGGTAGCATCCTTTTCTTAGTCAGGGAGCATTGTTAGGGACTTTATTTCAGGGGAACTACCTTGGCTCTTTGTTGTGGGCTGACTTTAGTGTACTGTATTCAGCAGGGTAGCATCATTTTCTTAATCAGGGAGCACTGTTAGGGACTTTATTTCGGGGGAACTACCTTGGCACTTTGTTGTTGGCTGACTTCAGTGTACTCCATTCAGCAGATAAGGGATGAGAAGGGTGGTACTATAACTTCATTGGACCTGGATGCCATACCCTTCCTTATAAGTTGGGCAACATAGAATGACTTTCTTACTACCTTGGTTACGTGTTGGTAAAGGCCAGATTACTGCCTACATATGTCCCCAGATCTCTAAATACCAGGTCAACTCTTAGGAGTGTCTTATCAATGGAGTAATTTACTTGGGTAGACATTTTCCCAAAAAGCACTATAATGCAATTTTTTGTACTGAGTTTTAATCCATGGCTGTGGCACAAGTAATTTGTCTGTATTAGACCCTCTTGCAGGATGTTAGTTTCAAGGGAAGAATTTGTGATTTCTTATTTGCAGTCGTCTGTGAACTCGGTGAGCCAGAGGCCCTTGTCATTAGCCTTGGCCTCCAAGAAGTAGATACCAAACATGAGTGGGCCCAACATGGAGCCCTGTGGTACAGCACTAGTGACCTTACTCTTGATGGAGGTGGTCTTACCAATACTGACGTTTTGAGTCCTATTTGTGAGCCAGCTGGCAATCCAGTGAGTTGTGCACTGATTTATGCCTAATTCAGGGAGTTTTCCCCCAATACCTGAGTGAGGTATTTTGTTGACTGCCTTAGCCAGGTCTAAGTAGGTGGCATGTTTGCCCTTCATCCTTTGCCTTGGTTACCTTCTCAAAGAAGTTTGTGAGGTTAAATAGGCATACTCTTCCTTTGGCAAAACAAATATGAGATGGATGCAGTGTCTGTAGGCTGCTAATGTCATTCCATAATTCATTCCATGGCTTTTCATGTTAGATTAGTCAGACTAATAAGTCTTTAGTTTCAGGAGTCATGTGGTGGTTCACCCTTGTGCAGGGGGATAACCATTGCTGCCCTCCATTTGCTTCATATGTAGCTTGTTTTGAGGCTGTAGTTGAAATGTTACTCAAGTGGTCCTGATAAGTCATGTTTCAGGCTATTTAGGAGGCAAACTGGGATATTGTCAGGCACATTGAGGCTGTGTTTTTAGCTTTAGTGAGGCTCTCTCTATGACATACTCCCTGCTGATAGTTGAGTGGGGGTTATGCTGGTAGGGATTTTACAAGGGGTGGCTGGGGGAGTTCGGGCAAAGTTTGAGATGAATTTGTCAGCCAGCAGATTTGCTACGTTATTCTAGTCAGTGAAAGTGGTACCATTTACTACCAGTTCTCTACACTGTTGCATGTTACATTTGAGGGTTTTGATATTATTGTAGAAGTCCTTGTGGTTGTTTTTAGTCTGAGAAGCTGACTTGACCTTGTAATTGGTCTTTTTGGATTTAATTAGTTCTTTTTGTTTCCTGTTAGTTTTATTAGTGAACTCTTGACATTATGAGAGTTGCTCTGTCTGACTTTGGCCATGACTTTTTTCATTTTGTTATATGCCCTGTTAAGATTAGGATTCCACCAGTGTGGTTTGGTGTTGAGATTTGTTTTGTGCTTATTTCTGGTAGGTAGAGCAACCACAATGAAGCTATTTTCATGCGTGTATGGTGTTTCTGTGAATAATTCTGCATAGGCTGTTATGAACCTTGAGTTGGGTGGGGTACTGAATTTTGAAAAAAAAGTTGCTTAATAGGATGTAGTTTGCTTTAGGATAGTTTCTAACTGTAACACGTTTTGTTGAGTTTTTCATGTTAATTTTTATTTTGAATGAGATACCTTTGTAATCTGACCTCATCAATGAGAATGTGACATGGGGCTAGTGCAGCTCTCTCCTGTATTGGTGCGAACAAAGTCCAGTATGTCTGAACATCAGCTTGAAGGGTACACTAACTGTTCAAGGGCATTTGTGGTAATAAAGGAAATTGTGTACCTGAATGTTAGAAAGGAGATAGTTTATGTTTTCTAGTCTATAGAGGGGTAGTTAAAGTCTCCCATGAACAGAGTATTTGGCTGGATGGAGAGTGCCTCCACTAGGTCTGGAGCTGTGGGATTCTTGAGGCATAGATGGTGACCTAGAGCTTGCTATAATATGCTAAGGGACTCTATCTAAGGTAATTTTCATCTGGATAAACTCCAGGCTATCATCCTCTTTAACCAACCATGAAGTCTACTATGCTAATGTAGATCAAGACACCTTCGCCTTTAGTCCCTGTTTGTGTAGCTGATGGTCTAAATGTGTGGAAGGACTGCAGCCCTGTACTGCCACAGTAGTTAATGGAGTTTTAAACCATGTTTCTGTAATAGCACATATGTCTATGTTCTCCAGAGTGAGGAGATCTTGTAGAGTGTGGAGTCTTTCTTGCTAAGGCTCCTATGATTGAATAGTAACATCTTTAGTTTCTTTCAGGTTTTATTTGCTATGTCAATAGGTTTGTCACTTTGGCATTGGTTAAAAAAGATTCTAATGGAGTGGATAACATTTTATCCAAAATCTGGAAGCCCAGTGGAGACATGTGCAGACCATCTTTGGCAAGGCAACATGGTCTGTTGAGCATGCCTTCCCATGCAGAAACATATTGAATCCTCCTGACTGACATCAGAAATTAAGCCAGTTTTTAAAGTCAATAATTTTTTGTTCATACTGTGGCATCATCCTTAGCAGATGTAGAATGCTGTTCAATGTAAGACACATACCAGTCTGACTTATTCAGAGAGGTCCATAAGTTCTCTCTTCATATAACTGAGAAAGGTATGTCTTAAGTCTTTTATGCCCACACGGACTGTGACAAAATAATACTGGTACCTTTGGTGCAATGACCTGAGTGCATGCATAACTTGACAGATCCTGGCTCCAGATAATCTTCTCCTTGTCCAGTCTTGTGAGTTGAGCATCTGTCTATCATAAAATCGAGTCCTCTGTGATGAGACCCCTTGGGAAATTGTTTGCTTGACTTATGGGATTTGCTTTTGAGTGTCCATTGGGGGTAGGCTTATATATATGGTGTTTTGTGTTGCTTCTGGGGTATGCTTTAGAGACTGCTGAAGATAGGCATAGCTGTTTGCAGGATTAGGAGGATTTTTAGGTTTGGGGAGATTGCTTTTTAGTGCCTCAGCATTAGATGCTATATCTGTGTGGACACTTTATGTGGTAAATGCAGTGTGTGTGTGTTCTTGACAACCTTGTCTGTATGTAAGATTTTTGCTTCCAAGGAAATTGTGCATGTGCATTTCTCACATTCTGTGTTTGGTTCTTTGAGGATTAAAAGGTTGTCAGTGAACATGATACAACTGCTACATTGTGTCAGGATGCCTATATCTACCAAGTTGGCTATGGAGGCATTTGGAAATTGAATATCCATGTTGCCCAAACCTGAATTATGATGGGCTATTGGGGTTTATGGACTGGGTTTTTCAGAGGTCTCCTAGAGTTGTCTCTAGGGTTAGGGACTAGAGTTGAATATATTATTTATTTACTGGCATTTGTTGACTGGGGAAGTCCACTGGGCAAAAAACACATTTTCAGTGAAAGCCTGGGGAGAAAAGCTCCATGGTTAAACAACAAAAAGCAAAAATATTATACAGTTAAATTACAGATCTTGAGAAAAAGGCTCCACAATTAAAACAAACCAATATCACAGAAACAAAATAATTGCAAACAAATGCTATACCAATTAATATACAAGCAACATATCACAAGTAAACTATATAGAAAAGATAGGCACATAGTAATGGACAAATAATAAAGTATTTCTAGTCAATGGAGTAGATTGAAATCAGTGGTGTTAGAATGCAGATTTCTTGGTAAAATAAGTTATGGGATTAAGAGGGCTTACATTGTATTTCACAGCTTGGATTTTGTAAAAAGTGGGTTTTTAGAGTAGCTTTAAAGGGCTTCAGGGATTCTAGCTGGGTAATAAAGGAGGTGACGGTATTCCTTAGTTTGGGTATGTTGTAGGAATAAAGACATTGTCCTGCTCTCTTGTTGGGTTTATCTATGCTTAGAAGGGTTCTCTCTGAAGAGTGGAGGAGTTGATTAGGGGTATAAGTATGTAAGATGGATTGGAGAGCAGGGCAGCTATTGGGTTGGGAAATTAATTTATGGGAAATAGTTCTAGGATATGGTATTAGTTAGTGCAAGGATATCGTATTTGTGCTATCTGATGTGCAAGATAGCTGTACTAGCTTAATTTCATGCAACGTGTCACTAAATTGCAATGTGCAGTCCTAGTACTAGTTTAATAGCTAAACTTCTGTGTTTTCCAGCTCATATAGTCCAGGCTGCCACCTACTGCTGCTAGCTGGAATATCCCAGTCCTCAATGTAAAAGCACACAAAGATTGCTTGAGAGTGTATGCTACCACAAAATAATCTTTAACAAACTATCTGTACAAGGTCATTTCAAGTTAGACCAATAGCAAGACAGTTTGAGCAAACATAATAATTTTAGCCTTAAATACAGACAAATGCACAAATAAAACAAGAAATCAATAGACAATCACTAAAATAGTTTCATCAAGTGTGATTTCTAAATACAAGTACTTAGGATGAGCCTAAGTAAAAAGTGATGCAAGAAAACCACTTCAGAGGTAGATGGGAGGACACCTAGCATAGGTAAGTTCTTCGGGAATTTGCCAAGAGCTTGCAAACATGCCAAAATATATACAGGCTCTTAAATAAAAGGAAACTGCATCAAATCCCTTTAGCAGGACCAGCATTGCAGGAATACACCATCAGGTACCAACAAAAATGCAAAGTAGCAAATTACACAAAAACACTCCTAGTAAACCTTCTCAAAAGTGCAGTTCTCAGCAATCAGCAAACAGTAGACTATCAAGGTACTTGAAAGCAATTTAATGTACAAAAGTCAGCAACTAAAGCAGTTAAATGAAGTGCAAAACAGTTACATAAATCTTTTATCTGCCAGGGATGGCAGAGGATTTATTCAGGACCCTCTGAGAGTATGACAATAATGCTAAGCAAATGGAAGGTTTGTGAAAATAATGATTTGTAGTAAGGGAGAAAAGCTGAAGAGAAATGCTATGTAAAGTCCTAATCATGGGCTACAGCCAAGGCTTTATCTGTGTACACCATCTAAGCACAATTTATGTTAAGCAAAAATACTTTTTAACAACTGACTTGTATTTGAAAACTGATCTATAGCTCAGAGACAGATTCAATGCCACCTTGATAAACCATATTTCCTAACATCAGATATGCATGTAAAACAGGATGTCAGACTCTGCTTTCAATAATAAAAGTATGTGCTTCCAAATCAAATCCATGAACCAGCACTTTGCCCAGACACTGACTGTTAGGAGGGAAAGTCTCCATACCTCTCAACTGTCCAGATTTCCGTAGAATGTCCAAATTTCTGCCTCATATTTTTGATCTATTCCTCATAAAATGTGTGGTTTCTGGCAAATCACTGGGATGATCTGAGGATTAAAGTCACTATATAATGACATACATTTGAGTTTCAGACTTCAATACCTTCAGAAATGTATGTTAACACAAACCATGTTAACTTAGCAACTTTCTAAGAGCAATATTTAAAATCTGTCCCTATTTTTGGGCGTTTGTCCAGATTTTTTACACTAAGAGATTGAGAGGTATGCTCTCAACTTGTTTCTGATGATGTATCATACTTCTGTTGGAGTAGTTCAACAAGGCCTAAATGAAGTGCAAAACAGCACAAGGTGTGTTCACTTCAGGATCTTTAGTGCAGGTGCTCTCACTGTTTATGGCAGGTATCTTCTCCTGCTGTTAGCCCACACTCTAACATATTGTAGATATATTACAAAATCCTATTGGGCAAAGAGCTGACTGAATGTAAATATCCCTATACTGGCAGCGGTAAAGGTTGTGACTAAGACTAGGTGGTCCAAAGGATTAGTGCATGCTAGAAAGGGGTCTGTTACAAGATCAAAGCCATATACAATGGAAAAGAAGTGTTTACTTTATTATCAGTTTAAGTACAGCATTTATTTATTTATTTACAATTCACAAGCTGGTAAGTATACTCTATCTTTGTATTGTAGCAGTCAACTTTATCCAGGATTACAGGCAATCACCTTACATAGCTGTCAATCAGTCCTTGGTATCAATTCCTTGAAATGTATGAATTACACAGATTCCCAAATACTGTTATCTAGCAAATTATAGTATTCATGCACTTTACCATATGTTTAGTTTTTTTTCCCTGATACCAAAACAAATATACATTACCACTTTTAGCCGTATAGCAAAAAAAATACATACATTCATGCACATGATTCACAGCAAATATTCAAGAAGTACTACACTTCTTAAAAATTCCACGTCATGTTTCACATATCAAAAGAAGCTGCAATAGGAACTTAAAAAGGAAAGAAAAGAAAATGCATATTCTTTCACAACAGATAATGGTCATTTTGAACATACATTATGTGCAGTGTCCTTGAAAAATATTTAACCTTTTTATTGTTTTAAGTGGGATTTTTTATGGAGGTGGTCTTCACCTTAAATGCAGTATGATTGCACCCATTGAAACATGCTTGTACTTCACGGAAGGGAGGCTACTGCTCCCCCCCCCCCGGCCCTTACATCCCATGTTATTAAGAAATACTACCTAGAAGGTCAGAATTGGTCAGGGTTGCATCTTCCATACTCAGATTCTGCAATTATAGATATAGTTATTAATGAATTAGATACTTTACCTAGACATGATGCCTTAGTGGCACAGAGACAGGAGAAAGATGTGCTCTTAACATAAATGATCACTTCCAATTGCCCTAATCCATCAAGTCACATGGTGCACATCCCGAGTAACTCTGTTTTCCTGAAGGGATATTATAACCTTCTTTTATTAGAAAAGTAAGGTTACATACCCGGGATTATATATACTATATTGCACCTTATACATTTCATTAGAATATACTTGTGAATCAGGAGATGCACAGCACTGAAGAAAACAACAAAATTAATGAAATGTTCATTATCCCTAAAGAGTCCATACCATCAGTGATTATGAGTGGTTTCTCAATTAATCTACCATATCTAATATAGTAGACGTTAGATAAAAGATCATTAGACTAAGCAGTGGAACAGGCTTTTTGCCACACAAATGGAGGACTACAATGGTCATCCCCCATTATAAAGGAGGATCTTCAACAGATCCTGGAAAATCCAGACCCATGGCTTTGTCAAAGGAAGGTCATGCTTACTGAATCTGGTGGACTTCTTTGAAAAGGTCACTAATGCAATGGATGAGGGTAAAACAATGCATACTGCCTACCTAGATCTTGCTATAGCACTTGATACAATATCCCACTCAGGCGCTGTTAACCAACTTACAGAACTAGGTATAAACCCCTTTAAAACATGCTGGATAGCTAGCTGTCTCATTAATAGGACCTAGGAGGTTAGATTCAGTGAGGCCACCTCCTTAACAAAGCCGGTCACCAGTGGAGTACCCCAGGGCTCTGTGCTAGGCCATCTCCTCTTTGGCATCCACTTCTTGGATGTCAAAGCCATTGACAAAAACCTTTGGCTGTCCAAATTCAGTGATGATTGCAAACTGGGAGCAGTCATTGAATCCCTGTAAGGTGAGATCACCATTCATGAAGGTTTCATACAAACACTTGGTGTCAAAATCATGCCTTAAAAACTCAATACCAAGAAATGCATCATAATAACTTTTTGGGAAGTCTGCCACCCTGGGTTAACTACATCATCAATAAAACACCCTTAAACATTGAATCACTACTCGAGGATCTGAAAACTTGTGCACATAGTAACCTAGCCTTTGAGCAACATGTGTCCAATGTAGTAAGAAGATCTTCTATGCTGCTCAACTGATAAACAAGGGCATGACATCTAGGTTCAGAGATATCATCATACCTCTGTATTCAGCCCTCATCAGACTCATCACATGCATCATAGAGTATAATGCCCCCTTTGGTAATTACCTGACCAGACATAAACAGCAAATGGAACATCCACCAAGGTTCCTTACAAAAAGAATACAGGTAGTAAACACAATGTCCTATGCTGTTCGCCTCAAAGCTCAGACTTCTGAGAGGTGATCTTTGCCTGGCATACAGGCCATCCCTGGACCCTGTTTTGATGAATCTTTTGCACATCCACAAAGCAAATAATATTAAGGGTACTAGATAAAACGACCTAAAGTTTGCTTGCAACATAAACAGGAAAAATTGTAGAGGCAGATTTGTTTTTCAGAGAATTCCTGTTCTCTGGCACATGCTCTGCATCCATGTGAAACACTATTCCTCCCTACTCCTTTTTAAACACAGCTTGGACCAATAGCTGGGTAATTCACCCTGGTCTGGCTGCTATGTCTCTGATAGACAGAGGCAATCAGTAAATCACCACCTATATAAATCAAATTTGTAGGTCACATTTGGGTTGCACTACTAGGCTTATAAGGTCCCTAGCAGTCATTAGCTTACTATACAACTATGAACCTATGAACTGGATTACTTGCAACTGTAGTAACAGTTCTTAAGGCAGATCTGGAGTATAATTTCCTGTATTAACAAAACACAATTTAACAGGAATCTCTGGCATTTCTGAAAATCTAGCTATGTTTTATATCTTAGGTAAACAAGCTTTACTTGTTAGCTTCAATAAATGTCTGAAATTCCTTTTATGCTGCTTAATACCTTCTCCACAGGTTATGTAGGATCTTGAACTCTGGTGATACCATTAATCGTATTTTTTTATTTTTTTGCATATGAGATGCCTGTGCAAAATTTTCACTCAATGCTGCTTTGATACATATTACTTCTGTTTTAACTCTCCATTAATTAATATTTCTGAACCTTTCAGTCTACTGTCTCAAAACAGGAAACTAAATAAGTTAGTAATTGGGTAAAGTTTCCAGTTAGCAAAAATCATGCCTTGGCAGGTCTTCATAGACTATGATACTGCTTCAACCTTCTTCCCATTTGTAGTGTACTTCTGAAGTTGATAGACTAAAAACATGCTCCCCAGGATTCACGAAGCTCCATGTAAGAATAAGACTATTCTTGCATGGAGTGGTTTGTGTCTGTTTAAAATAGCAGCACCCCTTGCATATGCATGAAGGCTCTCTACTATTTAATCTAAATGGACATGAACCAGGAGCAAGCGCAGGGAGAGTGTGTCAGCAATGCCTGAAAATGTAACACGCACCCTTCGGTCAGAAAGTGGCATACGGTACTTTGTGACACAGATGAGTGCCAAGTTCTATAATATTAGAGCCTGATTCTAATATTATATAGTAAACGAGTGTCCGCAGACACGGAAATGTAAGTAGCTAACATTTCAGTGTCTGCAGACACTGAAAAAAACAAACAACACACAAACACGTAGAAGGCAGCATCCTTCAAGTGCACACCCCCAAATGTATGCACTCTTGCCCTACATGCTTGGAAGTAGTAGGGCAAGAGGAAAGCAATAAAAAAAAAATGTATTTTTTTTCATCAATTAAATCCGAAATTTAAGCAGTGCACAGCATGTTTGCATGGTGCTCCGCAATGCTTAGCTTGGCTGAAATCCTGGAAATGATAGACAAGTGCTACTGTGATAGAAAATGTCATCAAGCTGCTGTAGGGTAGTGGTACTGCCATGGTATAGCATGTAGAACATGTTTGGTTTGAATCCCCCTCTGCCAAATTATTTAATAAACTTTTAAGGAAATTGAATGATAGATGTCAGTCATATGGCTCACATATAGCACAGTAGGGGTGGGAATATGTAAAATATAAATGTAAAAAATAATTTATAAATTTAATGAAAAAATACATTTAAGCAATGCTTTGCTAGTGTAAGCATTGCTTACCTGCTTTCAGCTCTGATTACCTGGTGTAATCATTGCTATGCGGAGTTGCGCAGAGCCAAGTATAGTTCAGCATATTAAAACTGGCCAATCAAGAAAAAGTGTGGAAAAACTGCCTTATTTAAACCACACAGGTGGGAATACAGCCATAACCATTTGATATTGCTCACAGCAGGACCAAAATGTCTGGTGTTGGTGAAGGTGTTCGCTTCCGAACGTAACGTTGGGGCATCCAGGAGTCCATTGTCATGGTTGGGCTCCTAGTTAAAAACCATGATGGCAAGCTGCTCTAGGGCCAGTACCAGGGCTTGCGGTACAAAGTGGAGGCCTGGGATTAGCTTGCACGTAATCTCACCAGTGCCACTGGCATACCCCGGATTGGTGAACAGGTACATCATCACCATAATGACCTGAAGTGGAGGAGGGGTGCAATCTTGGACCAGTGGATCCAAGAAGCCCAAGTGCAGGTTGTCCCAGCTGCCTGTAAGTATGCAGTCTTATGTATCTCTAAGTATGGAAAAAGTTCAACTTGTGACTGTGCAGGTGTGATTAATGTGCGATGTCTCCCCATACAGTTGCTGTGGAGAGGTCTCAGAATGTTGAGGCTCATGCCCGGTGACTGGTCCGGCTGCATCAGCAGTATGGTGAGTACAGAATACCCCTTACTATTAGCAGTGAGAAATCAAAATTATAGTAATGGTAGTACCGCCTGTATATATAATTGTGCTGTAAAAGTCAGGAATAAATGCCTGTGCCAGGCTGCCCATGTTACAGTGGAGTATTCCCAGCTGCTGTGTAATACAGATGTCAGTAGCAAACAAGGTACAATATGCAGGAGATGAATATTAGAATATGTATGAGTGTGTCTGAGTGAACCTGCCAAGAAAGTTCCATGTCAGGGCTACTGTAACAGTTAGTAATGAAAAGCATTCCCCTGTGCAGATCATGCAGGAATAGCAATTGTGGATTTCTGAGTTGTACACAGATATGTATGTCAAAACTAATAAAGGTGATCCCAAACACTGGTGTGTGTCATCTCACTTGTACCTGAAAAATAGAAATGTTTATGTCCTGCAGAATGCATTAACTGAGGTGAACTGAGTTAGCACTGCTTGTCTGCAAACTTTAGAATGGGCATGTCAAATAACTGAAAAAAAAGCAACAGTACATATTGCCATCAGAATATGTTTTACTTGTTTGTCTGCCAGCAGTGTCTTGTGTTAACCTTTCAATTTCAGCTGTATGTAGCTGTGAATGTACTGAAAAATGTATAAGGCTAACAGGTGCAGACTCAAAACCTACACTGAGTACTCGGGAATCTAAATAGCAGTATGTAGTTGTAAAACAGTCAAATGTACAATCCAGCTAATGTGCGCATGTTTCACAAACAATGACACCAATGTCTGTTGTGTATGCATAATGTGTACCGAAAATGGGAAAAAAATAATGCAACATGTCATAATAAAAGTACTGTGCACAAAAATATGTACTAGATAGAAATGTCACAAGCAACACACAACACCACCCCAGTAGCTCAGTCTGATAAGAATTAGGCCTGTAGTTCAAATTTGCACACACACCACAGTTCAAATCCAGGGACCACCACTAACATGTCACAGTATGGTTCGACAGTTGTAAACCGCAATCTGAAAAGTAAAATGTATGTACTGCAACACATAACATTTTCCATACAGGGCACACAGGTAAAGAAATCTGAATAGAAATACTAGTATGATGTGTATAACTATGAAAGGTGTATAATTGCTGTGTTGATTAGCCCCAGTCCTACAAATAGATGCAAGCTAGACATCTACACTCTGCAATCTGTCCCAGACAAGCCGCTCAAGTGTCACACTGTCATAGATAGTTTCCCCAGTCGCCAAGAAATCTGCACACAGAGAATGTCACAGTAGATGTATGTGAAATGCACAACACACATTCCAGGGCCTGAAACTAATATGTGAATCTGAAATATGTGTAAAAACAGCAATGTTCTGTGAACACAGTTCATCTGCACAGGGCTCACATGTAAATAATTTGGTAAAGAAACAGGTCTGATGTGTATAACTAAAATAAGGGTACTATTGCTCTGTTGATATCTACAGCTGTTGTGTGCTGTAGCAGCCCCATGGCCCAGGTAGAGTGTAAGTGTGGTCAGAATGTACAGTAGTCAATAGTAGTGTACTGACAAGTATAATTGATAGCAGTTGTCAATTGAATCTGTTGCCTTCCCCCACCACTCAGCTGATACAACCATCACACTGATACCAACATGGGTATGTTCCTAAATAAACCTCTACTGCTGTGACTGTTGTTCCCATTTAGTTTATCATTGTTTAAACTGTGTGCATACTAATATTCCCTGTTGAATAATCATTTTATTGTCTGCCTGACATACAATTAACTGGCATGCTGTTGCAACCTTGAATGCCATTCCATATATGCATGGGTTTTGTATGCTATGGCACTGTTATAATTGCACTATTTTGGGTAAATAGGAATATCTATGCATGCTATTTTGACTAATGTTATAATGTGTTGTGCATGACTAACCAATATTCATTGTTAATTTCCAAAACATAGCACATAGGAGAAGGCAGATCCCAGGGATCTGCCTTTCTCACCCCACCTGACTGAGGCACCGGGTCCCAGCACATGTGGGACCCAACTCAGACATCCCTCATCTGTTGGTCCTGCACCACCCTCTGGTGGAACTGCTGCAGGGGATGGGACTTGCCCCCCTGCAAATGGGCGTGGTGAGGATGATGTCACCCGGGACAAAGTCTGTGGCATGGTGTGCAGCGTCCTCCAGACAAAGCTGGATGATCACCTGTGCCAGGTGGAGGGCAGGTTGTCACAGCTAGAGGGGCAGGTGCCCCCCCAACCCAACCCCCAGCACAGCCACCAGGGGGACTGTGAGGGAGTAGTGGTGACTGCCATTGAGTGGGAACATCAGTGCCACTACTATCATCTAGGGGGCTCATGAGCCTTGGATTTCCAACCACCCCCCCAATAAAGGTGTTTACCCCCCATGTGTCATGCACTGCCCCTGTCTTCTGTCTTGTCAGCAAATTCAACCTCTTCTACCAAACCTCTCTCACCACACTTACCAATAATCCTTCCTTAACATCTCACTGTCACATTAAAAAAGGGCATCTGTCCCACAAAAAAATCATGTCCCATGCATAGCTCTGCATTTTGCCCAGAGACATGTGCCCATCACACAATCTAACCCTACCAATCATCAGTATTGTATGATGCCCATACACCTCCCTGTAGGGTGTGAGGCTCCAAATTCTAAATTGCCCACATTGAAAGCAGTTATTGCTGCCAAAGAAATGCAGAGCTATGGTCCTTTCCTACACCCGTCCTGCACATCCCTACTTGTTTCTCCTCTTGTTTGTCCCCCTGCTTGCCCCAATTTCACCACTTTCCTATCTCCCTTTTTTTCTTTTCTTTATTTGAAATTAGCACAGGTTTAAGTGGCTGTAAGTGGCCGTAAGCAGACGAAAGCTAAGCTAAGCTCACGTAAGCATCACTTAGCTCTGCCCAAACCTGCGCAAACCCGCTTATAACTGCTTTAAACTGCCTTAATCACTCTGTTTCCAACAGCCCCTGTTCTGCCCAGCAACAAAATAATCAGCCCTTGCAAGTCTCAAACCGAGAAGCCTACACATTATAGCCAAAGTGATTTATCACTAAGCCATTTCAGATGTAAATAAATCTCATGTTTTCTCAAACATATCATCCAGCACAGTCATTCAACAGTAGGAGAAATGTATATACATATATATATATATATATATATATATATATATATATATATATATATATATAAAGTAGTAAGCGGGTGCGAAATGAACAGTTATGTCTGATGAAAATCCATGTTGGGGACACATTGCACTTAATTGTGAATGTGAAATTGGTATGTTGGGGAAGGATAGTAGGTACATTTGGGGAGGTAGGTTGGGTTGTAAGATAGACAAAACAGCATACAGGGGCGGTATATGACACATGTGGTGGGTAAACACCTTCGATGGAGAGTGGTGTTTGGAAAGTGGAAGCCCATGAGCCCCAAAATGGAAACAGTGGGACCAAGGTCCCCACCCATGGGCAGTCACAACTGCACCTTCATGGCCCTTAAGGTGCCTGAGCTGGGGGCTGAGCAGGAGGAGCATGTGGACCCTGTAATTGTGTACCGAGGGCCTCAAGGTGGTGTAGCACATCCCCCAAGTCTCTGTGGAGTTCCCTCTGCATCAGATCCTGGACATGACTTCAGGTGACATGTTGCTGTCTGTGTGTGCTCCTGGGGTGGGGAATGAACACCATCCTCTGAGGTGGTTCCACCTAAAGGTAGTGCAGGACCAGCAGATGATGAGGTCCTGGTGTGGGTCTCAGATGTGCTGTGGCCTGGTAACATGGCCAGATGAATTGGGAGAGGTGGTTCTGCTGGGAACAGCCTTCCTAAACATGCTATTGTGTTACAGTTATAGTTATAGAACATATGTGGGTAGTAATAATCCACACAATCCAGGATAACTTCTAACAGCATGCATAGATACCCCCTTTAACATAAAACAAATTTGGAGCAGTCACATAGCATACAGAACACATGCATATATGGAACCATAGTGACCCTTACAATGGCATGCAGGTGACATTGTTAGCAAAAGGCCACCAATGATAGTGTCTCAACATTAAACATGACTAGAAACACATTGCAACATTTGTCGTACAATACGATATATGTCCCAACAGTAGGTTTGCTGTAAGTATACCTGTTGAGTTGTGTGTTCAGATTATTGTTGCAGATATGGTTGGGGGGAGACAGAGATGTCAATTGCCAACTATTATATCCTTGCAGTATGAGTTCCTCAGACCTTTTTTCCTCTTTATGTCTTTCAGGCACCATGTCTAGAGAGCAGCTGCCAGTTTATTCCCCGCAGGAAAATGATGTGATAATCAACTACCTGGTGCAGCACCACCACACACTCTTTGGTCATTAAGCCCATGATCTACAGAAGAAGACCACCCTGTGGAACAAGCTCGTCCACATGGTAAACAATGTCAGCCTGCATAACCGCAGTTATGAGCAGGTCCGACATCGATGCACTGAACTCATCCGCCACGCCAGTCAGCGGACTGCTGCACTTAGGAGGGACCAGCTATCCATGAGGGGTGGTCATGCCATCCAGCCCCCCCCCCTGACACATGCTGAGGAGATCTTGGCCAGCCTTGTGACACCTGCCTGCCAGCAAAGTCAAGACCCAGCTGATAGCATTGTGGAGGTGGGTGCTACCCACACAATGGACAAGGAACATGCAGGTAAGGCCACAGGACACATAAGTAGACCACTGTTGATTATCCATCTGCATCTGTAGAGTTTAATCATGCATATGTATAGATAGTCTGTTGCTGCATTGTAGTAATGAACAGATGTGCATAATCTGTAGTATTTTGGGTTTGTACTGTTGATGTACTGAAATGCTGCTCCCACCTTGTACCAGTGCCACAAGTGTGGCTACTGAGATCACATCTCTCACACAACTATATAGGTCCCCCTGGTATACCTCTGGGGCAGCAGCCTGTAGCTGGTGAGTATGGTGTTGTTTGTTCAGGTTTGCCAATACACTGGCCATGTTATGGCCATGGTATTTGCCATGCACACATTTAAGACACCTACCCATCATGCATGCTGTACATGTTCACGTATTGTTGCTGTTAACTGCACTGCATCACAGCGGTCACCATGGTGGCATATCTGAAAGGTATGTAAGAGTCCTGCAATATAACTAACAACCTGTGATTGCAAGATGTGTACACAGAGATGAACATAATGGTGAGTCAAATGGCCTACAGTAGGAACATGTCTGGAACTTCACCCTTATACAGTGCTACAACAGTATACTTACCACTATTACAATGGCAACTGTTACAGATCTACACAACTGCATATCACAATACCACATTCCACAACCCTTAAAACCTGTAATGTGGACCTAATATGAGCAATGAATGTGTAATATAGAATCCTATGTTAGGACAGCAAATATGGAGAATACATATCTTAACAAACACTGGAAGCATACGTGTGCAAACACTCCAAGTAACATATTGTGGAAGCAGGTTTTGAGGTACTGACAGCATTCACTCTTAATGAGTATGCACCTTCCAAGTACAGGTCCTCAGTGTCACACCACAAAATGGTCTGCTGTCCAAGACATATGTCCATCACATTTTCCCACTCACCTGCAACAGAGGCAGCTGTGGCTTGCACACATCTTACAATCCATGGAATGGATCTCATACCTAACAGTTAGTATGCAGGAGTGGGACATGTAGCCTTACCTCACCATTGCATATACCATGGAAAACAGTGCAGACAGTCATGTATTTAACGAGGAAGTATGGGACAACATTAATGTAGAAAATAAACAGATGGCCATCCAAGACAGATGATGACACATGTTGCAAACTGGTCTGGGAGCATGCCCAGAAACAGGCCGCAACCCTGAGGGAGTTGCAGGAATGTCTAGCAAGTACTGGCTGTGCAGTACTTGTGTCGACAATTGCCTGGACTCTGCATAAGTGTGGCCTATAGTTAGGATAATCAGATGGGACAGTTGTTCCACAGGAAACATTTGCCAGGGCCCTCTACAGGTAGCATATGCATAACATCAAAAGTCCCCCAAAGGCATGTGTTGCAATGTGGAATGGCGTACCAAGACCAAGTTTGAAAACTACAGGCAGTATCAATTAAGATACATGTGCTACACAAGCAACACCTCACTCCACCTCAGGCCCACCATCCCCATCTGTACCTTGCTGGTGCCAGTGTACACCTGTATGTTTGCCACTCATTAGCAGGGACTAGAATGGTACACATGGTGTTCTGGATTTGGGACACTGCAAAATGACACTTATGTGTGGCCCATAGTTTTCAAGCATCTGCAAAAAGGCTAATGATGGGGATGGGGTGTCATCCTGAAACACAACAGTGAAATGAAGTAGACGTCCAAAGCTCACTAAGAATGGCTGTATCTCCACACAGTCAAGGTAATGAATTGTGGCAGACATAACCCTGACTCCACGGTAATAGTGAAAGCAGTGTATGACCTCCAAGGACTGTGCACATGAGATGGCCTTACAATCTTGCAGAGTTGTGAGACATTTGTAGGGCAGAGTGACCAAATGCTGTCAAGTGCAGATGGGCCTTGCTAGTATACCCCTTCCAGTAATAGTGACTACTGTAGTACACTTAACAGCTGATGCAACAAACCATCATGTTAAGGGTGTGCACACTTATACACCCACATGTTGTATGCATCTCAATCAGCATCTGCACAACTAACACATTTGTGTGATATTGCATTTGATTGCACAGGTCATATGTCACATATCAGGTTCGTGTAATGTTAACATATGCAGTATTGGGGCCCCATGGCATATCAGAAAAGTTCCATGTTAATAAGGGTGTATACTCCTCATAGCCATAGTAAGGTTTGAAGGTCGTCAATGTAATTGTATTTTACTGCTCATACATGCACCGCTGATGATGAGATCTGCAAATCAGACATCAGGCATTCACTATTGACATCTGTCCACATATTATCCCAGGTATGTGTCGGACAAACACACATGCTCACATGTGAGCAGCAGAACAAACAAAACTGACACACATATACACATTCAGCAATGGCATGTACACCTGTGAGGCATGGTGCGCAATACATGCCAGCATGCTTAACAGGTGCACAGCAATACTGTGTACATGGGTGCAGTGTGTTCCAGGGCAAGGGGAATCACCTATTAACACAACCCATGCATCACAGAGATGTATAATGTTGGTAGCAGGGATTGACTATAGCTGCAGTGCATGCTAAGTGCCATATGTCATGCATGTTGACAGATGGTTAATGAGAGGTCTGCGTGTAATATCTTTGTGCAACTTCACCTGTAAGTGTGTGTGTGTGTGAGTGTGTGTGTGTGTGTGTGTGTGTGTGTGTGTGTGTGTGTGTGTGTGTACAGTTAAGCAATGACGTACAGTGCATTTCTTGTTTTCCCCTCACAGGTGGCGAGGTGGGTCAGGGTCCCTTCTGCAAGCAAACTGATGTTAGTGTCCATACAGACTCTGACAATGATGATACTTGTGGTGAGGCACAGGCAGGGTTGTTAGGGGCTGAAGCTGTGCCATCATTTGACATCCCACTGTTATCCACCCATCCCCCCACACAGTCACATTACCTATACATACCTCATCACCAGTGGCCATAGATAAGGGACAGTTGGTGGGTGGTGACTATGGCACATTTGTCTGGACACAGCAGTCATAGCCAGATGCCTGGCATGGTACCACACAGGCAGCTGTACAGGGGTGCTCATAGGAGGGCTGCTGGTCATCATGTCCCTGGCAGAAGTGCCACAGCTGGTGTCACCAGATGCATGTTTCAGGCCATCATAGAGGTGCAGGCATGTATGGAACATTATACCAGACAGGCTCTGAGGCTCCAGAGGGTTACTCATTCTGCTGTTTTTGACAACATCCACGATCTTGCAGGTGCCCACCATTATTTTGCACAGGTCCTGGATAGACAGTTGGCTGAGATGGTGGGAATCCTCGACCGTGCAATGTCTATGCTTGAGCATATGGTGGGAGTAGTGCAATGGCCATGTGGACGTAAGTCAGCAATGCCAACAGGTGGAGGTTGACATGGACGTGCAACAAGTCAGAGCTGCTCCCATAGTGGCAGTACCAGCAACAGCACTGCAGGGGGGGTGCTGTCCACACCACAACTTTGCAAACCACATGCACATGGCCCTAGCCGGTCCCAAGAGTGACCCAGATCCAGCAGACATATGTCATCATCAAGGGAGAGTACCATATCTTGGCTTGTACCTGGTAGTGCCCATGGGAACACCTGGCAGGCACAGTTCTCATATCTGTGGCTGGAGACAGTGAACTGCACACCCTGCCAGGTACGGTCTGCAGCTGTACAACAAATCCCTGTATAGGGGAGCCACATGGCAGAACTGTGTGCATGCATACACACACACACACACACACACACACACACACACACACACACACACACACACACACACACACACACACACACACATCATTAACACAGCTAGGTCAACCCCATACCTACACAGACCACATCTGCACAGCCCAATTAATAATGAAACCCCCTAACACACACACATGAGGACAAACAAAAGGCTCTGCCTAGGTCTCTGGCAAACCCACAACACACCCTGTGCATATGATGATACCTCTGTCACATCATTGTCATCCATAACATCGATGCAGGGACAGGCTAATATGGTTCTGAGGCACAGGGTGACTGTACTAAGGTGTACCACTGTAATGCTCTGTAACACTATCAGCACTAAAGTTTAATGCTTACATGTCAGGATGTGTGGCTGTCCAGCCATGATGCATTATAGCTGTTATTAACACTGAGTGATTGTGGTCTCCTTAATGTATTCTGTTTGTGCTGTAGGTGTCTATGTGTCAGAGAGATGTTGGTCTGCTGCTGTTTCCTACAAGGAGTATGACACTGTGGTGACACCTTGACTGTGCTATATCCTGGGTACAGCTGAACACAAGTCACAGGTCTGTATAACAGTTACTGTATGTGCCACATGCCTGATAGGTCTGAGGGGTGTATACAAGTGAGTGGATGGTGGCTGATGTCAGCAGCTCTTCTACCGTGGACAATGGTAAGTGTACTGGGTGGTACACACCACATGTTTGTGGATAACACACACACACACACACACGCACACACACACACACACACACACACACACACACACACACACACACACACACACACACACAAAGGCTTTGATGTTGATGCAATACACAGAGAATACTGTACACATGGATGTATGTACATTTGCAGGGAACCCATTTTAGCCTATGTAATTCCACCAAGACAGAATAGGCACAACATCACTTTGAGTCTGCTAGTTTGATGTCATTGACAATGGTACTGTCAGGGTATATTTCCCCTTCCCCAATGTAGTGCAACCCTCAACTTGGTAAACATAGATGTGCCGGTGTGGGTGGCACAGCCCTACACTTTGGAGGGTGTGTGCTGCTGTAGAACCACAGATAATGTGATTGGCAACTACTTAACCTGTTAACATAAACTGTACAGTATTACAGCTGACTAAGCAAGGGGATACACACAATAATAACCGCAATGATGGTGGCTGTGTCCACAAGATTCAAACCCAGCTATATATACATACCAACTCCAGTATCACTGTAGAGTTATACAGTGGGGAAGAGGGCATTTACACATCTACTACTAGTTTTAATGGAATTAATTTCCACAAGATGATACCTTTGAAATGTTAGCATTTGCCAGTCAGTTCTCGGACAGATGACCTCCTGTGACATGTATTTTCTGCAAACTGAAGTAGATCCCTTCACACACACACACACACACACACACACACACACACACACACACACACACACACACACACACACACACACACACACTCTTACTTGGCAACACTAAGAGTAGAAAGCCTACCTAGGTACTTTTTGCTACTAATGTGTATGGCCTTAATTAGACACACCACACAGCTTTTAGGATGAGGTGTGTCCCAGGTTACTTATTAAGGGAAGAACATTACCAGGCCTTGTACATTATGGTAATGGGGGATGTACTGGTTGTTTATGAACAATACATATTGTGACATATTGTCATATACACATTGACAAACACATAACAGTCATGCACACATCTGAAAGACCTTGGTTTATCAGTGCTAACTACCTTGTCAGTGTGTCCATTCTGTTGCAGATAAGTTGCACACAGCACATGCATCACTGGGCTGAATAGTGTAATCAGTTACTTGTATTGTTGATGGTGACAGTGGTCCCCATACAGTGGACCTTAAGAGATGTACTTGGGTTACCATGGTGTAAATATAGTATACCCAGCACCCACACCCCACATTGGATATTGTACTCACTGAAACTCATGATAATACTCTGACATACCCACAATCACACATTGACCAGGACTGCAATACAACCCCTTGTCTATTGCAGGAGTGCTACTACAGGGATATCCATCTATTGCACATGCCATAGGGATAGTAGGGACAAACATTGACCATGTTATATTTGTTGGCCTGTCTCCACAGTGTATGTTGTAAGAGGTATATCCAACTACCCTCTGTGATGCTGTTTGTCAAACACCCACATGAAGACCTGATCACAGTGAAGGAAAAGGGCCAACACCCACAAGAAGTGCTTAGTTATAGGAGTGTGTTTCCATACAATTGGCTATAGAAATGATACCACAGCTGTTTCACATGCAATAAGCTAGTGGGAGACTGCAATTCATGTACAGGCCATCAGTTGATCATGAGCATCACTTACAAAACTCAAGCTGCTGCCTAAGCAAAGCAGATGTACTTTTCCACATCCAGCAGACAGAGACAAAGTAAGAAAGGAAGGGAGTAGGAGAGTAAGAGTCAAGCATGTTTGTGTATGATCCATGGGTAGAGAGTGGTATCAGGGCACTATGATGGTTACCTATGTTGTGTACTAATCCATACTGTCACATAGTAATTGCACATGGCTGTACACATTTATGGCTGGGGATTGTTGACAACATTCTCTACAATGTTTGGAAAATGTTGGCCTTGTAATGTTGACAAATGGACATGTAGCTCCTCAATATCATGATGTGGTAAAAGCCAGACTGTAATGGATGCTGTCATTACACAATAACTCCATCACCCACACAGGGCACTGATAACACTCACACAAACACACACTTACCAGTACCGAGTTTCAAACTCCTACATGACTATGTATTTCTATTACATTTTTATGCAGTTTTTGCATGCACCACAGAGTTTACAAGTTGGAGAGCTGTCAAAAGTTATCTTTGAAGGTGAGTGACATCAGCAACAGTGATAATGGAGGGATAAGGGAAGTGTAGTACATGTGACTGTCCACAAAAGCACGTGTCAAGGAAGACACAACCACAGTCTCTCAGGGAATCACACACATTATCACAGTTGTCAGGGTTAGGATTAGAACTCCTGTCTAACTAACTTGCTACACTACAGTATTACAGAGTTATTACATGTGCCATAGAGCTTATCAGGCTGATATGTGGCCAAAGGGTTATTTCAATGTGACTGACATCAGCAGGCATGCTACAGTAGGGCAATGGGAGGTGTAGTGAGTCTGAATGGCTTCAAAATCATTAATCTACACACACACACACACACACACACACACACACACACACTTGTCAGTACTGACATGCATGGGTTCATTGCTTCACAGGTGTGTAGTAGTTGACTGTGCCAGAAGGCTCTACAAGGCTAGGCGAGGAGAATAACTTGGCATCAGGCCACATGACAATGGTCTCCAGTGTGGCTCAGGAGTACAGTCCCTGGATTGGCAAACACAAGTGGGTATTGTATTTACCATCCACTAATCTGGGTTACTATTGTGGGTGGCCAGTGCTGTGCAATGCTTGCCATGTATGTGATCTATATTCCATAACATGGACAGTGTCTGGGTTGTGCACATGTCCCACATGCATGTTCTGTGATGTGTGGAAGTTTACTTGGGGTCTCTGGGGCATGTTGTGTGGACAGATTGTTATCATCTGATATGGCAGTCTTGACCTCATTTGGTGAGACCTGGCTATGGAACTGAGGTTGTGCCTGCACCTACATTGACAGCATGGTACAGGTATTCAGTGGAGTTAGTGGCATCTGTCCATAGAGAGCATGTGTATAAGGCATGGTATTCCCTTTGTGGGTTACATTTGCAGACTCTACAGTTGTTGCAGGTGTCCAGTGGATAACATAGCAAAGGACCACTGTAAGCATTTATTTATCTATTGTAGGGATGGAACAGGGTGCCATGTCCTTTTACTTGCTGGATAACACACACTCTGTCAGCACATGTTTCACATCACAGTACATTCTGGTGTCAGTCATAGTGTTGTGGTCAACAGACATGTAATCCACTGCAATCACACCGTGGTTAATATCTATGAGCAATATTCAGGGAACTACCAATATAGTGGTTGTTGCGTAGCCAAGTGTGTTTGTGTATGAGATGGGTGGAGAGTGTTCTCTGAGTAATACAAGGGTTGCCTGTATTGTACAATGATCTATAATGTCACACGGAGGGCTATGGATTGTCAATAGCATTCTCTCTGCTGTTTGACATCTGTTGTCCTTGTAAAGTGGACATTGTGACATATGGTAGGTCCTCAATATAATAATTTAGCAATACCCATGCCACAGTGCATCCTGTCATTACACAATTACAGCAACTTCCACACAGGATACTGATGACAGACACACATGCACACTTGCCATTACTGAGATTCAAACCCCATCCTAGTTATGTATTGCTGCTACAGTGTACTGCATTTATTGCATGTGCAACAGAGCTTACTGGATGAATGTTGTTCAAGGGTACTTCTAAGGTGAGGAACATCACCAGCCCTTGTAAATACTGACATTGGGTGATGTAGTGGGTGAGAGATCCCACAAATAATTTTTCCCTAATCCCACATTTACATTTGCCAGGGGGTGAGGTTCAAACATCTATCTAACAACCTTCACCGACCATTACTTGACACATTTACCACATGCACCACTGACCTGACATGGTTTAGGCTTCACAACAGATACTTGTAAGGTGGATGATATCTGCAGGCCTGCTAAAGTCAGGCTCTGAGATGTGTATTGGCTGTAAATGGGGCAAAATATTTGAGGTACACACACAAACACTTGCCACAGATGAAATTCAAACCCATAACTGTGTAGTCACTGCTACTACATTGTTCCACATTTATGACATGCACCACGGAGCTTATAGGGCTAGCCCTTCTCTAAGGGTATATTTCAAGGTAGATGACATTAGCAGGCTTGCTAAAGTAGGGCGATGGGAGTTGTAGTGACTGTGAATGGTCCAAAAGCATTACTCTCTACACACGCAAACACACAAAGTTTCACAGTTGCCATGCCTGGGATTAGAACTCCTACCTAACTAGTGCATCACATTATAGCATTACACACTTATTACACATGCCACAGAGCTTACAGGACTGAAGCTTGTCCAAGGAGGTATTTCAAGGTGACTGACATCAGCAGGCTTGTGAAAGTAGGGAAATGGGAGGTGTAGTGAGTGTGAATGGCTTCAAAAACATTACTCTCTACACATACACAGAGTTTCATAGTTTCCATGTCTGGTATTAGAACTCCTACTTAACTAGCACATCACACTATGGCATTACACAGTTACTGCATGCACCACAGAACTTACAGGGGTGAATCTTGTCCAAGGAGGTATTTCAAGGTGACTGACATCAGCAGGCTTGCTAAAGTAGGGCAATGGGAGGTGTAGTAACTGTGAATAGCCTCAAAAGCATTACTCTTTATACACATGCACACACACACACACCACACACACACACACACACACACACACACACACACACACACACACACACACACACACACACACACACACACAGACACACACACACTCATAAACAGTTTCACAGTTGCTATGTTTGGGATTAGAACTCCTACCTAACTAGTACACCACACTATAGCATTACATAGTTATGGCACATGCCACAGAGCTTACAGGGCTGAATGTCGTCCAATGAGGTATTTCAAGGTGACTGACATCAGCAGGCTTACTAAAATAGAGCAATGGAAGGTGTAGTGACTGTGAATGGACTCAAAACCATTACTTTCTACACACATGCACACACATAATTTCACAGTTGCCATGCCTGGGATTAGAACTCTTACCTAATTAGGTATGTTACACTACATTATTACACAGTTATTGTACACACCACAGAGCTTATTGGACTAGCCTTAGGGGTATTTCAAGGTGAATGACATCAGCAGGCTTGCTAAAGTAGGGCAATGGGAGGTGTAGTGACTGTGAATGGCCTCAAAAGCATTACTCTTTACAGACACACAGAGTTTCACAGTTGCCATGTCTGGAATTAGAACTCCTACCTAACTAGAATGTTACACTATATCATTATGCAGATACTGAATGCACCACCGAGTTTATAGGGTTAGCACTTATCCAAAGGTGTATTTCAAGGTGAATTACATCAGCAGGCTTGCTAAAGTAGGGCAATGGGAGGTCTAGTGTCTGTGAATGGCCTCAAAATCATTGATCCCTACACACACAAACAGTTTCCATGTCTGGGATTAGAACTCTTACTTAACTAGTACATCACACTATAGTATTATACAGTTATTGTAGATGCCACAGAGCTTACAGGGATGACCCTTTTCCAAAGGAGTATTTCAAGGTTATTGACATCAACAGGCTAGCTAAACTAGGGCAATAGGGAGTGCAGTGTGTGTGAATGGGCCACAAACCATTCCTCTGGAAACACACACACACAACACTCAGTCACACACAGCTTTACATTTGACAGCACTGCGTAAACAACTGCTAGATGAATAATGACTTGCACTGTCATGTTACACAGTTATCACAAGCACCACATACACTATAGTGCAGAGGGCTACCAGAAGCAAATGTCTACAGTGATAGACATCAGCACATCATGTGATATTGGACAATTGGATGTGTAGTGGGTGGGACAGTCCTCATGATGGGAAGCTCTTTCTCACTGTCTCTCTCTCTCTTCCCCACATCTCTGTGTATGTTTGACTTATTATAGTGTGTTCTCCTTGGATATATGTGTGTATTCCTATCCAATGTGTGTGCAAAGCATGACTGGTGTGCAATGTGGTGTGTGTGCACAGAAATCTGTGACTGACAGATAAGTATAGTTCACTGTTGTTGTCAGACATGGGCTTCATTTCTGTAAGTGTGGGAGCATGTCCAGTATGGCCCTTCTGTATTTTGTTGTCAGACACGGGCTTTGTTTCTCTAGGTGTGGGAGCATGCCCAGTATGACCTTCTGTATTGAATGTGTGAATCCATTCCAGGTAGGTTCTACTCCAGTACAGGCATTTATGTTCTACATCTACAGCTAGTAACCTGTTTCTGCAAGATATCTGTAGATAGGTTGACAATATGGAGTCAAAATGGGCAAAGGATAGTGGGATACTGTAACTAATCGTGTCTCTGCTGCTTGTGCTACATGGTTTTGGTGTTAACAGAGATATTCAGACATATGTACTGTTTTACACTGTGTCATCAACTACTGACAGATATATTTATTTGCTTACAGCAATTTCCTGGAGAATAAGATGAATGAAGCTGTGTCCAGTATTGTGGTCTGCAGCCTATATATTCTTGCACACTCATCCCATTCTGGAGGGGGAGATGCAGACACTTGCTGATGGGTCTGTGTAAATGGTCCAGCACCTTGGTACTGTGGTGGCTGAGGATCCCCTTGTTGTACATCTATGAACATGACAGAATGACCATATCCTACTGTGGCCATACCTCTCCACTGTACACAGGTTACCCAGAGGTAGAGCTCATATATCTGGTCATTTCCCCTTCACATTGTGGTTTACAAGCAGGTTTGTAGCCACCCATTCATGGGTATGCAGGCAGGGATAGTATGGGCACACATCAGAGTTTCAGACTTCACACATTCCATGGCGTCCATGCTTCTACCCCTCTCTGTTATTCCATGCTCTTTCTAACATTATGCAAGCGATATCTGATAAGTATCCCTATAGTTATCACTTCATCCCAGCGGTATTTAGGGGTTGATCCAGAGTTCATGCAGTAGGACATGGTGGGCATGCTACTGTGATTTGTTGACATGGCCTTGCATTTGTGTTCTGTGGACTGTGTTATGTCATTATTTGGGACTCCATGAGATAACATACATTGGCAGTATGGGTGAGACACAGGCCTTTCACAGAGGACTGTAGGGTATTTGGTAGTAATGCAGGCCATCTGTAGCAGGCCAGTGCATTCTGACACTACTACAGTCCCAGGCTGCAAGCCACTGTATTCCCCTGGGGTGACAGGGTAGGTGTGCAAGGTGTTAATGGCAATAGTTTCTGTCCTTATTAATCCATTGGTGTGGATGCTGGCAGGGTGGTACTTGCAGCTAGGGACACACCTGCATGGGACACATCTTCAGCATGCTACTTTCTGTGGGTATTGCCATACAGAAGTGGGGGTCATACTGTACTCATTCCCAACAGCAGGGATATGACATGTGATGAACCTGCAGCTGATAGTGGGGTGAGCTGAGTACATGTCTGTTATGGAAGCTTCTTGCAGCTGACTCACAGCTATACATGGGGCATTCCCCTTATGCTGGCTTGTGCGGGGACATCAGCAGTTTCTTGGTACTTCATAACTGTGCCTTTTGTGGTCTGCCAGCACTTGGCCAGACTACATCAGTATTCCATAATACACAGATGACTAATATGCTGCTAACCTGTATGTACAATTCCAAAGGTGTGCCTATTTGACAGTAACATTTTATACACTCTCTGTCTAGGGTACTTCCACCTGTGTACTGTGTGTATGTCTGGGCCCACATTCATGCCATGCCCATCTTTCAGATGGTGACAGATATTACATCTGAACAATTAGTATGGATTACTGATGGATTGGGTCTTGCTGGGATGCTTTGTGTTTGGCACTGCAGTTGTCATAAATTGGCCTTGTCATCAACAGTACTGGCCATAGGCCATCGGGACACAAACCTCCATGCCTACATGCTGACCACTTCCACACAATATACAACAAACAACAACCTAACACACAGAGCCCTGCATATTGTACACGTGCAACAATCTATCCTGCTAATTTGGCCAGCACAGGTAATCTGTGCTCCACTGTTATTATACCCACATGTACATGTTACTACATTTATACGTAGGATTTTGGGGAGGGGGGGCACACCTGAGACCTGTAACCATTTGCTATGACTGTACTTGTATTTCAGGTATTCTGTTGGCTTCCATTTCATTCTGTATTCTGACTTATCATGTAGACTAGGGGTATATCACTGGAGTACAGATCTTAGGTTTTATTGACCTACATTTCAGTTTCAGACTTTTTACTCTTCAGAACTAACATCCAACTGCCTGACCTGTTGAAGTCTGTCTGTGTAGGTCTAGAAGGGGGCTGTTCTCCATTGCCATAAATCGGAGGCCTTGCAACAACCTTTCTTTATGGTCATCTACACCTGTCCTGCTGGCTGAGGCTGTTGCTGGGTATGTGAGTCTCACTGACATGCATGTGTGTGTGTCCTATGGACACACATTTGGCCCACCACATCCTGCAGTGGGATTTGTCATCTTTTCTAGTATTGCCTACTATGTTGACACCAGTATTTGTTATGGATTTCATGCAGCCCATATAGGTGTCTACTATCTGCTGCCATCCCATTCAGCCACCCAATTCCCTTGCATGCTCACATCTGTACCATAGATACAAGTTGCAGAAGATACTACTCCATTCAGCAATTGATAGGGAGAGTGACTTACCTTGTGGCTGTGCCAGTATTGAGGATGGTGCTGGAGGGCTGACTATGTCAGATGCACATAGTACACTCCCTAAACATGGTTAAGCACAGTTAGTGTCATGTTTGGCATCCCTTTTACTGTATGTGCAAGTCAGAGAGAGGTGTCATTCCCTGGGTTCCTACCATGTCAGTGTATGTGCTATGCGTTGCCTCTTTGCCAAAGCCTGGGAATACTGGGCATGCCTCCTTCTGCCTACAGGGGCAGGTTCAGGTTGTTCCTCCTCCGAGTCAGTCTGTCCCTGTGCTGGCCTTGGCAATGGTGGGGGGCTGTGTGGACCTGCCCCATGCTGTTCCTGCTACAGCTGATTCCACAGGATCATATTGTGTAGCATGACACATACATTGAAAATTTGGGTACATGTCGCTGGAGAATACTGCAAGGCTCCACCCTATATGTCCAGGCAGCGGAACCGTGACTTGAGCATCCCAAACACATGCTTTATTATGATTCTGGTTTGTACATGTGCCTCATTGTGGAGTTCTTGTGCAGGTGTGTGTGCATTTCTAATGGGTGTCATCAGCCAGAGCTCCAGTGCGTAAACAGTATCCCCCCTCTAGGTGGTCATATGGGATGTCCCCACTGGCAAATCTCTGGTACAACTGCATCATATGTCAGATGTGGGAGTCGTGATAGCTTCCAGGGCTACCAGCACACACATTCACTATAATGCCCTGGGCATCGCACATGACCTGGCAGTTGATGGAGGGGAAGCTCTTTTGGTTTATGTAGACCCTATCCTGCTCACCTGGTGGTGCTTTGATGTATATGTGCGTGCAGTCTATTACACCCACTACCTCAGGGTATTCTGCCATTTGATGGAAGAGACGCATATTCCAAAGATATGCATCTGGAGCATTTCTCCATGGGCCTCCGCTGAAAACAGGCTCTGTGGAACCTAGACAGACTTTCCCGGTCAACAAATGTTAAAATAAAAAATAAATAAAATAAATATTGCTGGTCAATGCCTCATGGTTGTTGTGGAAATATATGTGCTCACTGGCATGTGCTGACATGGCATCCAGGAACTGGTTGAGTACCCTGGATGCTGATGCCTGTGAGATCCCCATGATATCCCCAGTTGCTTTTGGAAGGTACCTGTGGCTAGTATTCTTAAGCCTACACGTACCTTGGTATCCACTGGGATGGGTTCCCCTCTGTTGGTTCTGTGTGTGAGGCGTGGCCAGCATAGCTCAACAATTTGCTGTAGGAGGTCCCTGCCCACCCTATAGCTCTCCACTACCTCAAGCTCATGTAGCACCTGGTAGGCTACCCGGGGTCTGTACACTCTTCTCCTTCTCCTCACTGTAGGTTCGTCATCAGCATTCTTATCCTCAGCACCCTCAGCCTCTTCTACATATTGATTTATGAGAGCGAAAGCAGCCCTATCATTTTGTTGTTTTTTTTAGGTAAAATTTCCCCGATTGTATGCACCGGTGGTGTAGAGTTTGTGGAAAAAAAAACAGAGTGAAAGGTGTTTGCATAGTTTACAATAGTGTGCTGGGCTCGGCTGCTTCCTGTGTAATTGGCTGATTCTTATGCATTTCACCTGGCAGCTATGCTAGTTCTCCTTGATTACCTTCCTATTACTGTTTTCCCTTCCCATTGCCTTCCTGTTTAAGCCCCGTGAGGCACGCCACACAAATCCAGTGCTCAGATGTGAAAAGAGCTGCTATTTTCTGTTTTTCTTTTTTTAAAACCCAGTGTGTGGCATGCACACCCGTTTAGGCAATGTAAACACTGCTAGGCAGCCTCAGAAACATGCCCTTCCTTAGCTGTGCTTAGCTAAGGGCAAACACAGGCCAGAGAGCTCCAATAAGCTTACAGCATGCATGACACTCCCCCTTATGAGGTCATCTAGCTTTTAGGCTTACACCATGGTGTTATTGCACCTACACAGTTGGGTGCAAGCTAGCACTGAGGGGAAATCTGTGATTTAGTATAATTCCCCTTATTTGCATTTAATTGACTTCCAATGCATGGTTACAAAACCAAAACTCAGCCTTCCCCCTTAGCAACCACTATTCCATGGTCTTGTTGTTTAATGCATGCCATTGACTATTATGGCAAAATGATAATTTTGGTTTAAAAGTTTATTTCCAGCTTTTTTTATTATTTTCGGACCAATCCCATTTGTGCACCGCTGCCCTACGCTTAAACGGCCAAAATCGGCCAAAAAAAAATAAAAGTTATTTTTTATAATTTTGAAGCTAGTTTTCATGCCTATGGTAATATATTTGGCCATTGACATGCCTAACCCTTATAATACATGCTTTTTTACGAGCTGCCATGCCTCCGTTTTGTAGTTTAGAGAAATGTATTCAGCTACTGGCTGAATACATTTCTGCAGTTTACACTATTCCTGCACAGATGCCTGCCTGCTTCCTGGATCACTAATTCACCTCATCTGCATGGTTTTCACCAGAAAATGAGGTAATTAGCATACAGGGGCTGTGTCTATGCAATAATAGTGCAGGAGCGCTAGTGCACGTCCCGGGAGCTCATTCCTGGATTGCACGTCAGCCATATTGCCTGCAGGAGCTCTTGCACTATTCCTGCATACCGTGCAGAGCTTGTTGAATCCTGGGGGCTGTTTTATAGTTTTGTGTCTAATGTTGCTAGATAAAATGCCTATTCTGATCTGATGCATCACATTTCTTTAGTATATTTTTTACTGTCTGGATCATGCATTCTACTTGGCCATTTAATGTTGGAAATCTTGGGCTTGATACAATGTGCTGAAACTCAATGGCTTTAAGAAACATTTGAACTTTTGTCTGAGACTTGTTATCTGTTATCTGACATCACTTGCTTGGATGTCTCATGCCTAGAAAATATTGACTTAATTGCATATATCACAATAGATGTCTTTGTATCTTTCAGTTTCTCAGCTTCTGCATACCTAAAATAATAGCCAGCACATTACAGACAGAAGAAATTATGAGGCTGAAGCAACTTACCCCCTTTTTTAGCCAAGGAAATGCCAAAATGTTGTAAGATGTTAAATCTTTCTGATCTTGGTTCCCCCTACTTACTACACAATACAAAGTTTTATACCATTTGCTTAATGTGCTGTTATGATAGATCATTGCATAACAGCCACTGCCTTTATTTTATACTAAGATATTCCTTGCTGAGATGCATGGATTTTCAGAAGCATATGACTTATTGACTGTCACAGAATTTTAATTTTATGGCCTTTAACACAAAGCAGCTCTTCTTGCTTATAGGTAAGTGCTAGGCTAATTACTCTCTTATTTATTAAAGGCCATTTTAAACTTCACAAATAATCTAAGGTCAGAATCAAACCCTGAGTTTTACATATAGGAGGTAAATGCCTTAACCATTACACCAAATTTACCTATGAATGAGTCCAGTTATGTGGAGTAGAAACAGAACCCACAGCCTTCTGACCTTCCAGTGTCAAAGATGAGAGTGCTACCTGTTCAGCCACTAATTGATAGGTACAATATGGCTGAATTAAAATATGTTAATACCTTGTCTTACCTATCTATCCAGCATTAAAGTTTCTCTTAAAATTTGCATTTCTGTTACTTGAGTAGTAGCTGCCCTTGTTTCTTGTAGTTTCTTGGGAATAGCTTGAATTTGTACCAAAACCCACAGATCTTCCAGATATTCTTTTAGTAAATCATATTGTATTCATCCAGATAAGATCTACTTAATACGTCATTGATATGTATCAGTTGTCCTGGTTTATATGCCCATATCATATTTCTTGAGATGTCAACAGTATTCTTTGCAATTTTGTTGTTGCCTTCTAAAAAGACTTTCTAAGGATACTTTACAAAGGCTTATGACCTGTTCTTATGGTAATATGTCTGCCACAAACAGAGGTGTACTAATGCAGGGCAGATGATGCAGTCCACATGAGATGCAAACAGCAAGGGGGTGCAGCCTTGCCTTTTAAAAGCTTTTTTGTTATAAATGCAAAAAAGATTAAACTAAGACCAGAGCCAGATCATATAATGGAGTTCTTTAAAAACACCCTCAGTGCATCTTTGTATGCATCAACAAATGCACCTATTGCATATTACTTTTCCACATTCCATATGGAATTTAAATAAAAGATGTATATGTGTGTGCATGTGTGTGTGTGGGTGTGTGTGTGGTGTGTGTGTGTGTGTGTGTGTGTGTGTGTGTGTGTGTGTGTGTGTGTGTGTGCATGTGTGTGTTTTGCATGTTCTGTGCAGAATTTAAATACAAGATGTTTGTGTGTGTCAGTCTGTGTGTGTATGGGGGGGGGGGCTGGCTGTTAGCATACCTCTCAAATCTGGTCAAAGCATAAAATAATGTGGGGACAAAAGCCCAAAAATAGGAACAGATTTTAAATATTGCTCTTATAAACATAGACAGTTGTTAGAAAAACAGGATTTGTGTCATGCACTTTCTGAATAAGATTAACTTTGAGACTCAAATGTATGCCATTATTTAGAAATGTCAGTCCTCAGTGGTTTATCAGAAAACCACACATTTTATGAGGAGCATACCAAAACTGTGAGGCAAAAATCTGGACAGTTGAGAGCTATGCAGGTTAGTAAATTTCCTTTGGCACAAGCTCTGTATGTTGGCTACAGGAAAGAAAAGTCTGAATCCACTACACCAACTACCAAACTAGTAAAAAGATGAGTTTTGGTGTTTCCAAGGAACTGAGTTTCAGTGCATTTGCAAGGATTTGAAAGCTTCAGTCCCATTTCAAGGAACCATGAGCTTCAAGGAAAGAGAGGTTTACTGTTTCCCATGCTATGCCTTTTCTCAGGGTGTATGTATATTTTGCTTAGCAAGTGGTTATATGGTCATAATATAATAGGTAGCTTTCCTGCTTTTTGCTGAGGAAGGCTGTGGGTTCTACTCCTCCAGCATATCAATGGTTTGCTGATCCTGTGTTGTATTTTAATGGGGGGTGGGGGTGGGGGTGTTGCAGTTCTGGGTGTGTTCTCCTTTGGATGAGATGCCTGGTAACTATGATCCTGTGATCCTGTTGTCAGTTTGCTATCCCTTCCTTACTGCAATATTGCCAGCTTACCACTTTTTTTTTTTTTTTTTTTTTTTAGTGTAACACAGTTAATTTATTCTTCAAGGGCAGCAGCCACTGAATTTGTAGATGAAATACTATTGCTAGCAGCAACTCTTCATTAGTTAAAGATCTCTTTAATGTAGAATTATTCAGATGACTTTTACTTCTGGAGAGATTGTATATATTGACTGGTAATGGTGGATTGTAATGACAGAAGTTTGAATAGCCTTTTATGGCTGAAATGTTCTGAAATGGGCAGGCTTGTCATTATTGGGTCATAAGTTTTGTTTCATTACTCACTGGAAAAATGTTCAGAACTACAGATTTAAAACACTCTCAAACAAGTGATGCTGTACTATGCAAGGATTATAATTTAATAAAATCCAGAAGGGGAATCAAAAACACATGCATGTATGCATGGTCCTGAAAATGTGTGCAAGCGTCCTATGGTTTGAAAACAGCCCAAAGGTAAACTTATCTGTCACTGGTGAGATACATTTTCTTTGAATCTGGGTTTCAGTTCTGGTTCAATGAATATGAGTTCCAAGGGCAGAGAAATTTACTGTTAATGCTAAGTCTGTTTTCACTGTGACACTGTATTTTCATATTTAGCTAATGTCTATCAGTGTTTGTGCTATAACATTTGAAATAAAATGTTAAATTGAATCCTAATATCTGTAATCATTGTAGAAGTAAAGAAAAAAATAGTATGTACAATCAGAGGTTTGAACAGTGTTTATGGTAAGTGGGTAGAAATAGATAAGTATTGGAATGGATGCCAGGGGTGGTTTTGTGTGTGTGCATGTGTGTGTGTGCAGAGGGCCCAATCCATTAACCTGCCTTGGGTCCCATTTGACCATGATCAGTCTCTGAAGTAAACACTGGGCAGGATTCATGAAGCCTCCGTGTAAGAGTTATAACTCATACACGGAGGCTGCAGTTAAACGGAGTGATGTCAGCATGCTCTGCATATTCATGAGAGCATGCTGAATCCCACCTAAGGCCAACACGGTCCGTGTAAGACAGTAGGGGGCGTGTCCGTAGGCCGAGCCCTGTAAGCGGACACGCCCCCAGAAGAGGAAAAGTACCCAAAGTAAACACCCACGACAGAGTCCACGGAAATGTGAATAAACAGAACACAACACATGCCCCCACAGACTATGAACAGAAAACATATAAATAAACACGTTTTATATATTTTTTTAAATTGTAAAAATGTTTAACCGTGAGTGCGCTCGTTTGCGCGGGTGTGCCCATAGAGCAGCTACAGTTAGCAGTCAGTGGGAAAGCATATAAGAACTAAATATGCAAAATAAGCCAGGAAGCAGTAGCGTGGCAGTAGAGATGTTGGCTGAAGAGCAGGCATTCATGGTTTGAGCCCCCACAACACCAATTTTTTTTTTTTTAGCAAAATAAGCAGGAAACAAGTCCCTGACAAATATGTACACATAAAACCACAATTTATGTAAAATATAATGAAATAGCCCATTTATATTGAACAAATGTGAGGTAACAAAAGAATAAAAAATTCCAGATGTGCTCATAGCTGAGCTACAGTTTAACAGAGTGAGTGCATCTGCCCGTAGATGAGCAGTGGTTTAACTGGTGCAAAATGAGTGCCCGTAGCTGAGCAGTGGTCCAACACACTAAATCTATGTGCCCCTAACTGAGCTGAGTGTAATATGCGTGCCGATAGCCAAATGAGGCTTAAACCAGCGTACCCTGTTTGCACGGGCCTGCGCACCGCGCAAACAAGCTAACCGACGGGCAACGTTGAGCAAGCCGTATCAAAACTGCCTTTACACAGACACACCCCTCAGCATGTCTAGACAGTCATGAAAAATAAAAAGCAGTGGCCAGGTTCGAACCCAGGATACTATACACCATAGTCAAGGTACAGAACCACTAAGCCATGACAGCAGTACCTAGAAATGCAATAATCGCTAATATATAGGAATGAATACAAACTAGAGCATGACAATGCATGTTTACTGAATTTGATACAATTCCAAAATGGCCAATCACAGATATGTGCGGGAAAAACGGACTATATAAGCCCCATAGGCGGGAATACACAACATAAACGATTGTAGAACTAACCTGCAGGCAGAATGACAGGAGTAGGAGAGGGTAGTTGCTTCCGAGCACAGAGGTGGGGTGTTGAGGAGTCCAGGTACATGGTCTGGCTCCTAGTCCATAGAGGCCCAACTCATGCAGAGCCAGGTCCTCTGGGGAGCATACAGGGCCGAGGCGTGGGACCGGTTGGCTCATGATCTCACCAGTGCCACAGGGATTCCAAGGACTGGTGAGCAGGTCCGTCCCCACCATGCGGACCTGAAGAGACGCAAGCAGGACCAACTGAACCTTTGGATGCAGGAGGCCCGGCAAACACCCAACACCCCACTACTGAGTAAGTAACATTTAATTATGTATGTAAGAAATTAAACTAGCTGATATTATGGAGATGTGTATTCCAATATTACTTCATTTATATTACAGCTGCAGGTGTCCGTTATGCGAACCGCAGAGCCTATGGCGATAGGCTGGTGCGGTTGCACCATCAGGCAGGTCAGTAATCCACTACCAGTAACTGTAAAGAAATATAAAAGTATGACAGTCAGCAAAAGAGTGCAGTGTAGTCAGTAAGGAATAAAATCTGCAAGTAACAGTGTGAAAGTGTCTGCAAGTATTGCTTGATTACAAAAGTGTGTTTCAGCCTGTAAGTTAAACCGAAAAATGAAACCGTCTGACATATATTCTGAAATAAAAATGCCCTACCTGTAAGAAAATAGTACACAACCTGCAGCAGGCTGAAAAGTATAGCTGCAGAAGATGAGGAAATCACATGTGTGAAATATATCCCTGTGGAAATACTGAAACATGACAGAAGTGAGACTGCTGGAAAGGATTGTAATAACTACAGGTAAAACATGTCAATAAAGCCTAGAAGTAAGTACCATCCTGAATAGTAAAATGAAAGCAAGTGAGAGAGTGTGAGAAAGTGTCATGAATCTAGCAATACACTAGTAATAACCCCTGAATAAAGTATACTGCAGTCAAGACAGAATGAAATGCATGTGAGATTCAAAACCAAACAGCGAAATCTGTTCAAAGTGTTGCCGCATCTGGAATGTGTATCCCAAAATCTGGATATGTTGCTCTCAGTCTGCAATATGCAGATAGGATGATTGTCTGATATACCAAACATTCACACTTGTCTACAGCTATATAAAGCAAATGTAGCAGGATGATGTAGCTGAACAAAGCTAGATATGAATGTGTATGAAGAACAATAAAATGTATATTGATGTTGCATTAACAGTCCTATCACCAAGTTGAAATAGTTATCATATAGGAAACTGTAGTTAGAACAGTAGTGTGTATATATAACTGTAGCTATTAGAAATGTACAGCATATGTATTGTTATTCGAAGGAGTTAATATTACTTTCTTTACCCCACCCTATAACCACATATAACCCATTCCACGTGAAAATGGTATGTGCAATCACAATTAACACCCCTGGACGTTTGTCCTGTTGGGTCATATATATTTGCATGTCCGTTGATGCATCTGCCCTGTTCATACATCCACACCTGATGGCCTGTTGCAATCAATTAACCCTGCATGTTGTTGGACTGTGTATTTCTGTTCAAATTATGCATGTGTTATGCACGCTGTTCAATGGTGTGAATATCTGGGTGTTTGGTTAATGGGAATACTAATGCATGCTGTTACAACTAATTGTGAATGGTATTATATGTCACTAACCCAAACTGTCATGACATAATGCAAAACATAGGACAACAGGGAAGGCGGGTTCCAGCGGACCCACCTCTCCCACCTCAGCTGGCGAGTGCACCTGGCACTAGTGCCGAGTCCGGACCCTCCTCCAGTGGCCCTGTGCCACCTGCAGGTGGAAGCGCTGCAGGGGATGGGGCTCGCCCCCCCTCTGCAAGTGTGGCCAGAGGAGAACCACCACTCACCCTCCATAGCGTCCGGACGGTGGTGCGTAGGGAGATTCGGGACTCTGTTCTCGAGCCCCTACGCCAGCTCGAGGCACGGGTGGTGCAACTAACGGGCATGCCTGTTGCCCGGCCTACACAGCCCCCAGCACAGCCCCGTCCTGTGCAGTGAAGGAACAGTGGCAACTGCCTATGGGTGGGGATATCAGTTCCACTGTTGCCATCTGTGGGCTCATGGGCTCTGGATATCCAAACCTCCGTCCCCGTCAATTGTGTAACCCCCCCCACACATGTCATACACTGCCCCTGTATGCGTCTTGTTTGTCTTGTCTGTTTACCTACCCAATCTACCTCCCCAGCTGTACCGACTTCCTTCACCTGACATACCACTCTCACCTGAAAAAAAAAAAAAAAAAAAAGGGCACTCTGTACCCACAAAAAAATTACGCCCCATACATAGCTGCCCATTCCGCACACATGTCTGCTGGACATGGAACCTATCAATTACAATTGGCTGTACAACAATTATTATTGTTGTCCTGGCACCTCTCCCAGGGGTGGAAGGTTTCAAATGTCACACCAAATTACATACATATGCACAGCTGTTGCTGATGAAGAAATGGGCAGCTATGGGCCTTACCTACATCCCTCCTGCACATCCCAAGCTTGTTTCCCTACTGTCTTACCCTCTTTGTGACCCCTTTTTCACCACTTTCCTGTCTCCCCATTTTCTTTTCTTTCAAAGAAAATAGCGTGGTGTGCACCAGAGTAAGCACCGTTAAGCGGTTGTAAGCGGGTGTGCGTGCGGAGCTAACCGCCAGTGCGCATGCGTGAGCTCCGCGCAAACCAGCGCTAACCCGGTTACAACTGCTTAAAAGTGCCTTAGTCACTTTGATTGACAGGTCCTGTACTCAGTTCAAAAGCAAAATAAAATCCCACTGTCAGTCCCGAACCCAGGACCTTGGAAACACTAGTCTGTATGACCTACCACTAAGCCATGACTCTTATACAAAAACATTGTGCTAAAATAAATATAACATGTAATAGTAGGGATGAATGTAAAGGGAATATAGGATGTGTAGTACACAAAGCATGTAATTTAAAATTGCTGTCAAAACTACTGGATTTCCATAATAGTAGTGCGTGAACAGAAACAGCCATGCTAGTTGGCAGCTTGTAGATAATAAGGTCAGTTAAAGTACATATATAAATGTATGTTTATGTACATATATATATATATATATATATATATATATATATATATATATATATATATATATAAATATATATCTATATATAGTTGTAGGAGTCAATGTGCATACACACTTGCTACAGGGAACATGAGAGAGGAATGGAGAAATGTGAATATACAACACAGCCTGAATCATGAGAGAGATACTAACCTTTACACTCACAGAACACTGTCCACAGCATACCAGCATGGTCCCCACCCTCACAATCTGAAAGGGCAACGCCTATCCCACATACCCTTTTATAGCACTGACCTGAAATCACAGTGAGAACTGCAATCAGTACACAACTGGCTGTATGCAATTAGCAAATGCTGGCTTACAATTGGTGCAGAGGCCATCACATGGACCTATGCAGATACCTACAAAAGCATCCAGTGCTAACACTCCCCACATGCAATACATTCATTGCATTGTCTGTAAGCAGACAGAGGGAGCGAGAAGTGTGAGAGAGAGAGAGAGAGAGAGAGAGAGAGCAAAAAAAAAAATTAGACACTGTGACTCTGTCACCCGAAGCTGTCAGCACTGAGAGTAGCAGCAGCAAGCAGAAGCTGTGGTAATGCAACCAGCTGCGACAAACAGAGGAAATGCAAAGTAGCAGGTTAATAGTGTGCATACTGTGAACCCTCCAAATGTGTCATAGGTTTGTATCCATAGGTATGTCCATGTGATATGTTGTGTGTACGTAGTTCCACCAAAAGGGGATGACCATACATTACATGTCAATCAGTCTTAGGCCATGATCCTGACAGCAGTTGTCTGTGCGTTGGCCCAGCAATGGCTGTAGTGACTGCTTTGAAAGGTCAGCCAGGTTCAAAAGTCAGGATCAGCCCATCCCAAAGGCACACTGGCTGGGAACAAGTGTCTGCAGGTACCCGATGTCACTGCATATGCATCCCATACTGCATAATTCCATAGCTTAGCAGACCAGGCCCGTTATGCATATGATGTGGTAATTCCCAGGGTCAGTTGAGGTGCCCCCTTAGTGGTGTGGGGCCACTGTTGCTGTATGCCACTGTCCAGGTACATACCCTGTAGTACGGCCAAGATAAACTATCAGTGTTATATGCGGTTGTATGTCCTCTCGGAGTGCCGGTAGCACACATCCAGGGATACAACGAGGTCACAGTGATGCCGTGTGTTCTTCTCTGCTGAGGGCAGCCCTCACCTGGACATGTGAGATGATAGGGAGGTTACATCCAGCTGTGATAAATATTTCAACTGGTGGGGGAGAAGAAGGGGGGATATGTGCACCGAACATGTCTGCAAGATTGTTGCCAATATCCATGTGTTTGGTGAATGTTAAGTAGGTGTGTATTAACACAGAGCATATCTGAGGCATGTGGTCCATATGTGTAACATAACTGAAGAAGGCCTTGTGGTCATCCATAGTGTGTGTGTCCATTTCCCTCCCAGAGTAGGCTGTGGCCGTTATGACGGACCGTAGCGTAGTACCAGTGCTGACCACAGATGCCTTCCCTTAATGTGAAAGTGCTCTGTCCTGCAGTAGCCTCCTGCTATTGTTATACAATCTGCCTCTGTCTGGGGTCCACCGGACAGGACGCCTAACCTTTGTGCATAGGGTCTGGGTTAGAAATGTGTGTGCAAGTTCCATGCAATCTGTGGCATGTCCGTGGTAAGCATTTGCAAAGGGGTCAGCAGTGTGACTTGTGGCTTCCACTGGCCCAGTGTGCTGCATGGATACCATCTCAGTCCCAGCAAGTGAATAACTGCCTAATCACATACATATCAAAGTAGTCTACTGTGCTGGTGGTGGTGGTGGTATATGTATATCCAGGCCGAGTAACTTCTGTCCACATCACAGTAGTAGATGGTGTCCCACATACAGTACCTTGGGATGAACCCCCAGAGTGAGGTTGTGCATTGCACCTGTCAGTGTGTGCTGACTGATGGGGCATGCTACTATGTTGTGTGGAATGTGGCAGGTATTGTTGCAGAGGTGTTGGCTGAGCACTGATATCTGGCCATGTACCTGTGTATCCACCACGACACACACACATGCAACATATGGGAGTAGTAGTATATCACTACACATGAGTATCATGTATAGTATGTGTGCCATATATTGCTGACATGGTCTGCTGATATCCTGTTTGTGTTCTCTTCCAGGGAGATGGCACAACAGCGTAACCCCACCTACTCTGTGGCGGAAGATGAGGAGATCCACCAGAGCCTGGTGCAGGAGTATGACATCCTGTTTTCGCGCACCAGTCAGAATCAGCAGAAGAGGGCCGACTGTGGCAAGACCTTGTCCGTAGGGTAAATGATATTGGCATGCATAACAGGACATATGAACAGGTACGACATCACTGCAGTGATTTAATCCGAAGTGTCCGGCAGCGTGCATCAGATATCCACAGGCAACAGGTCGCCACAGGAGGTGGGGTGGCCACACATTCCCCCCTCACCAGACTGGAGGGGCTACTCCTAAGTGTTGTGGCTCCAGCCCCAGAACACCAACAGCAGTACACCTGCATTATGATGGAGGCTGGTTCCACACAGCAGCACGACATGGAGCGTGCAGGTAATATGCCATATGTACACTTGACTGTTCTATACACTGTATCATATGCAATATCAATGGCAGAGTTGTGCCCACTGACTTTAATCTCATCATTTCTGCAGGTCCCTCCAGGGTTACAGCAAGACAGGCCATCCATGCTGGTGAGTGTGTTTAACATAACCTATAATAGTCCTGATAATGCTAGTAACAGTAGTGTAACTCAGTAGTGCTCTGTGTGTATACTGCGGGGTGTGCATGTGTGCATGTGTGCAGGTGTGCCTGTGCCCATGTGTGCATGTGTGCATGTGTGCATGTGTGCAGGTGTGCCTGTGTCCACGTGTGCATGTGTGCATGTGTGCATGTGTCCATGTGTGCATGTGTGCATGTGTGTATAAGTGCATCACTAGTAACAATGTCTGGAGACTGTAAACTGTGTTTCCTGTCTTCCTCCCACAGGTTCTGGGGCTGCTCTGGTGACCTGCAGCAGGGAACCTGAATCCTGTGCCACGGCTACTGGTAATGATGATATTTGTGTAATGGTACAGGAAGGTGTGTCAGGGTCTGCCATTGGTCAGCCAATTGACAGTACACATCTGTCAACACCATCATTGCACACAGTCATCCTGCCTGTACATCCTTTGTCACCATTATCCCTAGGTGATGGACAGGATACAGTGGGCATAGACCAGGGTAATGTGGTACCTGTGGCACATGCATCCCCACACAGCAGCCATGGGCAGGGTCCTCCGATGGTACCACACAGACAGTTGCCCATGGGTTCTTGTGGTAGCATCCGTGGGCGTACTGCCTCTGGCCGACGTGCCCAAAGAGGTCTGTCAACCTCAGCTATGTTTCGGACTGTCATGCAGGCACAGTCACGTATGGAAAGGTACACCAGACAGGGTCTGAGGGAGCTGAGAGCATGTCGCACAGCCATGACAGACAGTATGCGTGACATTGCGGATCCTATCCGTAACTTCACCGATGTCATAGACAGACATTGTGGGGACATATTACAGCAGTTCCACAACCAGATGTCCATGAGCCAGGGCAATGGTGGGCGTTTGCGGCGTCGACGTGGCCGTATGCCGACAGCAGCAGCAGCTAGCAGTCAGCGCGGACGACAACAGGCTCGTGCATGCCCCCATAGTGCCAGCAGCAGCCCCAGCAATGCTGGGTCTGTGCTGTCATCGGAATGCCCCAGGAGACCATGTGCACGTGGCTCTGGACAGTCCCAACAGGGACTTGTGTCCAGTCAACACACTCCCGCTTCTGATGACAGTACCCAGTCTGGCTTTGTACTGGATACGGTCTGTAGCACCCCTGCCAGGCACAGGTACCGTGTCCGTGCACACAGACACTGATCTGTATGGCCTGCCAGGTGCAGTCTGTGGCTGTCCACAAACCCCTGTATATGGCAGCCATGAGGTGGAACTCTGTGCGTGCATACACACATGCGAAATGTTAACACCTAGGGCAACCACATACATGCACACACTGCACCAACACTGCCCCACCCTGTACTGCTGCCCCTCACCAACACACATACACACACATGTCAATTGGTGGTATCAGTGGCTGACTCAGGCAAACCTAATCCACACCCTGTGCATATGATGACACTGTGCCACCTCCTGTAATCTCCAACATCATTGCGGGAACAGGTAAACATGTTGCTGATGCACAGGGTGACTACATAGAAGTGTATTAGTAGTATCATGTTGGTAACAGTACAGTGTGCTGCTATGACTGTGTGTTTATCCCAGCATGCCTGCTGCAGTAACTGTATGAATGTCCTGAATTGTTATCTGCACCCATAGTACATACCAAAGTATAACAGCTGCACATAATTGCATGCCAGTTGTAAGGTTGTCAACAGATAGCCGCATACATGGGTAGCACAGGGGGAAAGCTAACGCAAGTAGTGATATGCAATGGTGGACATGTACAGTAATGGTGTCCAGTTGCCCACAACGACTATGCCATGTGGATGTTGGCGCATGTAGATATGTGTGCAGTACCAATGTAATCCAAATCACAAATAAGTATGACATAATATCAGTTCTACCATGGGAATCTGCGCTGCGTATTCCTGGGTACATGTTGATAGTGCCTACATATTTGCATGGTTACTTACTGTTATTGTTACCCCTTCTTTGTTGTATAATGCACTACTTCCAGCCCTGTTTACTGTAGCTTTCTTTGCATGCATGTTCACTTGGGGTTCCCTGGAACACTGCTTACACCTGCAATGCAGAGTTACAGTGCTTCTGTAGACTTCTAGTGACATCTGCATAGTGTACGATACGTATGTCAACTTTACACATGACAGAGCGTCACTGTCTGTCCTGTACGCATGTACGTTGCCTGTGACACATTGCACACGTCTTACCTGGCATTTACCCACGTGTGCAGAGTCATATATGTCAGTGCTATGAAACAGTAGCGGTACACCCACACATACACACCTTCAGTATGTTGTTCCCCATTGGCCCTATGTGTTGGTACTCACCATGGCAATCACACTACTAGGGTAGCATGTGCAAAAGTAACCTGTGAATCGCCTCTATGATCCAGTTGTGGTTTATGTGAGTCATGTGTCATTGTCACAGCTGCCACATGTATGCAGTCAGCCATCACCCTTGGCCAGGAACGTACAACACATGTGTGGGATGCCACCACACAGCCAATCTGGGGACTGGTCTCTCTGAACCCAGTAATGCCATACCCTGTCAGGTGGCATGTCATATACACTACATCCTGGACAAACGTCAACCCTAATCCCTACTGCTACTATTGATAATACCCCTGAAGATGTTCCTGATAGTTTTGACCAGTTCTTTACTGAGACATTTCAGACCCTAGCTAGCCATCTACCTCCTAGCTCCCCTGGTCCTGAAAGTAGCACCCCTGGAAAACTACTTGCGTCCAGCTGCCAACCAGTCACCACTTCACTTCTCCGTACCTTGATTGAAACAGTGAAACCCACTACACTTTCTGCTGATCAACTCCCTGCCGAGTACCTATCAAAACCAGATGATGCTATTGCTTACCCCGTCTCAAAGGTAATCAAAGGAACCATGTTAGAATCTAACTTTCCCACCATCTGGAAAATGTCATATGTAATCCCACTTCACAAAGGAGGCAGCTCTACTGAAGTCTCCAATTATAGGCCAATAGCTATACTCTCTTCACTTGCAAAGATTATGGAAACTTTCATCATAGACAATTCATGCACCACCTAATCCAAACTCGCATTATGGCAGACACTCAGCATGGCTTACGTCCTCATCACAGCACTACTTCAGGCCTCCTAGCCTTTACTAACACCATAAGCGATACTTGCAACAATAATTATATATCCGCAGCCCTCTTTTTGGATATTTCCAAGGCATACGATATGGTTGATCACCGACTTGTACTCCACACCCTGCAAAGACTGTCTAGATACTGGAGCCTTCCAATGGTTTCAATCCTACCTGCATGGTCGACAGCAGGCTGGCCTCTGGCAGAACAAACTCTCTAACCTTCTACCTAACACCCTCAGAGTACCACAAGGCTCTATACTAGGGCCCTTGCTGTTCTCCATCTTCATTAACGACCTTTATACTGTCATCCCAAAAGTCAGCTGTATCCAATATGCAGAAGACTCTACTCTGATCTGCTCAGCCACATCTCCAGTAGAGTTACGGTCAGCTACCCAGACCACCTTTAATACAATAGAAAACTGGCTTTCTGAACATCGTCTGATCCTAAATCCCAATCAGACTAAACTGCTGTTATTTCACCAACACGTAGGTCTACCACTTTCACCGTTACCATAACATCAACTGATGGCACAATAATCTCCCCTGACCCATCTCCGAAACTATTAGGTTTCATCATAGACAATAATATCAAATGTGACCTACATGTTAACCAGATTATCAAAGCCATCAATAGAAAACTAGGGTCACTTTACAGAATTAAAGCCTTGCTAGCCCCTCCAGCTAAAGGTGCCATAGCTCGCTCACACCTTGTTTCAACCCTTCTTTATGCATCCCCTCTACTCTGGAATATGAACAAGACTGTCCTTAACAAGCACTCAATTTGCTACAACCACATTGCCAGGTTTGCCACTGGGCTGCCTTTTAGGACACATCATTGCATCAATCTAAATCAGCTTGGTTGGCTTGCAATACCCAGCCTAATACAGTATAACCAACTGATTATGGCCTATAAAATCCTCTATAATCCAGACAATACTCCTGCACTTCAAATATTATCACCCCCTATAACAATCCTAGACCGCTTCGATCCTCTAACAAATTACTACTTCAGACTAGCAAGTTTAATAACACAGCCGGTGATTCTGCCTTTGCAAACACGGTAAGTATACCCTGAGACTCACTTCCAGCTGATATTACCCTACTGTCCACCTTAGGTCAATTTAACAGTAGACTCAAACAACATTTGTCACTTAACTGGCTATGTCAATGTATCAAGCCTGGCTAACTCGAATGTGTAAAATCTGTGAACCACTTTACTGTGTAATTTTAATTTAATCCTGACTTGTGCTCAGGTCTAACATTAACCTGTGGAACATGTTTGACTTGCTTACTTATGTAATCTCTGTAAATAATCTGTTTGTAATATGTAATGCTAGTATTATGTAATGCTGTATCTGCTACCCTCGTAGTTTGTCTCCACGGGCCTCCCCTGGAAATGGACATGCATCCAGTCGGACTATCCCAGTCAACAAATGTAGGATAAATAAATATATCAATAAAATATATTACAGTGACTACAATACCAGTCAGACATTGACATGCACTGACAGCATGCTGAACACACTGGGGCATACATGGGGACTCAGAATAGCAGCCTGCCTAGGCATCACACACCTCTGCAGCTGGCACACGGGCATATGTTCCGTTGGAACACAGCACATGCCACACATGGCACGCACATCCCCTGCGCCACACACTCACAGCCTGTTGGGCTACACAACACACCTGCTACAGACGTGTCAGGTGCCTGTCTTGTGTGCTGCACTGGGGTCCCACTCAACAGGCTGTATCTGGTGAAGGTCACAGTGATATGCCTCAGGGGCACTATGGTCCACCACAGCACACATGCATACAGGTCAGTCAGAGGCATGGACAGATATGACTCACTCATTGACCATGCCAGTATGGCTGCCTGAGACATACCTCCCTGGGCTACATGATAGGGAACATAGAATCGATCTCTCAGCATGTGGCACAGGCCAGTATGAGCCTGATGTTGGTTGCCAACATACCCTCACCAGGTATGCTACCACTATATGTGGGAAGGGTGTTGAATGTCTACATTATGCTCAGTCTCCACTGTCATTCATAGGGTATCCACTGGCTGTCAACGTGTGCTTACATGCTAGGGAAGCCACAATGATGTGCAAGGGTCATCTTGCACGTGACACCCATGGCCCAATGTATAATGGCAAAGCTCCTTGTTACACACATATTGCCTTATGCTGCAGGACATGGTTTACATAGCGACCTCCGTGGGTATCACACAGGTTAGGACACTAACAGTGCTGCTACACAACAACAGCAGTGTACACCAGAAGATGCATGCACCAGACACTGCCCTCAGCATGGTGAACTGCAATGTCTGTGCAGTACCAGATTCATGATTCATGCCTCACAGGTGTTACCCATCACTGACTGGTTATGCCCTATACCATGCCTGTCGTCCCCTACACATGTAACACACATGGATAGGGGGGTGGTATCCCAAGGTAACACAGATACACACACCTCCAGGTTGTTGGCACAGCACAAACCATCAGGGCCTACTCATGTGCAGCTAACAGTGTGTCGGACTGCCATCTGGTTGATAGCCTGGCACACACAACCCTCCCATACACAGGAAGACCACCTATCCTCCATAACAACACTGGCAATATGACAGTCTCAAGAACTGTGTTTATATGGCCGGACTGCATCCAGCCAGACATTGTGTGTGAGCATTTCTGTAGCTACAACACACTAGTTGAAGGGTTCACAGCATGTGTTCACCGAATTGCAGTGGAATGACATGTTACCACTACCACAACAGGTGGGAACATGCAGCACCTGTACATCGACTACATGTACACTATATGGCCCAGACCAAATGTGTATCCCCTACTGTAGGTCTTTCACCATAGACACCCACACTGTATAGAGACATACCACATGCGGACCCTGCACAGTAAGACACAGTCATATTGGTATACATTGCAAATACCATTTATCCACTCGAAGCATGTGTCAGACATGGTAACTACTGCAGGTCACAGGTATTTATGTGTATGTGTCACACACATACATCATGTGTGCAATGCCATTGCTGGTTTAGGCAATGGCATGCATTGTTATGTACAAACACCCACACAAGGTGATACTGTGTGACACAACCACACGTGACAGTTGTGGGTTACCAAAACATACCTATCTGTACTCTGACAATGGTAATAGACACAGTAGCAGAGCACACTATTGGCATTACTAGCCAACTAGCCCGGTTTGGCTGTGCTGATAGTGTGGTGACATCCCCTGTGTTTACTGAGGGAGTATGCAGCATCTGGTGTATTGTAGTATTTGCCAAAAGGATCTGTTCGCTCACACTTGCATTTATACACACCCTACTACCCCCACATACGTGCACACTTGCCATTTGCAGGATTCATTCCCTGACCTAACTAAGTCATGACACGTGAGAGAGACACATTAGCAAAGCGCACTATTCTGTTTACTAGATAGTTCCTCTTCTCTGGCTATACTTATAGGGTGCTGACAACATCAGTATTTTGAAAGGGTAATGTGCATCAGGTAGTGTGATCTCTTGATTGCCAAAACTAACATGTTTTTCATACGGAAATGCACACACACAAACTCCCCACATCCAAAAACACACATGCCATTTATAGGTTTCAAACTCCTACATAACTACATTACGATACTCGGGAGGAACGCATTAGCGGAGTGCACTATTCACATTACTGGGAGGCTTCTCTTCTCCTGCTGTACTTATAGGGTGCTGACATCATCTGTGTTTAGAAAGGGGAGTGCGCATCCTGTAGTGTGTTCTCCCAGTTGCCAAAAGGGACATTTCCTTCACACAAATTTGCACACACAGTAACCCCCCTCATCCAAACACACACACTTGCCATTTGCAGGATTCAAACCACTACCTAACTATGTTATGACACTTGAGATGGACGCATTAGCAGAGCGCACTATTCGCATTACTGGGAGGCTTCACTTCTCCTTCTGTACTTATAGGGTGCTGACATCATCAGTGTTTAGTAAGGGGAATGTGCATCCTGTAGTGTGTTTTCCCAGTTGCCAAAAGGGACATTTCCCACTCACAGCCTTTCACACACACAAACCCCACTCACCCACACACTGAGCATTTGCAGTATTCGAACCCCTACCTAACTATATTATGACACTTGAGGGAGACGCATTAGCAGAGCGCACTATCTGAATTATTGGGCATCTGCTCTGCACCTGTAGTATTTCTACGGTGCTGACATCTTTATTTCTACAGAGGTATGTAGATGTAGTACTACCTGTCAGGTGGGGGATAGCATATATATGCATTTGCAGCCACCTATGTCAGGGTCAGATATGCACATCGCACTGGCAGGTTATGTTCTATACCATGCTTTGGGACCACAGGACCTGTAACACACAACACAACCAGTCCAGAACACCACACCCACATCCAGGACACACACTTAGCTTCCCTGGGAACAGTACCAGGATATGCAGGTATTCACATACACCATTCCAGTTGTTAACATCAGGTACAGGCATATTGTGTGTGAGAACTACTCAGGCCTCTACCACTTTACCCTACAGCCACTACAATTTGTGGGTCCATGTGCTATGGCAGAACTACACACCACAGCCACATGGGTGAATACATATTGCACCTGTCCATCTGCAACGTGGGTACTCACTGTTCAACACCAGAGGTAGACCACCATTGTTGATATCTGACCATACCCACCTTTCCCTGGACATCCATATCTCATCTCCACCCCCAGGCAAGGTTGTCACTGCACACAAACTGTGTTTAGCACAAGCAGACTCTACACTTGTGTAGACTGGGGTGGATGACTTCAGAGGACCCATGCTGGAGGACTATACTGGCCACTCAGCATAATCCTTGACAATTGCATCCTATGAGCATGTGTACAGTTTGCATTGGTCATGCTATCCCACATATACCCATGACTGCTCCACAACAAGACACCTGTCAGCTGTACACCGGCCATATATGCGCCGTTCAACAGACAGAGTGACCTAATATATTGCAGAGCTGTAGCCCACAGAGGGAGGACATCTGTGGACAGTTCCAGCATGGCACTTCATTCACACATATTCATTACAACACAGTGTTGACAGTGGAATCGTCCAGAGAATGCAGATAGGGCTCCACTCAGTCTGTTATTGATGGACACCTACTGTCAGAGATCCTCAGCAACCCTCTCACAGCACACACTGACAACATGGCTGTGGCTTAGCACATTCAATCCCTGAGACCTCCACGGTGCCCCTGCTTGACAGAGGCAGAGCTCACTAGCCTCACATGTTGCCTTCTGTGACCTACTTTACAGTGGCACAGTAGCCTACTATCCTGGGGATGCAGATGCCAAGCACACTCTGGCTGAGCTGTCATTCCCTGGGGCAAGAAGCCTAGAACTGACCTCTACACCATTATGTTCAATTGTTGGATGCACAATATTTGTTGTGCTGTTCTACTGTTTGCAGGTCTTTATTGCCATAGCATTCCCTGTTCCTATGACCAACTTGTGTATCTGTGGCAGATGTTTGCATATGACGGCGATCCACTATATCACTTATGTCTCTGTGGTCATTTACTGTGTGCACTGGGCTGATTGCTGTATTGTGGTTGGTTCCTGGACTGACACGTACAAATACCAGATATGTGTGGCCAACTGCTACACGGAGATATGGCCTAAGTGTGTGAGCATGCCCAGTTCAGCCTTTCCATGGCATGTTGTCTGACATATGCCTCATTTATCAAAGTGTGTGAGCATGCCCAGTGTGAGCTTTCCATATGTTGCACTCTGAAGTCCACCACATATTTGGGTGTGTGTGACCTTCGACATTATCGCACGTTTATGATTGTTTGTTGGGTGTCATGTTGTGTACTAACTGGCCAACTGCTTCGTGTCTGCCACAACAGGGATTATACTGTGCCTGCAGGAATTGCATGGGATACTTTGCAGACAGTTCTCAACATATTTTCATAATGACCTAACACTGTAGTACCGTATAGTGTACTGGTTCGGTACTTTCACTGTGGTGGACAGTATCCTGGGCTTTAGTCCTATCACTGCTTGACATCTTCATAGTGAGCACAACAGATTGTGTAGGGGCCAGTTGTGCACATATGACCATGTTGCAATATGTTCAGATATGGACTACCTACACCAGGCTCATCCAACATTGCTAGTGTATTCCACAACATGGGTGGACATTGGCAAACACTAGCAATGTTCCCTAGGCCAATTCTGATGCTAGTCACAGGGTGTGTTTGTCCTTCGACACACATTGTAACTGGAGTTTGCCATTACATATGTCATGGTTGGTATACTGTGCCTCTGTCTACCTCTGACATAACAGTGATACCCAGGGTAGCCTACCATCTCCCATACACTCATCAGGATGCCTCTTGAGGGGTATCGATATGTGGCACTCTGGCTGACCTGTACCAGGAATTTACTGAAGTGTGGGGGTGCCTTCTGTGTTATGGATCATTCTGTACAGCTTGTCCTATGTATGTCAGTGCTGGGGTTCAGGTCTCTCATGTGCATAGCTGACTGCCATTCAGATTGTACAAGGTGCAACATGTTCATTCATTCCAGGTTGGACATGGCTTCATACATCAGGCACAGCTTTCCTGTAGCTGGGAAGGATGGCAGTGTGTGGGGCTGCAGTTTGTTTACTCAGGCAACACATGGCATCTGTTCATGCTCTTTGCTACCTCTGGTGGGGTACTGTTGTGGACTTTACAGTTGATGGAGGTGTCTGCTGGTATATCCCACAGGGGCTATTGTAGTCAGTTGTGATGCTGATGGAGGATGGCTGCAGAGCCAGAGTGAGTTCCCCTTATCTACATCTGCCAGCCTTCATGTTTGGGTGGGTATATGGTACATGTTTCTGCGAACACTACAGACACATGTTTGTCCAGTGCAGGATATTTATCACCTTTTGTACCCAGGTCTCACATTACATGTTAGGTACCTCATAGGTTAACACCTGTGTGGTAATTTGTGGGCACTTACTGTATATCCACGGTGGTTGTCTATACACAGTTCTGCGATTAGCTTGCTGACATGGCTATGGCTACAGTTGTCTGTTTGTAGGTGGCCCTTTGTGGGTTGCTTGTGTCAGCTGGGGTCGGATATGGTGGGCTGTTTGTACTCCTCTGCATACATGCTCAGTCACAGTCCTTCCATGTTGGCCTATACCTATGGGACATGTATACAGAACGGGGTGGGGGCCAAGACCAGGCCTTGTGGGATGCCACTCATATCCGCTTTGTAGTCTGACATGGATGCGCATGTCTGACCATGTCATTTCTGTCCTTGGTCTGCTTTGCAACCCCTCTACTAACATAGGGGTGTATATTTAAGCTGGTGAACATATCCATACTGAACACGTACGGTATTGTCTAGAAGCATGTGCACGGTCCAGCTACGCTGTGTGGACCACATAGCCCTCATCAATGACCTTAATGACTGCTTCAAATGGGTCAGACATGTTTAGGGGCCGGTTCTGCAGTTACAACAGCCACAGTGTGTAGGGTTCAGTATCAGTAGGTCCACATTAGCCTTCTGTCTGCGGTACATACTGATCCTTTCCATAGCTGTGCAGAACAAGCTTGTCAGGATCCTGGGGTGGTAGTTTGGAGTATCCATTCCGGGAACACCTTTGTTGTGATGGACCACTGTTGTTGTACACTGCTCTTTGGGTACATATCCTGTGGTAAGGCTGACATTGGCCAGTAGTGTGATTTTGCATTCCATTACTCTTGGGGTCCATGTTGGCCTCAGCACAGAACACCATCAGATACCTTTGCTGCTGTGTGTTCTGCTTTGCAGATGATGGCTGTTACCTCAGCATCTGCAATGTCAGGGGACCATCTGCTGGGATAGGTATTTTGCACTCGGGGGGGGGGGGGGTCTGCACTGCACCTGACAGGTTGTATGTTAGCAATATGTGTGTGTGTTTGGCATGTTGTTTGTAATATCTGTGTGATTCGGAGCATATCTGTGGATGCCCAACATGGTTCCTACCATCAGTTGGGTATGCCTTGTGATTATCCTTAGTGTCCTGTACGTTTTGTATCTTCATAGGTTCATGGGTTCATAGTAGGCTAGACACCCTAGGCCATTAGTAAGCCTAGCTAGAGTGTGTGTGTCTTTCGCCACCCCTTGCTATGTTCAATTATGGCTATTTTTGAGGTTCTTCACTGTGCCTCTGTCTGGTCGTGACACAGTGGGAACCCCAGTATACATGTACGGTCATCCATCCACTTGGCAATATTCCTGTTGAGGGGTGTCAGTGAGGGACTCTGCCTACCATGGATTGGGATCCTGTTTCTGGGTGTGGGGGGCCTATGGGTTATGTATCTGTCCCTCTAGCACATCTTATTTCATTATGTGTTGAGGTTGACATCTGTGACTCTCACAGCTCCAATGGCTTTGATTTTCTGTGGTGTAGCATGTCCATTACTCCTGTGTTGGACATGGCCTGGTACAACAGACATACAATGCCTCTGTGTAGGCAGTGTGTGACTGCAGTAAGCTGGGGTGTCTACAGCCAGGCAGCATATGACATATATTTCACACCCTTTATCCTGTTGGTGGGGTAACTATGAGGTCTTCCGAACCGCTGCAGGTGTCACGTATGGTACATCCCATATGAGTCATTGTACTAGATTATGGGTCTGATAAGGGAACAGTACAGCGGCACAGTGACCTCTGTTGATGTTGATGTGAATCCTTTCATGATACGGTGTCCAGTATCAACAGTCTTCATAGCCACATTGGCATTGTGGCTGTCACATGACAGATTAATGTCAACCTGTGTCCCTAGGTCCCTGATGACTCCTTGCATACATAATGGTTTGACACTTATGTGGTACTTTGTGTACCTTGTCTGGTATTTGGTGGGACATTCATACTGTCCAGTGTCTTCGGATGTCTGGGTGGGGTTCTTGTGTGTGAGAGTGTGGTCTGTCGCATGCTACAGAGTGTACAGCAGTTTTGACTACAGTTATGTGCACATGGATGGTGTCCACTGCTTTGTGCATTGTCAGTTACCTGGCTATATGGGTGTCTGTGCTGCATATGGATACTCCCCCTCCTTTGATGTCTTGGTGCAGGTGTTGTGGCCATAACACATGGTATGTGGTATAACCTAGTAGTGCTGGTGTGCTATCACTAGGACTGCAGCAGGCTTCTGTCACTGGACAGGCATCAATGTTCTCCATAATGGGAAGTGCCTCAGGGGCATGCATATTGCAGTTTACACATCTGGCATTGGTCAGCATTACCCTTATGTTTCCTACCACTTATGTTTTCTAGGGTGGTGGGTAGTCTTTTTGGCCTTGCCTACATACGGCTCTATGGAGGCGGCAAAGGCCTTATCCAGTATCCAGACGCACATGGGTAACAGCTGACCGCCATCCCTGTAACAGCAGCATGGCTTGTCATGCTTGACATCTCAAGCAGACACACATTACACCCTCTTGGACTGACAGCTGTAACTGTGCCAGCTGTTAAACATGAGCATTCTGTGTTTGTACTGTGGCATCATTCTTGGTGAGGGTTGGATGCTGCACACAGCCAGTGTCATCCCGCCCTGGGATACATACTCGGAGGGACCATCCATGTCTCATTTGATGTTGACCAGGGAGGTACATCTCAGGTAATTCACACCAGCATGGACATTGAGTGCATCATATTTCTGCTTGCTTTGGGGTGACCTGCGTACTTGTGTTAAGTGGCATTTTGTGGCAACCTACAAGCAGCTTACTCTACCCTTTCCCTTGTTCAGTCTGGTGAGTGGGACAGCTGTGTGTCTGCCTATACAGACACCTATTACGACTGTATCAGGCATGTTGTTTCTCCTTCGGGCCTGTGACTGTTTGGCACACCAGCTTTGTGTACTATTCATTGCATGTGCTATGTTTGAAGGTTGTGGTTGCTTGTGATCTACTTTGGAGGCTTCTGTTGGTGTGGTGTGTTTGTAATTAAGGCCTCCGGGAATATTTGTCTGTGTTTATGTGTTTGGTTTACAGTTGTCGTAGGTCTATGTGGGACTGGGTTTGTGGTGTATGTGGTTACCTTCTCCTCCTGACTAGTGTTGACAGTACTGAGTTGTTGGAGCTCAATCTCTGGTTTGGATACATGGCTGCATCTATCACATATGTTTGTATTTATTGGGGGGTGTTGTGGTTGTCTGTGTACTTGGTACTGGTGTCACATTGCCTCTGGATTCATAGATTATACTTGTTGTGGCTGGACTTAGTGGATTGTATGTGTGGACATATGTTGTTGCCATACTACTGGTCAGTGATTACTTCCCTTTTTATGTTTGCTCTATCATGTGGTAACTTCCTCATTCTCTTGCATGGTTTGGTAATGGCTGGAGGCCAGAATGCCAGATGCCTGCATGTATGGCATTGTATGTTGTTGTTATTTGTGATTGCATACTCCAAGCATTCCTGGCTGTGTTCATGGAATGCCTGTATAACATGTTCTGTGGTGTGTCCCATATTCTGCACTTGCACAGGGCCTTTTGTGGATTCAACATCAGTTTTGAGGGCTGCAACCTATACTTTACACATGTTTTTCACTGTGGTATTCTGGCCAGGGGCTGGGGTCAGGATGTGTATATCCAGTGTGATTACTCTATGGTCTGGTCTTACCAGTGAGGGGTACACTTCTCATCTTGCCATCCAGTACACATGTTGCTGATTATCACATCCAGTATGCTTACCCCTCTTGTGGGAGTAGTACATTGTTCCTGGGCATTTTGGTTTATGGAATCTGGGTAATTTTCTCCTACTGTGTTGGTGCTAATACAATGCTACCGGTGTATGTCTGGGTATTTTCAGTCGAGCAATATTATGTGGTTTGGGGGCTTGATATATTCATGTATTCCGACATAGGCCAGGTGCTGTTCCTGGTATTAGGACAGTGGTCTGCAGCAGGCTATATACTGCGAGGCAGTTTTAGCCATTGGTATTTGACCATGGATATTCCATGCTGCTTCTTGTTGTGGTACCAACATGGGGGTGTGGTTATCCTTGCCATTTCTTGCTAGTCACCCACCTTTTGTAGTTTGTTCCATGTTTTGCGGCGGTACAGCACAGTATGAGGTGTGACCTGGTAGTGTTAGGGTGCTGATGTGAGCCTTGCCCAGTTCTCTATTACAGGACTGGTATCTACATTCTCCTTACTGTGTGCGTTTACACTGCACACATCTTGCTGTTTATACATCTGTCATGGGGTAGTATTACATCTAGGTTCCTATCCCTTGTAGAACCTATGAGGTTGGGTTTGTGTTTTGAGACTTACCTATTCAGGGCATGCTGTGGGTACTGACAGCCTTTGCCAGTATCCATGGGGCATGGCATAATAGGTGCACGCCACCGCTAGCAGGTGGTGCATCATGTCAAACTCCGCATATCTTCCCAGCCTGTAACACATTGGCTCCCCTTTGACTGACTGCATTACTTCAGCCAATTATTGTACTTGATCTTCTTGTCTTCATAGTATGGCATCATGCTTGGTGAGGGTGAGATGTTAGGCAGGGTCTTCATGTTTGATTATACTAGATGGTGTTACATTGCTTAACACATGGCAATCATGCCTCAGGTGGTGCTGCAGGGCTGCCTCTGTCGGATGCACATACTACACTCCCTGTACATGTTTGAGAGCAGGTTGTGTCATGTTAGGCATCCCTGTTACTATATGAGTGAGTCAGAGAGGGGTATCATTCCCAGGGTTCCTACTGAGCCAGTGTATGTGCTATGCGTTGCCTCTTTGCCAAGGCCAGGGCATACTGGGCACGCCTCCTTCTGCCTACTGGGGCAGGCTCAGGTTGTTCCTCCTCCGAGTCACGCCCTGCCTGTGATGGCCTTGGCAATGGTGGGGGGCTGTTTGGCCCGGCCCTATGCTGGTCCTGCTGCAGCTGTTTTCGCAAGATCATATTATGTAGCATAGTACATACCATGACAATTTGGGTACATGTAGTTGGTGTGTACTGCAAGGCTCCACCAGATGTGTCCAGACACCGGAACCGTGACTTGAGCAGCCCAAACACACGCTCTATTACATTACGTGTTTGTGCGTGTGCCTCATTATGGCGTTCCTGTTCAGGTGTGTGTGCGTTTCTGATGGGTGTCATCAGCCACGGCTCCAGTGCATAACCTGCATCCCCCACTAGGTGTCCGTGTGGGATGTCCCCATTGGCAAATGTCTGGTACAGCTGCGTCAAATGCCAGATGTGGGAATCGTGATAACTCCCGGGGCAGCCAGCACACACATTCATTATTATGCCCTGGGCATCACACACAACCTGGCAGTTGATGGAGGGGAAGCCCTTGCGGTTAATGTAGACCCTACCCCGCTAACCGGCTGGTGCTTTGATGCGTATGTGCGTGCAGTCTATTGCACCCAGTACCTCAGGGTATTCCGCTATTTGCTGGAAGAGACACATATTGCTGGCCAATACCTCACGGGCATTGGGGAAATATACATGATCACCGACATGTACTGACATGGCATCCAGGAACTGGTGTAGTATCCTGGAGGCTGATGCCTGTGATATCCCATCATATCGCCAGTTGGTCTCTGGAAGGTACCTGTTGCTAGTATTCTTAGGCCAACACATACCTTGGTTTCCACTGGGATGGTTTCCCCTCTGTTGATTCTGTGTGTGAGGCGTGGCCTGCACAGCTCAACAATTTGCTGCAGGAGCTCTCTGTCCACTCTATAGCGCTCTACTATCTCCAGCTCATGTAACCCGTGGTAGGTGACCCTGGGCCTGTACACTCTTCTCCGTCTCCTCACTGTGGGTTGTCTGGCACCATCTGCATTGTCACCACCCTCAGCAAGTCGCCTATGTCTCATTATGACAGCTATGGCAGCCCCTAACATTTCTGCTCTGAGTGAAGCTTTTTCAGTTTTCACTTCTATTAGCTTACTCCTGTCTTGCAGTGTCTCTTAATGGAAACATCCTGCACTACTGTTTGCAGAGTTTTAAGTGCTGGGCTGGGCTACTATTCTGCCTGTGTAATTGCCTGCTTCTAATTATTTTCACCTGCTAGCTTTAGCAGTTATCCCTGCTAGCTTCCTATTAATTCTGTTCCTTCCTTTTCCTCTCTGTCTCCTCAGGGGGGAGCAACGTGCATACTATCTGAAACACGCTCACAGTGGCTTACACACGCGCACACGTGCTTACATGGTACAGAATCTACTTATTCGGGTTTACACGCGCGTACACCTGCGCAAACACTGTTACACGTCTGCCAACAGCCTCCAACATACTCAGACTGCCTTACACGCGCGCACACCTGCGCAAACAGTGTTAAACATCTCCCAACACGCTCCCACATGCTCACACTGCCTTACCCGCGCACACACTGTCCTACTCGCGCTTCATGGTGCGCACACGTGCGCATGCATGGCCAGCAAGAAACTTTGGTGTAGGTAACAGTGTACACCTTCCATTTCTTGACTTTCCATGACTTATCTAGTGGCACACCTCTTTCCATGATCTGTGCCTGTCATCTGTCATGTTACACTGGCCTCCAATGAACTGCATTTCTTTCTACCATTCCCCCCTGTGATGTCACCTATCTCCTACTCTATTTCTCCCCCTTTTGTATCTCTTACACTACTCAGACTGTGCTCATTTGGTATGTGACTGTGAGATTCAGTATCCGAACCCTCATTTGCATCAGATTGCCTACTAATGCTTAGTTACATGTCTTAGACTCAGCTTCCACTACACGGTGGCCATGTTGGTTTTGGTCTGCTGGTCCCTGCATTGTCATTCCATGTATTGCATGAAACCCACATTTGTGGGTTTATAACCTTCTTTTTTATGGTTTTATACAGCGCAGCCCGTTTGCGCGGGGCTACGCTGGGTTTAAACATCGGCGATCGCCAAAAAAAAAATTATATTTTTAATATTTTTGCATCGGGTTATCTTGCCAATGGCCACATATTTGGCCATTGGCATGCTGCTTGAGTCATATGCAACCTTTATTTGGAGCTGACATCGCTCCATTGTGGAATTTGCAGAAATGTACTCAGTTGTCAGCTGAGTACATTTCTGCAGCTAAAACGTCTCCTACACAGACTGGTTTCTGCTTCGTGGATCGCTAATATACCTCATTTGCATACCTTTCAGATGCAAGTGAAGTATTTAGCATGTCCATGCCCAGTCCGTGTAAGAGACGTTTTAGCTGGTCTCTTACACGGAGCTTAGGGCTGTTCCTGGATCGCGAGGCTTGCATGGAGTGTTGCACGTCTCTTACACTCCGTGCAAGCCTTTGTGAATCCTGCCCACTTTGTTTCCTACTCTTGCATGTGTCTGTGTGACCATGCACCCATGTGTGAAAACGTGTTACAGGATTGGAGGAAACTTGGAAGGAGCTACGGACAAGACCAGAGAAAACAGCACTTATTTTTAAAATGAACAGCAGCCTTTAGTTGTACAGGGTTTTTTTTGTTTGTTTGTTTAATTGAACCCAGCAAACTAGATTAATCACAACAAGTGAATCAGCCTTGGCACTGTGGACTACTAAAGGCAAACTTTTTTTAATGTGAATATAACCAGATTGTCTTTCATAATTTTGGAGAGGGAGAGGGGGGATGGTGGCTAGGTTAGCATGTGTGTGTGTTTGCGTTTGTTTAAATAATTTAATGTTTGATTTGTGTGTGTGTGTGTGTGTGTGTGTGTGTGTGTGTGTGTGTGTGTGTGTGTGTGTGTGTGTGTGTGTGTGTGTGTGTATGTGAGGTGTGTGTGTGCGTGTGTGTGCATGTGCATGTGTATATATGAGTGTGTGTGTGTGTGTGTGTGTGTGTGTGTGTGTGTGTGTGTGTGTGTGTGTATGTGTGTGGGGGGTGTGTGAGTGTGTGTGCATGCATGTGTGTATATGAGTGTGTGTGTGTGTGTGTGTGTGTGTGTGTGTGTGTGTGCATATTTTAAAACTGGATATTTATGTTCTTTTTTTCATTGTAATCCTCTACCCTTATTTTGTTTTGGTGGAGTAAGGGGCAGCTAGCTTGTCTGTGGGGTAAAGTAACTTGTCCTTTCAATTGTTCTGCTTACATTCTACCATTAAGGGTGAAAAATGAATATTTATGTTAATAAATTGGAATATTTTTTGGGGGAGTGGGAGGTTTGGTCAGCTGTGCTGTGGATGAATGCAACTTGTTCTTTTCATTTGATTAGTTTAAATTCCACCCTTAATGTGCATTTCTGTGAATACTGAATATTTATGCTTTTGGGGTGGCAGGTGGCAGTAACATTGTCCTTTTCCTATTATTTTAAAGGCTGGCTAGTGTGTATTTGTATGAAATGAAAACTTATTGTCTTCATTTGCTCATCTTAAATTCTGCTATTAAGAGCTAGCTAGTGTGCATTTGTGTGAAATAAATTAAAATATTTATGTTTTTTTTCTTGGGATGGAGTGGCTAGCTATGTTGATGAAATAACTGGTGTTCAGTTTAAATTCGGACATTAACAGCTAGTGTGCATTTGAATGAAATAAATTGGAATATTGTATGAAACACATTTAAAACTGTCCCCAATTTTACAGAATGTTCTTGTATTTGCTTAATATGTTTGGTCTGCAAGTGACTCTCATATTATTTGCTTGGATTGCAGTCTGCCTTTACATGACTGGTGTGCATTTGCATGAAATAATTTGCAAGCTTTACTCTCTCTCTCTTGGAGCTGTATTTGTAAAACCAAGTTGAAACTGTTCCTGATTTTGCAGAATGTCCCTAAGTTTGCTTCATCTTTATCTGTTACTAACAGAATTTGGGTTCAACTGTCCACATAAGTTACTAAATCCAGAACTACTGGGTCAGCTCTTAGGGGTGTGTTGTCAATGTCGTATTCAATTTTCCAAAGTAGACGATGATATATTTTTGACATTTAGCTTTAGTTCATGATTCTGGTACTAGTTATTTGTTTGGGACAAGCCTTACTATAGAATAGCTGAATCTTTTGGGGATTTGATCACTGCTTCTAGCTTGCTCCTTGCTGGCCATTATTATGTTTTATTTCATGATTATTATTAAAAACAATTATCATAAAGGAGATGTTAGAAAAAATCTCCACCAGGGGGAGGGGGTATTAAAAATGTTTTTGCTCTGGGTATCAATTATATTAGGAACACCACTGCTCATAGACATAATTATGGAATTTCTGGAAATCAAGACTATAGCAAGCATTCACTTTTCCCCATGCATATCTAGTTTATGTGTCTTTTGAAGGTCCTGATGTATAAGCAAGAGGTCTGCCCTATTGCAGTAACTCTGTTCCCAGTCCTTTTTGTCTTGCATCCACTAGAAGTGTCATGGATAATATTGCATCAAAATGTTTAAGTGTAGGTGCTATAGTCGTTAGTTTCTACAATACATTAAAACACTTAGTTGGTTCTTCAGTCCAGTCTCCAGCTATATCTTGCTCATGTAAATTTCTCTAAAAGCTGCAGTGAAATACAGCAAGGGAAATGCAGATCTCAGCCTCCACCAACTAGGACATATCCCAAAAATACCCAACCCCAGATTTAATCACGTTCACTTCTTCACCTCATTATTATAACCCATCCAGACAATACTTCCTTTATCTCCATTTGTCCACCAACTTTTAATAACCATTGCCCCATCACATTCTTCCTACAAAATCTGCAAGTCAAATTACACCCCCATGTTAATAACTTTCAGACCTTGACCCCCTTGTAAAATCCCCATTCTCTACCCAAAGCCTGTCACTATTAATTGATCATTTATACTCTCCCTCTCTGATGCTAACAATGCTGCCAGTAAACTAACAGATTTCCTACTCTCATTCAAGGGCTGACACTTTTCAGTGATTTCAAGGCTACTGAAAGACTCCAAAACTCAATGACTCACTAAAGAACTACCTTAATGAAACTATGTGACGAAGTCTGGGAAATGTGGAAACATGATCTCATTCCCAATACCCTTGACCTTTACAAAACTCTAAGGAACATGGCCAAGCAGGCCACTCTAGACTCAAAGCCACAAATCTACAATCTAAACTAACCTCCTTTCTTCTCTCCCCTAAACATTTCTGGCAGGAAGTAAACAAACTAACTGGAAGATCGTCCTCAAGACTCTAGAGTAGACTGCCCATACATGTCAAGCAGAGCACCTCTTTGGCCCTCTTCAAAAGGAACCTTGATGACTGGTTGGGAGAAAGAAAATTCACCCCGGGGATCATGTCAGTCACCCTGCTAGACACGGGTCCAGGGAAGTAAATAGTGTGGGAAGAAATAGCCAGGGAATTGTTATGGCTAGGCTTGTATAGGCCCTAGGGCCGATAATCTAGTACTAACCTATGAACCTCAAATGAATTATCTGATCTAGGATACATACATTGCCCATAGAGCAATTTTACATTCTAACTTCCTGAGAATTCTCAAGCCTTCCCACATCCTTAACTACTCACAATGCAGCCACCCTGCAAAGATGGCTTAACCCCCCCCTGATTTCATGCTGCCATTTTACATCTCAAAAATTACCTTTAAGTAAATTTAACCGTACTGGAAAAGATTCCTATTGTCTCATCAGTTGAATCTGACACTATCTGCCCTTGGTACTTCTACCACTGCAGAAATTTCATCAGCACCCCTATTAAGGACATCCACTGTCTTTGCCTTACCACTAATACTATGCCAATTTGAAAATCTTCTTTTGTTAGACCAATACCAAAAGAAACCAAGCCCTCCTCTTTGCAATCACTTCTGCCCCATCTCCATCCTACCCACCCTTGGTAACATTTTTGAAAGTATCATATGTAACAAAGTTACTGCTACCTTACAAAAATGCCACTTAATCTTCATTAAACAGCATGGATTCTGGGCAGGTAGGAGTATATTGACTGCTCTGTGGATCTGATAACTTCTTAACTAATATGAATAAATGAAATCTTACTGGGGCTCTGTTCATTGAATTATTTCATGCCTTTAACATAGTTAATCATCTAATTCTACTTCTTTTGGAAGACATTGGGGTTAACCCTAATGCCATTGCAATGTTAAAGGCTTTCTATCAACCCTTCACTCTGGGTAAAGATGGTATCTATATTTTACAACAGTTCTTTCATTCAAGCTAGAATACCACAGGGTTACATTCTATTTCTTCTTCTATTCTCAGTCTTCATCAACAAACTTCCACAAGACCTATCCCACTTACCACAACTTCTTAACATAGGTTATCTATAGGTCTAATCCCTTACATAATAAATAAATAATAAAGTCCATGTTATTTGGCACCCATAAAGGATTATCCAAATCCCCTCATCCTTTAATATCCTTGACTGTGATAACAACCTCCTTTAGATATTTGGGGATCTGGTTAGACCAATCACTAAACTTCCATGAGCACATAGAACAGATGAAAGGTAAGATCAATGATTTATTCTTCTGGGCGAACAAAATATCTCTCTTCCTTTTGCATCCAGCAAGGGCTGCTGTAGGCAAAGGCATTCTCTTTACCACATGTGAGTATGGCCTCTCCTTCTTTACATCAGCTGTTGCTAAAAATACTGCCACCTTTCAGTCCCTCTCAAGTGCAATATCTTGATTCATGACTAACTCACCAGGGAATGGAACACCACTGCCTTACTCTTTCAAATTAAAAGTGGCTTCCAGTAGGCCAGATCACATCTCTTTTTTGGTTCCTTACTCTTTAAAATACTTAAACCTGACACCCTTCCCCTCTCTCTCTCTCTCTCTCAGACATTTTGCTGCCACTCAAACCTATAACCTATAAAACCAAAGAAGATCTAGTACCTCCTTACAAACCCCTTCTCTCGAACTACACTGTGCTAGCCATTGCTTCTCTGTACTGGTCCCAAAACTATGACAGTTATGTCAACATAATTTAACTGATCAGGCCACATTTCAAACTATACTTAATAAAACAGTTTGAATGCAACTATCCATCTATATAACGTCAGATAAATCAGTATCATCAACTGGTAGTACCTTTACCTCCCACACATCTGATCCACCATACTTCTCAACTGTCCAAATTTTCTAAGAATGTTCAGATTTTTGCCTTATATTTTTGATTTTCTAGCAAATCATTGAGGATTGAAGTAACCAAATAATACTAAATAACGACACACAATTAAGTTTCAGACTTCATATCCTTCAGAAAATACTTGAATAACAAGTTTTGAATTATTATGCAACTTTCTAAGGGCAGGATTCACGAAGGATTGCATGGAGTGTAAGAGACGTGTAAGACTCCATGCAAGCCTCACGATCCAGGAACAGCCTGAAACTCCATGTAAGAGACCAGCTAAAACGTCTCTTACACAGACTGGGTGTGGATATGCTAAATACCTCACTTGCAGCCGAAAGGCATGCACATGAGGTAGAGTAGCGATCCACGAAGCAGAAAGCAGCCCGTGTAAGAGCTGCTTTAGTTATGAAATGTACTCAGTTGACAACTGAGTACGTTTCTGCAAAAATCACAATGGAGCCATGTCAGCTCCAAATAAATACATGTGAGTATGGCCTCTCCTTCTTTACATCAGCTGTTGCTAAAAATACTGCTACCTTTCAGTCCCTCTCAAGTGCAATATCTTGATTCATGACTAACTCACCAGGGAATGGAACACCACTGCCTTACTCTTTCAAATTAAAAGTGGCTTCCAGTAGGCCAGATCACATCTCTTTTTTGGTTCCTTACTCTTTAAAATACTTAAACCTGACGCCCTTCCCCTCTCTCTCTCTCTCTATCTCAGACATTTTGCTGCCACTCAAACCTATAACCTATAAAACCAAAGAAGATCTAGTACCTCCTTACAAACCCCTTCTCTCGAACTACACTGTGCTAGCCATTGCTTCTCTGTACTGGTCCCAAAACTATGACAGTTATGTCAACATAATTTAACTGATCAGGCCACATTTCAAACTATACTTAATAAAACAGTTTGAATGCAACTATCCATCTATATAACATGTCAGATAAATCAGTATCATCAACTGGTAGTACCTTTACCTCCCACACATCTGATCCACCATACTTCTCAACTGTCCAAATATTCTAAGAATGTTCAGATTTTTACCTTATATTTTTGATTTTCTAGCAAATCATTGAGGATTGAAGTAACCAAATAATAGTAAATAACGACACACAATTAAGTTTCAGACTTCATATCCTTCAGAAAATACTTGAATAACAAGTTTTGAATTATTATGCAACTTTCTAAGGGCAGGATTCACGAAGGCTTGCATGGAGTGTAAGAGACGTGTAAGACTCCATGCAAGCCTCGCGATCCAGGAACAGCCCGAAACTCCGTGTAAGAGACCAGCTAAAACGTCTCTTACACGGACTGGGCGTGGATATGCTAAATACCTCACTTGCAGCCGAAAGGCATGCACATGAGGTAGAGTAGCGATCCACGAAGCAGAAAGCAGCCCGTGTAAGAGCCGTTTTAGCTGCAGAAATGTACTCAGTTGACAACTGAGTACGTTTCTGCAATATCACAATGGAGCCATGTCAGCTCCAAATAAAGGGTGCATATGTGTCAGGCAGCATGCCAATGGCCAAATATGTGGCCATTGGCAAGGTACCCCAATGCAAATATGAAAAGTAATTCTTTTTTTTTTCGATGTTTAAACGCAGCGCAGCCCGGCATAAGCGGGTTGCGCTGTATAAAACATATAAAAATGAAGGTTATAAACCCACAAATGTGGGTTTTATGCAATACATGGATTTACAATACAGGGACCAGCAGACCAAAAACAACATGGCCACCGTTTAGTGGTTGCTAAGGGGGGAAGCTGAGTCTAAGAGATGTAACTAAGCATTAGTAGGCAATCTGATGTAAATGAGTGTTAGGATACTGAATTCCACTGTCACATAGCAAATGAGCACATTCTGAGTAGTGTAAGAGATACATAAGGGGGGAGGAATAGAGTAGGAGATAGGTGACATCACAGGGGGGAATGGTAGAAAGAAATGCAGTTCATTGGAGGTCAGTGTTACATGACAGATGTCAGACACATATCATGGAAAGAGGAGTGCCACAAGATAAGCATGGGAAAGTCAAGAAATGGAAGGTGTACACTGTTGCTTACACCAAAGTTTCTTGCTGGGCATGCATGCGCACGTGTGCGTGCCATGAGGCGCAGGTAGGGTAGTGTGTGTGCATGTAAGGCAGACTGAGCATATGGGAGCGTGTTGGCAGACTTCTAAGACTGTTTGCGCTGGTGTGCGCGTATTTTAACCTGAATAAGCAGATTCTGAACCGTGTAAGCATGTGTGCGCGCGTGTAAGCCACTGTGAGCGTGTTTCTGCTGGTATGTGCTTTGCTCCCCCCTGAGGAAACAGAAAGGAAAAAGGAAGCAACAGAATTAGTAGGAAGCTAGCAGGGAATACTGCTGGTGCTAGCAGATGAAAACAATTAGAAGCAGGTAATTACACAGGCAGAATAGTAGCTCAGCCAAGCACTTAAAACTCTGCAAACAGCAGTGCAAGTTGTTTCTCTCAAGAGACACTGCAAGACAGGAGTAAGCTATTAGAAGTGAAAACTGAAAAAGCTGAACTCAGAGCAGAAATGCTAGGGCCTGCCATAGCTGTCATAAGGAGACATAGGCGGCTTGCTGAGGGTGGTGACAATGCAGATGGTGTCAGACTACCCACAGTGAGGAGATGGAGAAGAGTGTACAGGCCCAGGGTCACCTACCATGGGTTACATGAGCTGGAGATAGTAGAGTGCTATAGAGTGGACGGAGACCTCCTGCAGCAAATTGTCGAGCTGTGCAGGCCATGCCTCACACACAGAACCAACAGAGGGGAACCCATTCCAGTGGAAACCAAGGTATGTGTTGGCCTAAGAATACTAGCAACAGGTACCTTCCGGAGACCAACTGGTGATATGATGGGGATATCACAGGCATCAGCCTCCAGGGTACTGCACCAGTTCCTGGATGCCATGTCAGCACATGTCGGTGATCATGTATATTTCCCCAATGCCCATGAGGTATTGGCCAGCAATATGTGTCTCTCCCAGCAAATAGCGGAATACCCTGAGGTAGTGGGTGCAATAGACTGCACGCACATATGCATCAAAGCACCAGCCGGTGAGCAGGGTAGGGCCTACATTAACCGCAAGGGCTTCCCCTCCATCAACTGTCAGGTCATGTGTGATGCCCAGGGCATAATAATGTATGTGTGTGCTGGCTGCCCTGGGAGCTACCATGATTTCCATATCTGGCATTTGACGCAGCTGTACCAGACATTTGCCAATGGGGACATCCCACATGGACACCTAGTGGGGGATGCAGGTTATGCACTGGAGCCGTGGCTGATGACACCCATCAGAAACGCACACACACCTGAACAGGAATGCCATAATGAGGCACACGCACAAACACGTAATGTAATAGAGCGTGTGTTTGGGCTGCTCAAGTCACGGTTCTGGTGTCTGGACACATCTGGTGGAGCCTTGCAGTACTCGCCAACTACATGTACCCAAATTGTCATGGTATGTGCTATGCTAAATAATATGATCTTGCAAAAACAGCTGCAGCAGGACCAGCATAGGGCCGGGCCAAGCAGCCCCCCACCATTGCCAAGGCCATCACAGGCAGAGCGTGACTCAGAGGAGGAACAACCTGAGCCTGCCCCAGTAGGCAGAAGGAGGCGTGCCCAGTATGCTCTGGCCTTGGCAAAGAGGGAACGCATAGCACATACACTGGCTCAGTAGGTACCCTGGGAATGATACCCCTCTCTGACTCACTCATATAATAACATGGATGCCTAAAATGACATAGCCTGCTCTCAAACATGTACAGGGAGTGTAATATGTGTATCTGACAGAGGCAGCCCTGCAGCACCACCTGAGGCATGAATGCCATGTGTTAAGTAATGTAACACCATGTAGTATATGCACACTTGAGGACCCTGACTAACATCCTACCCTCACCAAGCATGATGCCGCAATATGACGATGGGATGATCAATTGCAATAATTGGCTGAAGTATTGCAGTTAGTCAAAGGGGATCCAATGTGTGCCAGCCTGGGATGACATACTGAGCATGACATGATGCTCCACCTGCTAGGGGTGACATGCACCTATCAGTCCAGGCCTCATGGATACTGGCAAAGGCTGTCATTACCCACAGCGTGCCCTGAATAGGTAAGGCTCAAAACACAAACCCACCTCCATAGGTACCACAAGGGATAAGAACCTACATGTAATGCTCCCCAATGCCAGAAGTCTAAACAGCAAGATGCGTGCAGTGTTAACTCACCCAGTATGGAGAATGTTGATATCTGTCCTGTAACAGAAAACTGGGTCAAGGCACACAACAGCACCTTAACACTACCAGGTTACACCGCATACTGTGCTGTACAGCCTCAAAACATTGAACAAGCTACAAAAGGAGGGTGACTAGCAATAATTGTCAAGGATAACCACACCCCCATGTTGGTACCACAACAAGAAGCAGCATGGACTAGCCATGGTCAAGTAACAGTGGCTAAAACTGCTTCCCAGTTTATAGCCTGCTACAACCTACTGTCCTAACACCAGGAACTGCACCTGGCCTATGTTGGAATACATGAATATATCAAGCCCCCCAAACCACATTATATTGGTTGACTGAAAATACCCAGACATAGACTGGGAGCATTATACTAGCTCCAACACTGTAGGAGAAAAGTTCCTAGAATCCATAAACCAAAATGCCCAGGAACAACGTACCACTCCCACAAGAGGGGTAAGCATACTGGATGTGATAATCAGCAACATGGGTACTGGACAGCAAGATGAGAAGTGTATCCCTCACTGGTAAGACCAGACCATAGAGTAATCACACTGGATATACACATCCTGACCACAGTCCCTGGCCAGAAAACCACAGTGAAAAACATGTGTAAAGCATAAGTTGCACTCCTCCAAACTGATATGGAATCCCTTAAAGGCCCTGTGCAGTGCAAAATATGGGCCACACCTCAGAACCTGTTATACAGGCATTCCATGAACACAGCCAGGAATGCCTGGATTATGCAATCACAAATAACAACAAGACACAATGCCATACACGCAGACATCTGGCATGCTGGACTCCAGCCATTACCAAACCATGCAAGAGAATGAGGAAGCTACTACATGATAGAGCAAACATAAAAAGGGAAGTAATCACTGATCAGTAGTATGGCAATAAAATATGTCCACACATACAATCCACTAAGGCCAGCTACAACCAGTTGAATCTGTGAATCCTGAGGCAATGTTACACATGCCCCAAGTACACAGACAACCCTCAACTCCCCCCAAGAAATACAAATATATGTGAGAGATGCAACCATTTATCCAAACCGGAGGCTGAGCTCCCTCAACTCACTACTGTCAAAACTAGTCAGGAGGAGAAGGTAACCACACACACCACAAACCCAGTCCCACATAGACCTATCACAACTGCAAACCAAAGACATAAACACAGAAAAACATTCCCGGAGGCCCTAATTACAAACACACCACACGAACAGAGGCCTCCAAAGCAGACCCCCAAGCAAACACAACCTCCAAACATAGCACATGCAACACATAGTACACAAAGCTGGTGTGCCAAACAGTCACAGGCCAGAAGGAGAAACAACATGCCTGATACAGTTGTAATAGGTGACTCCATAGTCAGACACACTGCTGTCCCGCTCACCAGACTGAACAAGGGAAAGGGTACAGTAAGCTGCCTGTAGGCTGCTACAATACGCCACATAACACAAGTATGCAGGTCACCCCAAAGCAAGTAGAAATATGATGCAGTCATTGTCCATGCTGGCGTGAATGACCCGAGATGTACCTCCCTGGACTACATGAAAGGAGACATAGATGAGCTCTCTGAGTATGTACTCCAGGCCGGTATGACACTGACCATTTGCAGCATCCTACCCTCACCAAGAATGATGCCACAGTACAAACACAGAATGATCAGCTTTAACAAGTGGCACAATTACTGCTGTCATTCCAAGAGGATCTAATGTCTGTCTGCTTGGGATGTCATGCTTGACAAACCATGCTGCTGTTCCAGGGATGGCTTGCACCTGTTACCCCTGGGTGTCTGGATATTGGATAAGGCTTTTGCCACATCCATAGAGCCTTACGTAGGCAAGGCTGAAAATACTAACCCACCACCCTAGAAAATATAAGTGGTAAGAAACATAAGGGTAATGCTGACCAATGCCAGACGTGTAAACCACAATATGCATGCTCCTGAGGCCCTCCCCAGTATGGAGAACATCGATGTCTGTGCAGTGACAGAAACCTGCTGCAAGCCTCCTGACAGCACACCAGCACTACCAGGTTATACCTCATATCATGCGTTATGGCCTCAAAACCTGGACCAAAACATAAAAGGAGGGGGAGTATCCATATTCAGCACAGACACCCACACGTCCAGGTAACTGACAATGCACAAAGCATCGGAGACCACCCATGTGCACCTAACCATAGGCAAAACTGCTGTACAGTCTGTAGCATGCTACAGACCACACTCTCACACACAGGAACCCCACCCAGCCATCCTGAAGAAACTGGACAGTATGAATGTCCCACCAAATACCAAACAAGGTACTCACAAATTACCACATAGGTGGTAAACCATTATGTATGGAAGGAGTAATCAGGGACCTAGGGACACAAGTGGACAGTAACCTGTTATGTGACACTCACATTGCCAATGTGGCTAGGAAGACTGTCTATATTGGACACCATATCATGAAAGGATTCACATCTACGTCAACAGAGGTCATTGTGCCTCTGTACTGTTCTCTTATCAGACCCATAATCTAGTACAATGCCTCATTTGGGATGTACCTTACCAGACACCTGCAGCAGTTAGAAAGACCTCAAAGGTACCTCACCAAGAGGATAAAGGGTCTCAAATATATGTAATATGCTGCCTGGCTGTAGACACCCCAGCTGAATGCAGTCACATACTGCCTACACAGAGACATTGTATGTCTGTTGTACAAGGCCATGTCCAACACAGGAGTAATGGACATATTCCACCCCAGAAAACTCAAAGCCATCGGAGCTGTGAGAGTGAGAGATGTCAACCTCAACACATAATGAAATAGGATGTGCTGGAGGGCCAGATACATAACCCAGAGGCTCCCCACACCCTGGAACAGAATCCCACTCCATGTTAGGCAGAGCCCCTCACTGACACTCTTCAACAGGAATCTTGCCAAGTGGATGGATGATCGTAGATGTACACTGGGGGTCTTCACTGTGTCACATCCAGACAGAGGCACAGTAAAGTAAATCATAAATGGCCATAATATTCACATAGCAAGGGGCGGCAAAAGACACACACACTCTGGCTAAGCTTACAAATGCCCTAGGGTGGATAGCCTAGTATGAACCTATGAACCTATGAAGATACAAATTGTACAGGACACTAAGGATAATCCCAAGGCTTACTCAACTGATGGTAGGAACCGTGTTGGGAATTCACAGATATGCTCTGAATCACACAAATATTACAAACAACATACCAAACACACACACATATTGCCAACATACAACCTGACAGGTGCAGTGCAAACCCCCAGAATGCAAAATATCTATCCCAGCAGACTGCTGGCCCCCTGACATTGCAGATGCTGAGGTAACAGCCAGCATCTACAAAGCAAAACACACAGCAGCAATGGTATGAGATGGTGTCCTGGGCTGAGTCCAACATGGACTCCAAGAAGAATGGAATGCCAAATCACACTACTGCTCAATGTCAGCCTTACCACAGGATATGTACCCAAAGAGCAGTGTACAACAACAGTGGTCCTTCTCAACAAAGGTGTTGCCTGAATGGATACTGCAAACTACCACCCCAGAATCCTGAGAAGCTTGGTCTGCACAGCTATGGAAAGGATCAGCATGTACCGCAGACATAAAGATATTGGGGACCTACTGACACTGGACCCTACCCAGTGTGGCTTTAAGTGCAGATCCTGCCCCTAAACATGTTTGACTCATTTGAAACAGTCATTAAGGTCATTGATGAGGGTAATGTGGTCCACACAGCGTAGCTGGACCTTGCAAAGGCTTCAATACAATACCTTACGTGTTCATTATAGATATTCTCACCAGCTTAAATATAAACCCCTATGTCAGTAGAGGGGTTGCAAACCAAACCAAGGGCAGAACTGGCATGGTCAGACATGCTGCAGCCATGTCAGACTACAAACCAGATATAACTGGCATCCCACAAGGCTTGGTCCTGGGACCTCCCTCGTTTGGTATATATGTCCCACAGGTACAGGCCAACATGGAAGGACTGTGTCTGAACATGTATGCAGAGGACTACAAACTGCCCACCAAATCTGACCCTCCAGCTGACACAAGCATCCCACAAAAGGGACACGTAGAAACAGACAACTGGTGCCATAGCCATGTCAGCAAGCTAATTGCAGAAAAGTGTATAGTCAACCCCCATGGATATACAGTAAGTGCCCACCAATTACCACATAGGTGTTAACCCATTACGTACTTAACATGTAATGAGAGACCTGGGGACACAAGGTAATAGATATCCTGCATTGGACAAACATGTGGCTGTAGTGTTTACAGAAACATACCATATACCCACCTAATCATGAAGGTTGTCAGATCTAGATAAGGGGAGGTCATTGTGGCTCTGCAGTCATCCTTCATCAGCGTTACAATTGACTACAATAGCCCCTGTGGGATGTACCTCAGCAGACACCTCCATCAACTGTAAAGTCCCCAACAGTACCTCACCAGGAGTATCAAAGAGCTTGAACAGATGCCATGTGTTGCCTGATTAAACAAACTGCAGCTCCACACACTGCCATACTGCCCACCCAGAGGCAAGCTGTGCCTGATGGATAAAGCCATGTCCAAGCTGGAATCAATGAACATGCTGCACCTTGTACAATCTGAATGGCAATGAGCTATGCACATGAGAGACCTGAACCCCAGCACTGACATACATAGGACAAGCTGTACTGCATGATCCATAACACAGAAGCCACCCCAACTCATGAGTAAACTCCCAGTACAGGTTATCCATAGAGTCACTCATCGATTCTCCTCAAGAGGAATCGTGATGAGTGGATGGGAGATGGTAGGTTTACCCTGGGTATCACTGTTATGTCACAGGTAGACAGAGGCACAGTATACTAACCATGACATATGTCATGGCAAACTCCACTTACAATGTGTGTCAAGGACAAACACTCTCCGACTAGCATTAGAAATGGCCTAGGGCACATTGCTACTGTTTGCCAATGTACACCTATGTTGTGGAATACACTACCAATGTTGGACAAGCCTGGTATAAGTAGTTCATATCTGAACATAATGCAACATGGTCAGATGTGCACAACTGGCCCCTAACCAGGCTGTTGTGCTCACTATGGAAATGTAAAGCAGTGATAGGACTAAAGCCCAGGATACTGTCCACCACAGTAAAAGTACTGAACCAGTACACTATATGGTACTACAGTGTTAGGTCAGTATGAAAGGATGTTGACAACTGTATGCAAAATATCCCATGCAAACCCTGCAGGCACAGTATAATCCCTGTTGTGTTCACACACAAAGCAGTTGGACAGTAACTACACAACATGACACACAACACAGAACCATAAACGGGAGATATTGTTGAAGTTCACACTCATCCACAAATGTGGTGGGCTGCAGAGTTCAACATATGGAAAGCTCACACTGGGCATGCTCGCACACTTTGATAAATGAGACATATGTCAGACAACATGCCATGGGAAGGCTGAACTGGGCATGCTCACACACTTAGGCCAAATCTCAGTTTAGCAGTTGGCCACACATATATGGTATTTGTACGTGTTATTCCAGGAACCAACAACATTAAAGCAATCTGCCCAGTTCACACAATTAAATGACTACAGAGACATACGTGATATAGTGGATCCCTCCCATATGCAAACATCTTCCACAGATACACAAGTTGTTCATACAAACAGGAAATGCTATGGCAATAAAGACCTGCAAACAGTCTATCAGCAACAAATAATGTGCATCTGACAATTAAACATATGGGTGTAGAGGTCAACACTAGGCTGTTTGCCCTAGGGAATGACAGCTTAGCCAGAGTGTGCTTGGCGTCTGCCTCCCCAGTACAGTAGGCTACTGTGCCTCTGTAAAGTAGGTCACATAAGGCACCGTGTGAGACTAGTGTGCTGTGCCTCTGTCAAGCAGGGACACAGTGGAGATCCCAGGGTTTGAATTTGCTAAGCCACATCCATGTTGTTGGTGTGTGCTGGAAGAGGGTTGCTGAGGACCTCTAACAGTAAGTGGGCATCAATAACAGACTGAGGGGAGCCTTATCTGCATTTTCTGGACAATTTCACTGTCAACACTGTGTCATGATGATTATGAGGGATTGAAGTGTCGTGCCGGTACTGTTCAAAGATGTCCTCCCTCTGTGGGCTACTGCTCTGCAATGTATTAGCTCACTCTGTCTGTGGGACAGCTCATATATGGCTGGTGTACACCTGACAGGTGTCCTGTTGTGGAGCAGTCATGGGTATATTTGGGATAGCATGATCAATGCAAACCTTCCACATGCTCATAGAATGCAATTGTCAAGGATTATGCAGAGTGGCCTGTATACTCCCCCAGCATGGGTCCTTTGAAGTCTTCCACCCCAGTCTTCACAAGTGTAAAGTCTGCTTTTGATAAATACAGTTTGTTTGCAGTGACAACCTTGCCTGGGGGTGGGGATGGGATATGGATGTCCAGGGAAAGGTGGGTATGGTCAGATACCAACAATGGTGGTCTACCTCTGGTGTGGAACAGTGAGTACCCATGTTGCAGATGGTCAGGTGCAATATGTATTCCCCCTTGTGGCTGTGGTGCGTGGTTCTGCCATAGCACATGGACTCACAAATTGTAGTGGCTGTAGGTTAATGTTGTAGAGGCCTGACTAGTTCCCACACACAATATGCCTGTACCTGACGTTAACAAATGGAATGGTGTATGTGAACACCTGCATATCCTAGTACTGTTCCCAGGGAAGCAAAGTGTGTGTCCTGGATGTGGGAGGGGTGGTCTGGACTGGTTGTGTTGAGTGTTACAGGTCCTGTGGTCACAAAGCTTGGTATAGAACATAACCTGCCAGTACGATGTGCATATCTGACCCTGAAGTAGGTGGCTGCAAATGCATATATATGCTATCCCCCACCTGACAGGTAGTACTAGATGTACATACCTCTGTAGAAATAATGATGTCAGCACCCTAGAAATACTGCAGGTGCAGAGCAGGTGCCCAGTAATTCAGATAGTGTGCTCTGCTAATGCATCTCTCTCAAGTGTCATAATATAGATAGGTAGGGGTTTGAATCCAGCAAATGCTCAGTGTGGGTGAGCGGGGTTGTTGTGTGTACAAGTCTGTGTGAGGGAAATGTCCCTTTTGGCAACTGGGAAAACACACTACAGGATGCACATCCCCCTTTCTAAACACTGATGATGTCAGCACCCTATAATTATAGCAGGAGAAGGGAAACCTCCCAGTAATGCGAATAGCGTGCTCTGCTAATGCGTCCGTCTCGAGTGTCATAACATAGTTAGGTAGGGGTTTGAATCCTGTAAATGCTCAGTGTGTGTGGAGGGGGGTTAGTGTGTGTGCAAGTCTGTATGAAAGAAATGTCCCTCTTGGCAGCTAGGATAACACACTACAGGATGCACATTCCCCTTTCTAAACACTGATGATGTCAGTACCCTATAAGTACAGCAGGAGAAGGGAAACCTCCCAGTAATGCGAATAGCACGCTCTGCTAATCCGTCCGTCTTGAGTGTCATAGCATAGTTATGTAGGGGTTTGAATCCTGCAAAAGCCCAGTGTGTGTGGAGGGGGGTTAGTGTGTGTGCAAGTCTGTATGTAAAAAATGTCCCTTTTGGCAACTAGGAGAACACACTACAGGATGCACATTCCCCTTTCTAAACACTGATGATGTCAGCACCCTATAAGTACAGCAGGAGAAGAGAAACCTCCCAGTAAAGCGAATAGCATGCTCTGCTGATGCGTCCATCTCGAGTGTCATAACATAGTTAGGTAGGGGTTTAAATCCTGCAAATGCTCAGCGTGTGTAGAGGGGGGTTAGTGTGTGTACAATTCTGTATGAAAGAAATGTCCCTTTTGGCAACTAGGAGAACTCACTACATGATGCAAATTACCCTTTCCAAACACTGATGATGTCAGCACCCTATAAGTACAGCCGGAGAAGGGAAACCTCCCATTAATTCAAATAGAGCGCTCTGCTAATGCGTCTCTCTCAAGTGTCATAACATAGATAGGTAGGGGTTTGAATCTTGCAAGTGTGTGTGCAATTCTGTATGAAAGATATGTGCTTTTTGGCAATTAGGAGAACACACTACATGATGCACATTACCCTTTCCAAACACTGATGATGTCAGCACCCTATAAGTACAGCCGGAGAAGAGGAACCTCCCAGTAATTCGAATAGCGCGCTCCGCTAATGTGTCTTTCTCAAGTGTCATAACATAGTTAGGTAGGGGTATGAAACCTGCAAGTGTGTGTGTGTGGGGGGGGGTAGCAGGGTGTGTGTAATTACAAGTGTGAGAAAACAGTTCCTTTTGGCAACTACTACAATACACCAGATGCTGCATATTCCCCCAGTAAACACAGGTGATGTCACCACACTATAAGTACAGCCAACCAGGGCAAATCACCCAGTAATGCAAATAGTGCGCTCCGCTACTGGGTCTCTTACTACTGTCAGAGCACAGTTAGGTATGTTTTGGAAACCCACAACTGCCACGTGTGTTTGTGTCACACAAAATGCCCATGTGTAGTTGTTGTTCATAACAATGCATAACATTGCTTAAACCAGCAATGGCAATGCACACATGATGTATGTGTGTGCCACATATACATATATACCTGTGACCTTCAATAGTTCCCATGTCTGACACGTGCCTCAAGTGAATAAATGGTATTTGCACTGCATAACATTATGACTGTGTCTTACTGTGCAGGGGCTGCATCCGGTATGTGTATATACAGTGTGAGTTGTATATGGTATCATCCTAACAGCGGGGGATACACATCTGGTCTGGGCCATATAGTCTACATGTAGTCGATTAACAGGTGCTGCATGTTCCCACCTGTTGTGGGAGTGGTAACATGTTGTTCCACTGCAATTCAGTGACTACATGCTAGGAACCTTTCAGCTAGTGTGTTGTAGCTACAGTAATGCTCACACACAATGTTCAGCTGGATGCAGTCCAGCCATATAAAGACATATGTAGAGACTGTCATATTCCCAGTGTTGTTATGGAGGACAGGTGGGTTTCCTGTGTATGGGAGGGTTGTGTGTGCCAGGCTATGAACCAGAAGGCAGTCCAACACACTGTTAGCTGCACATGGATAGGCCCTGATGCTTTGTGCTGTGCCAACAACCTGGAGGTGTGTGTATCTGTGGTGCCTTGAGATACCTCCCCCCTGTTCATGTGTGGTACATGTGTAGGGGACGACAGGTATGGTATGAGGTATAACCTGGCAGTGATGGGTTGCACCTGTGAGCCGTGAGTCAGGAATCTGTTACTGCACAGATATTGCAGTTTACCGTGCTGAGGACAGTGTCCAGTGCATGCATCTTGCGGTGTACACTGCTGGTGTTGTGTAGCATTACTGTTAGTGTCCTATCCCGTGTGATACCCGTGGAGGTGGCTATGTAATCTGAGCCCTGCATCAAAAGGCACTATGTGTGTATCAAGAGGCTTTGCCAATATACAATGGCCCATGGGTGACACGTGCAAGCTGCCCCTCGCAAATCATTGTGGCTTCCCTGGCATGTAAGCACACGCTGACAGCCATTGGATACCCTATGAATGACATTGGAGATTGAGCAAAATGTAGATATAGAACACCCTTCCTACATATTTTGGTAGCATACCTGGTGAGGGTATGATGGCAACCAAGGTCAGGCTCATACCAGCCCATGCCACATGCTGAGAGCCCTTCTATGTTCCCTATCATGTAGTCCAGGGAGGTACGTCTCAGGTCATCCATAGTGGCATGGACAATGACTGAGTCATATGTGTCCATGCCTCTGACTGACCTGTATGCATGTGTTATGTGGTGGACCATAGTGCTCCACGGGCATATCACTGTGACCTTCACCATGTACAGCCTGTTGAGCGGGACCCCACTGCACCGGCCAAGAGAGGTACCTGACACATCTGTAGCAGGTGTGTTGTGTAGCCCTACAGGCTGTGAGTGTTTGGCACACAGGATGTGTGTGCCATATGTGACATGTGCTCTGTTCCGACTTAACGTATGCCTGTGTGCCAGCTGCGGAGGTGTGTGATGCTCAGGCAGGATGCTATTCTGAGGGTCCAAGTATGCCCCAGTGTGTTCATGTGTTTGGATTGCTGTCAGTGCAGGTCTATGTCAGACTGGTATTATAGTCACTGTAGTATGTCATGCCACCTGACAGTGTATGCCAGTACTGGGTTCAGAGTGATCAGTCCCCAGATTGGCTATGTGGTTGCATCTCACACATGTGTTGTACGTTCCTGGCCAGGGGAGAGGGTTGACTGCATACATGTGACAGCTGTGACATTGCCACATGACTCACATATTCCACAACTGGACCATAGAGGTGATTCACAAGTTACCTTTGCACATGCTACCATAGTAGTGTGATTGCCATGGTGATTACCAACACATAGGGCCAATGGGGAACAACATACTGAAGGTGAGTATGTGTGGGTGTACTGCTTCTGATTTCATAGCGCTGGCATTTATGACTGCACATGTGGGTAAATGTCAGGTAAGTCATATGCAATGTGTCACAGGCAACCTACATGTGAACAGGACAGACAGTGATGTTCTGTCAAGTGAGACATTGGCATACATATAGTAAGCTATGCAGATGTCACTAGGAATCCACAGAAGCTCTGTAAATCTGCATTGCAGGTGGAATCAGTGTTCTAGGGAACCTCAAGCAAACATGCATGCAAACAAAGCTACAGTAAGCAGGGCTGGAAGTAGTCCATTGTACAACAAAGAAGGGGTACCACTTCCAGTAGGTAACAGTGCAAATATGCAGGCACTATAAACATGTACCCAGGAATGCACAGCTCAGATGTCCATGGTAAAACTGAAATTATTTAAAATTTAATTTAATTTAAATTAAATTGGTACTGCACACATATCAACATGCGCAAACATCCACATTGCATAGTCATTGTGGGCAACATGCCACCATTAGTGTACATGTCCATCATTGCGTATCACTACTTGCATTACCTTCTCCCCTGTGCTACCTATGTATGTGGCTATCTGTTGACATCCTTACCACCAGTATGCAAAAATGTGCAGCTGTTACACTATGGTACTTACTATGGGTGTAGATAACAATTCAGGACAGTCATACAGTTACTGCATCAGGCATGTTGGGATATACACACAATCATATCAGCACATTGTACTGTTACCAACATGATACTATTAATACACTTCTATGTAGTCACTGTGCATCAGCAACATGTTAACCTGTTCCTGCACTGATGTTAGAGATTGCAGGAGGTGGCACAGTTTCATCATATGCACAGGGTGTGAACTAGGTATGCCTCATGCCTGCCACTGATACCACCAATTGACATGTATGTGTATGTGTGTTGGTGAGGGACAGCAGTACAGGGTGGGGCACTGTTGATGCAGTGTGTGTATGTGGTAGCCCTAGGTGTTAACATTTTGCATGTGTGTATGCATGCACACAGTTCCACCTCATGGCTGCCATATACTGGAGTTTGTGGACAGCCACAGACTGCACCTGCCAGGTCATACAGATCAGTGTCTGTGGCCATGGACATGGTACCTGTGCCTGGCAGGGGTGCTACGGACCGTATCCGGTACTAAGCCAGACTGGGTACTGTCATCAGAAGCGGGTGTTCATTGACTGGACACAGGTCCCTGTTTGGACTGTCCAGAGCCACGTGCACGTGGTCTCCTGGGGTGGTCTGATGACAGCACAGACCCAGCATTGCTGGGGCTGCTGCTGGCACTATGGGGGCATCCACGGGCCTGTTGTCATCCATGCCGACTGCCAGCTGCTGCTGTTGCGGGCGTATGGCCACGTCGACACCGCAACCATCCACCTTTGCCCTGGCTCATGGACATGTAGTTGTGGAACTGCTGTAATATGTCCCCACAACGTCTGTCTATGACATCGGTGAAATTACGGATAGCATCCGCAATGTCACGCATACTGTCAGTCATGGATGTGCGACATGCTCTCAGCTCCCTCAGACCCTGTCTGGTGTACCTTTCCATACGTGACTGTGCCTGCATGACAGCCCAAAACATAGCTGAGGTTGACAGACCTCTTTGGGCATCGCCTGCCAGAGGCACGCCCATGGATGCTCCCACGAGAACCCATGGGCAACTGTCTGTGTGGTACCATCTCAGGACCCTGCCCATGGCTGCTGTGTGGGGAAGCATGTGCCACAGATACCACATTACCCTGGTCAATGCCCACTGTATCCTGTCCATCACCTAGGGACATTGGTGACATAGGATGTACTGGCAGGATGACTGCGCGCAATGATGGGGTTGACAGCTGTGTACTGTCAATTGGCTGACCAATGACGGACCCTGACACACCTTCCTGTGCCATTACACAGATATCATCATTATCAGTACCTGTGGCACCAGATTCAGGTTCCCTACTGCAGGACACCAGAGCAGCAACAGAACCTGTGGGAGGAAGACAGGAAACACAGTTTACAATGTCTACACAATGTTACCAGTGATGCACACATGCACACATGCACACATGCACACGTGCACACATGCACACATGCGCACATGCACACATGCACACGTGCACACGTGCACATGTGCACACATGCACACGTGGACACATGCACACATGCACACGTGGACACACGCACACATGCACACATGCACACCCCGCAGTATACACACAGAGCACTACTGAGTCACACTATTATTACTAGCACTATCAAGACTATTATAGGTATTGTTAATACACACTCACCAGCATGAATGGGCTGCCTTGCTGTAACACCGGAGGGACCTGCAGAAATGAGGGGATTAATGTCAGTGGGCACAACTGTGCCATTGATACTGCGTATGATATAGTTCAGTAGTACAACAGTTGCCTTTCACATGTCAGCTACGGATATTGGCAATATCACACCTGCACAATTACATACTATGTTGACAGCTACATACCAAGGACACACCTTACACATGCATAAACTAACAGTGTACAGAACAGTCAAGTGTACATATGGCATATTACCTGCATGCTCCATGTCGTGTTGCTGTGTGGTTCCAGCCTCCATCATAATGCAGGTGTGTTGCAGTTGATGTTCCTGGGCTGGAGCCACAACACTTAGGAGTAGCCACTCCAGTCTGGTGAGGGGGGGATGTGTGGTCACCCCTGTAGCGACCTGTTGCCTGTGGATATCCGACACACGCTGACAGACATTTCTGATTAAACCACTGCAGTGATGTCGTACCTGCTCATATTTCCTATTATGCATTCCAATGTCATTTACCCTACAAACAAGGTCTTGCCACAGTGCAGCCCTCTCCTGCTGATTCTGGCTGGTGCGGGAAAACAGTATGTCATAATCCCGCACCAGGCTCTGGTGTATCTCTTCATCTTCTGCAGCAGAGTAGGCAGGATTTCGCTGACACGCCATGTCCCTGAAAGAGAACACAAACAGGATATCAGCAAACTATGACAGCAAAATATGGCACACATACTATACATGATACTCAACTGTAGTGATATACTACTACTCCCATATGTAGCACGTGTGTGTCTCTTGGTGGATACACATGTACATGGCCAGATATCAGTGCTCAGCCGACACCTGTGCAACAATACCTGCCACATTCCATACAACATAGTACCAAGCCCCATCAGTCAGCACACTGAGACAGGTCCAATGCACCACCTCACTCTGGGGGTTCATAACAAGGTACTGTATGTGGAACGTCATCCACTAGTGTGATTTGGACACAAACTAATCGGCCTGGATATACATATCCCACCACCACCACCAGCACAGTAGACTACTTTGAAATATATGTGAATAGACAGATTTTCACTTGTTAGGACTGAGATGGTATCCATGCAGCCCACTGGGCCAGTGGAAGCCACAACCCACAATGCTGACCCCTTTGCAAATGCTTCCCACGGACATCCCCAAGAATGCATGGAACATGCACACACATTTCTAACCCAGACCCTATGCACAAAGGTTAAGCATCCTGTCTGGTGGACCCCAGCCAAAGACAGATTGTATAATGATAGAAGGAGGCTACTGCAAGACAGAGCAGAATCACATAAAGGGAAGGCATCTAGGGTCAGCACTAGTAAAAAGCTAAGTTCTCTCATAACAACTTCCAAGGCCAACTCTGAGAGAAAAATGGCCAAGGACACTAAAGATAACCACAAGGCCTTCTTCAGTTTTGTTAGAAACATGGACCAAAAGCCTCAGATATGCTCAGAGTTAGTACACAACTACATAAAATTCACTGAACCCACATATATTGGCAACATTCTGGCAGACAGCTTCAGTGCAAATATCCCCCCTCCCTCTCCCCCAAAAGAAGAAATACTTATCACAGCTGAATGTAACCTCCCTGTCATCTCAGATGTCCAGGTGAGGGCCGCCCTCAGCAAAGCAGAACACACAGCATCAATGGGACCTGATGATATCCCTGGATGTGTGCTATGTGAACTCCAAGAGGAGCTACAACCACATATAAAAATGATATTTAACCTTAGCCTTACTACGGGATATGTACCTGAACACTGGCGTACAGCAACAAAGGAGGCACCTCTACAGACCCTGGGAACTACCGCCCCATAAGCTTAACCAACCTGGTCTGCAAAGCTATGGAAAGATTCATTATGGAACTCATATACAGCGACATTGGGGACCTACAGACTCTTGATCCCACCCAGTTTGGCTTTGTGAAGGGCTGATCCTGCCTTTTGAACCTGGTTGACTTTTTCAAAACAGTCACTACAGCCATTGATGAGGGCAAAGCAGTCCACACAGCCTACCTGGACTTGCCTAAGGCCTTCAACACAATACCCCACTCAGGCATCATAGACAAGCTCATCAGCTTAAATGTTAATACATATGTCACATGATGGGTTGCAAACTGGTTAAACAACAGAATCCATAAAGTCAAAATTGCGGGAGCCATGTCAGACTCAAAGCTAGTCACAAGTGGTATCCCACAGGGCTCTGTCCTAGGACCCCTCTTGTTTGGCATTTACTTCTCAGATGTGAAAGCAAACATGGGCGGGTTGTGGATGACAAAGTTCCCAGATGACTGAAAACTAGGCGCCATAGTCGATACACAAGCGGACACACACATCCTACAGACAGGCCACACTGACATGAACAACTGGTGCCAGAATCATGGCCTAACACTGAATGGCATGAAATGTATAGTCATCCCCTTTGGGTAAAACAATGTACACACAACTTATCACATAGACATACATATAGATACAGACCAATAACACATATGGAGGGTTCACAGTATGTAGACTATTAAATTGTTACTTTACATTACCTGTGTTTGTCACAGCTGATTGTGTTACCGTTTGTATAGGTTGCTGCAGCTGCTAGCCCAGCTTGATACTGCCACTGATGACAGCTTCAACTTAGTTTTTCTTAAGTGTAGTTTTTGTTTGTGTTTTATTTATTTTTTTTTTCTTTCTTTTTTCTCTCTCTCTCTCTCTCTCTGCCTCCAGACAGTGCAATGAAAGTATTGCATGCGTGGACTGGGAGTACAGGATGCTTTTTTAGGTATCTGCATATGTCCATTTGATGGCCTCTGCACCAATTGTTAGCCAGCATTTGCTGATTGCATGCACCCAGTTGTGTACTGATTGCAGTTCTCACTGTGATTTCAGGACAGTGCTATAAAAGGGTATGTGAGATAGGCGTTGCCCTTTCAGATTGTAAGGGCGGGGACCATGCTGGTATGCTGTGGACACTGTTCTGTGAGTGTAAAGGTTAGCATCTCTCTCATAATTCAGGTTGTGTTGTAGATTAACATTTCTCCATTCATCTCTCCTGTTTCCTGTACTAAGTGTGTATGTAAACCGACACCTACAACTACTACTACTACTGTTAATATGGGTGTGTGTGCTTTCCTGTGGGACGTGTGGTGTGTGGCTTGCAAGGTGCTACACTGACATTATTACCTACTAGCTACCAACTAGCATGGCTGTTTCTGTTCACACACTACTATTATAGCAATCCACTAGATTTGACAGTAAATATACATGACATGCTTTGTGTACTGCACATCCTATATTCCCTTTACATTCATTCCTACTATTACATGATATATTTATTGTAGCACAATGTTCTTATATAACAATCATGGCTTAGTGGTAAGTCATGCAGACTACTGTTTCCAAGGTCCTGGGTTCGGGACTGACAGTGGGATTTTATTTTGCTTTTGAACAGACTACAGGACCTGTCATTCAGAGTGACTAAGGCAGTTTTAAGCAGTTGTAACCGGGTTAGCGCTGGTTTGCACGGAGCTCCCGCATGCGCACTGGCATTCAGCTCCGCGCACACCCGCTTACAACCGTTTAAAAGTGCTTACTCATGCACACCAGCTTATTTTCTTTGAAAGAAATGAAAATGGGGAGACAGGAAAGTGGTGAAAAAGGGGTCACAAAGAGGGTAAGATAGTAGGGAAATAAGCTTGGGTTTTGCAGGAGGGATGTAGGTAAGGCCCATAGCTGCCCATTTTTCCATCAGCAACAGCTGTGCATATGTTTGTAATTTGGTGTGACATTTGAAACCTTCCACCCCTGAGACAGGTGTAAGGACAACAATAATACTTGTTGTACAGCCAATTGTAATTGACAGTTTCCATGTCCAGCAGACATGTGTGCAAAATGGGCAGCTATGTATGGGGCGTAATTTTTTTGTGGGTACAGAGTGCCCTTTTTTTTTTTTTCAGGTGAGAGTGGTATGTCAGGTAAAGGAAGTCGGTATAGCTGGGGAGGTAGGTTGGGTAGGTCAACAGACAAGACAAACAAGACGCATGCAGGGGCGGTGTATGACACGTGTGGGGGGGTTACACAATTGATGGGGACGGATGTTTGGATATCCAGAGCCCATGAGCCCACAGATGTCAACAGTGGAACTGATATCCCCACCCATGGGCAGTTGTCACTGTACCTTCACTGCCCAGGACGGGGCTGTGCTGGGGGCTGTGTAGGCCGGGCAACAGGCATGCCCGTTAGTTGTGCCACCTGTGCCTCAAGCTGGCGTAGGGGCCCAAGAACAGCTTCCTGGAACTCCCTACGCACCACAGTCCGGACGCTATGGAGTGTGAGTGGTGGTTCTCCTCCAGCCACACTTGCAGAGGGGGGACGAGCCCCATCCCCTGCAGCGCTTCCACCCACAGGTGGCACAGGGCCACCGGAGGAGGGTCCGGACTGGGCACTACTGCCAGGTGCACTCACCAGCTGAGGTGGGAGAGGTGGGTCCACTGGAACCCGCCTTCCCTGTCGTCCTATGTTTTGCATTATGCCATGACAGTTTGGGTTAGTAACATACAATACCATTCGCAATTAGTTGTAACAGCATGCATTAGTATTCCCATTAACCAAACACCCAGATATTCACACCATTGAACAGCCAGCATAACACATGCATAATTTGAACAGCAATACACAGTCCAACAACATGCAGGGTTGATTGATGGCAACAGGCCGTCAGGTTTGGATGTATGAACAGGGCAGATGCATCAATGTACATGCAAATATGTATGACCCAACAGGACAAATGTCCAGGGGTGTTAATTGTGATTGCACATGACAATTTCACGTGGAATGGATTATATCTGGTTACAGGGTAGGGTGAAGAAAATATAATTAACACCTTCAAATACCAATACATATACTGTACATTTCTAATAGCTGCAGATATATACACACTACAATTCTACTTACAGTTTCCTATGTGATAACTACTTCAAGTTGGTGATAGGAATGTTACTGCTACATCAATATACATTTTCATTTTTATTCATACACATTCATATCTGGCTCTGTTCAGCTACATCATCCTGCTACATTTGCTTTATATAGCTATAGACAACTGTGGATGTTTGGTATTTCAGACAATCATACTATCTGCATATTGCAGACTGAGAGCAACATATCCAGATTTTGGGATACACATTCCAGCTGCAGGAACATTTTGAACACATTTTGCAGTTTGGTTCTGCTTGTCACATTCATTTCATTCTGTACTGACTGTAGTATACTTTATTCAGGAGTTATTACCACTTTGGTGGATTCATAACTCTTTCTCACACTCTCTCACTTGTTTTATTTTTACAATTTAGGATGGTACTTACTTCTAGGCTTTATTGACATGTTTTACCTGTAGTTATTACAATCCTTTCCAACAGTCTCACTTCTGTCATGTTTCAGTATTTTAACAGGGATATATTTCACACATGTGTTTTGCTCATCTTCTGCAGCTGTACTTTTCAGCCTCCTGCAGGTTGTGTACTATTATATTACAGGTGGGGCATCTTTATTTCAGACTTTATTTCAGACATTTTCATTTTTCTGTTTGGATTACAGACTGCAACACACTTTTGTAATCAAGCAATACTTGCAAATACTCTTACACTGTTACTTGCACATTTTATTACTTAGTGACTACACTGCACTCTTTTGCTAACTGTCATACTTTTATATTTATTTACAGTTACAGGGAGAGGATTACTGACCTGCCTGGTGGCGCAACCGCACCAGCCTATCGCCATAGGCTCTGCGGTTCGCAGAACGGACACCTGCAGCTGTAATATAAATAAAGTAATATTGGAATACACATCTCCATAATATCAGCTAGGTTAATTTCTTACATACATAATTAGATGTAACTTACTCAGTAGTGGGGCGTTGGGCATTTGCCGGGCCTCCTGGATCCAAAGGTTCAGTTGGTCCTGCTTACATCTCTTTAGGTCCGCATGGTGGTGACGGACCTGCTCACCAGTCCTTGGAATCCCTGTGGCACTGGTGAGATCATGAGCCAACCGGTCCCACGCCTCAGCCCAATATGCTCCCCACAGGACCTGGCCCTGCATGAGTTGGGCCTCATGATTGTGGCAAGGAGCCAAACTATATATCTGGACTCCTCAATGCCCCACCTCTGTGCTCGGAAGCAACTACCCTCACCTACTCCTGACATTCTGGCTGCAAGTTAGTTCTACAATCGGTTATGCTGTGTATTCCCGCCTATGGGGCTTATATATGACGTTTTTCCCACACTTATCTGTGATTGGCCATTTTGGAATTGTATCACCTTCACAAAACCTGCTTTGTCATGCTCCTCTTTCTACTCATTCCTATATATTTGCTATTATTGCATTTCTAAGTACAGCTGTCATGGCTTAGTAGTTCAGTACCTTGACTATGGTGCATAGTATCCTGGGTTAGAACCTGGCCACTGCTTTTTATATTTTATGACTGTCTAGACAGGCTAGGAGGTATGTCTGTGTAAAGGCAGTTTTGTTACAGCTTGCTCAACGTTGCCCATCGGTTAGCTTGTTGGTGCGGTGCGCAGCTCCGTGCAAACGGGTTACGCTGGTTTACACCTCATTTGGCTGTCAGCATGCATATTACACTCAGCTCAGCTAGGAGCACACAGTTTCAGCATGTTAAACCACGGCTCACCTACGGGCACTCATTTTGCACCTGTTGAACCACTGCTCACCTACGGGCACTCATTTTGCACCTGTTAAACCACTGCTCACCTTTGGGCACTCATTTTACACCTGTTAAACCACTGCTCACCTACAGGCAGATGCACTCACCTTGTTAAACTGTAGCTCAGCTATAGGCACATCTGGCATTTGTTATTATTTTGTTATCTCACATTTCTTCAAAATAAATGGCCTATTTCATTACATTTTACATAAAATATAATTTTATATATGTACATATATGTCAGGGACTTGTTTCGAGCTTATTTCACTAAAAATAAAAATTGATGTTGTGGGGGCTCGAACCATGACTGCCTGCTCTTTAGCCAACGTCTCTACCGCTACGCTATTGCTTTTTGGCTTACTTTGCATAGTTAGTTCTTATATGCTTTTCCACTTACTGCTAACTGTGGCTGAGCTACGGGCACGCCCGTGCAAATGAGCGTACTCACGGGCAAACATCTTTACAATTTAAAAAAAATATAACATGTTCATTTATATAATTTTATGTTCATAGTCTGTGGGGGCATGTGTTGTGTTGTATTTATTCTCATTTCCATGTACTCTGTCGTGGGGGTTTACTTTAGGCACTTTTACTCTTCTGGGGGTGTGTCCACTTGCAGGGCTCGGCCTACGGACACGCCCCCTACTGTCTTCCACGGATCGTGTAAGCCTTAGGTGTGATTCAGCATACCCTCATGCATATGCATGACATGCTGACGTCACACCGTTTAACTGCAGCCTCCGTGTAAGCCTTCTAACTCTTACACGGAGGCTTCGTGAATCCTGCCTTATGTTTATAGCAGAAATATTTAAAATCTGTCCCTATTTTTGAGCCCTTGCCCCCCCCCCCACCCCCATTGCTTCTGTCTTTGTCCAGATTTCCTAAACTGAGAGGTTAAGAGGTATGGCTCAACCTGATTAAGTCACTTGTCCTAAACTGTGATTCAACTTACCACATCATTATTACTCTAAACTCACTGGACATGTACTCTAATCTCCTCCCTCATTTTATGAGCCTCTATTTGCTTTCCTAACTAAGCAACTTGTCTCCATATCTCCAGCACTTTTACTTATCCTACTTTAACTATTTTGCCCCTTTTCTATTCCAGTTATGCAACTGTACATATGTTTGGTTTGTTAGATCTTCCAGGTATATATTTGCAGATTTTCTGTGTTTACTTATATATGTAAACCACTGTTATTTTTATACTGTACATTGTATACCAAGGTTGAGCCTATAGTTGGTCATTGTTTGATCACTGTCCTGTTTTAGTAAACAAATTTAAATAAATAATTCATGAATTTAGACAGCTATTGTACCATCTCCAAGTATCAATTTAATGATGGTCTCGCTGTTGTAGTTTGCACATTTACAACAACATGCACCTGGTTAGAGAGAATTAGCAGTAAAAATGTGTCTCAGAGATGACACACACATCTGATTCTTATAGTCTGCTTTGCTCTGCATCAGACCTTAATGTCTTATATTACCAGAAAATTAATCAGTCTAGTGTCATAAGAACAAAATACTTGCTCACAAATGGAACAGTTCTCGGGTTGAAGGAAGCAGTAGCACAATCGAAAATAACACAAGCAATATTAATCTTCTACTGTCATATTATTGCTTGGTGAAGGCCCCAAACAAAATGTTGTCACCTATGTTCAAAATTCCTTATCAGCTTTTAGTCATATCAGATGCAGCTTTTTGAAAGTCCAGCGAATTCAAAGAAATACGAAATGATAGTCTCCAAAAGCTTCTAGCTTGGTGAAGGCCCCAAATAAAATGTTATCAACTATGTTCACAATTCCTTATCAGCTTTTAATCATATCAGATACAGCTTTTTGAAAGTCCAGTGAATTCAAAGAAATAATAAAACCAAAAACTGAACGTAAGATGCAGGGTCAGGAAAAACACAACTCCAAACATTAACATTTTTTAATACGTAAATAGAATCACAGTGAAACTATAAACAATTGGCTGTGGTTTACATCTCTACATAAATGGGACTTCATCGGATTGCACAATTAGAAACCACCTCCTCCTAATATAGGGAAGTTTAGATCATGTGACCCTGACAAACAATCATAATTTGAATCTATAGTGCAGTAAAAGCCCTTACAAAAGGTAAAAGATATAAACATAAAAAATGTATACATAAAAAATATATACGTGTGTATGAAAGTAAGTAAATAGTTCTTCATATTGTAATATTAAAAGACCTATTCAATGAACAAATGGGGAGGATACCTTGTTTATATGATGCCAGCTCTAAATTTAAGAACAGGTTGTAAAGAGATACATTTGTTTAAACTCAGTGGGTTAACGGCATTCAGTTTTAACTGTCATGACATCTCTTTATGCCCTAATTTAGTATGCCAGTATCCATCCCGGGGGTCAACATCCACCTTTTCTAAAATTGCAAAACCAAAACTAAAGGTGTTACACTTGTCACTTAATGTTGTATGTTTAAACAGTAAATTGTTAAGATTCTTTTTCATAAAATCATATGTGTTCATATACTCTCTTTTGTAAACACCTTTCTGTCTTGCCTATGTAAAATCCAGGGGTGTTAAACATTTAAAAATGTACACTACTCTCGTAGTACCACAGTTACCCCTACGCAGGTGTATTAAGGAATTTAAACAGTTGTCTAAGGTAAGGAAGAAAGTATTGCTTACACTTTCTCTGTAATTCTATTTACATATTAAAAAGTGTTCATCTTTGGAGTTGTGTGTTTCTTAAACCTGCATTTTGCCGTCAGATTTTGGTTTTAAGGTTTCTTAGTCTGAATAAATTAAATGAAATACTCAATGACAGTCTCAGAAATCTTCTAGTTTAATTTTCCAAAATTCCTGATTAGCATCTAGTACTGAAAATAAATTTACATCAGACACAGTAGCAATCATTTCTGATACTCTACATAATAGATTATATTTCCACAGAATGCATGTATTAAGGTCTTACAGGTCTGTACAGATAGTAATTGTGTGTGTGGCTTTGCGAAATTGCCATACTGTTCATAGGTTCATAGGTAGGTACTAGGCTATCAGCCCTGGGACCTGTACAAGTCCAGCCAAAAAGGCACCCTGGCTTTTGCCACCCAAGAAAATTATTTTCCTGTGCCACTGTCGAACAGAGCCACAGAAGTGATCCCTGGGGTGAATTTCCTATTTCCCATCCAGTCATCAAGATTTTTCTTGAAAAGTACTAATAAGGAGCTTTGTTTGATATAGATAGGTAGTTTATTCCAGAGTATGTGAAGTCTCTGGGACAGGAATCTATCCCTCCGGCATGTTCTGTTTATTGTGGTGACAAGGTTTAGGTCCCTAGACTGTGTAGCTAAGAGGGATTGGGACTTCTTTAAGTGGAGCATGTCCAACAGCTCTGGGTTTGACATAGCTTTGTATGTTAGGCAGAGATCACCCCTGAGTAGGTGATATGCAACGGAGTAAAGCTGGAGTTTTTTTGAGACGGTCTGCATAAGGCATCTGTTTGAGGCTGGTAATCCTCTTTGTGAAGGATTTCTGTGGCCTTTCCAGTTGTTTTAGATGTCTCGTGAGGTACATACCAAAAGGGACGTTGTAATCTCTAATGGGTCTAATGAGTGATGAGTGGAGGGGAACAATGACCTCTTTTTTTCGGGATGAGAAACCTTTTGTGATGAGGTGTGCCACGTAGAAGGATTTCCTGACTACTGTGGCGATGTGATTATCAAAGGAGAGACTACTGTCCACCTGTGTCCCAAGGTCTCTTATCACACTTTCTGTGTTAAGTATACTACTGCCTATGTTGTAGTTCATGGGTACAGAGTTTTTTAACAAAGGGGATGACAATGCACTTTTTGACATTGAGCTTGAGGCCATGGCTTTGACACCAGGGATCTGTCTCAGTGAGGCCCTTTTTGTAGGATGTCCACATCGTTAGGAGTTTCGATTATGGCTCCTAGTTTGCAGTCATCTGCGAACTTCATTAGCTAAAAACCTTCTGTGTTAGCCTATACTTCAGAGAAGTAGATCCCAAACAGGAGAGGACCCAGGACAGAACCCTGTGGTACTCCACTTGTCGCTGGTCTGAAGTCGGATTTGTAGTCTGCTACTTTCACAGTGTGGGTTCTGTCAGTGAGCCAGTTGGCAACCCATCTTGTGACATAGAGATTTATACCTATTTTAGTGAGGTTATCTATAATTCTAGAGTGGGAGATGGTGTTGAAAGCCTTGGCAAGATCTAGATAGGCTGTGTGAACCACCTTACCCTCGTCTACGGCTTTGGTGACTGCTTCAAAGAGGTCTATCAGGTTTAGGAGACATGATCTGCCTTTTACAAACCCAAACTGGGTGGGGTCAAGAGTTTGGAGATTACCAATGTCTTTGTTTATAAGTTCCATGATGATACGTTCCATAGCCTTGCAGACCAGGCTTGTCAGGCTAATGGGATGGTAGTTCCCAGGGTCCGTGGGGGCTCCCCCCTTGTGGAGTGGGATAACCATCACTGTGCACCATTCAGCAGGCACAAAGCCTGAGGTGAGGCTATGATTGAACATGGTACTTAGGTAGGGTGCCAGTTCGTTCTGTAGTTCATGTAGAACGCAGCCTGGGATGTTGTCTGGTCCCATGGATGCTGTGTACTTGGCTTTGGAGAGTGTGGTTTTTACCTGTGCAGCCATGATTACAGGAACTTTACAGAGGGGGGTAAAGTTAGCACTAAACCTATCTGCCAAGATGTTGGCAATATCAGTTGGGTCTGTATATTTACTGCCATTGTGCTGTAACTCAGAGCAGATCTGAGTGTTGCCATTGAGAATTTTGACATAGTTATAGAATGATTTGTGGTTGTCTTTAGAATCAGTGGCGATTTTGTTTTCGTAACTAGCTTTGGAGGATTTTATCAGGGATCGCAGCTTCTTAATGAGGCTGACCAGGGAGCTCATCCACTCATGGGATTTTACTCTACTTTGCAACAGTTTCTTCCTTCTGTTGTACAGTTTGTTTATGGAAGGGGACCACCAGATTGGCTTCCTTTTTTTGGAGGATAGCATCTTGGTTCTGTTTGGAATAGCACTATCCATGCACTCGTGTAAGTGCTTATAAAGTGCAATTGTGTAGGATTCAGTAGTCGTAACTGTATTGTCCATCTGCATGGGTGTCATGAAGTTCACCACTTCTGTCTTAAGAAGCATGAAGTTGGCTTTGGAGAAATATTTTACCATGTTTTCCTTAATGGTGGGTGGGGGCAGGATGTGGATATCTAGGGTAATTAGCTTATGGTTGGATCGGACCAATGAGGTATTGACTTCAGGTGTGGAACACCAGTCACTCATGTTGGTAATGAATAGATCTAGGATATTGTTGCCTCTCATGGGGGTGTGGATAAGTTGATCCAGGGCATTGGAGTTTATGAAGTCCAGAAAGCGTTGAGTGAAGGAGTTGGCACATGAGTAGTTTTCCCAGTTAATAGTGGGGTAGTTGAAATCACCCATTATTTGGGTGTTTGGTTGAACCCTAATATCTTCCAGTACATCAAGAAAAGAGGAGTGAGAATCTTAGGGCATGGTGGGGGATCTGTAGCAAGCTACAATTCATATTGCAGTTTTGCCCAGAGTTAGTTGCACTTGGATAACCTCGGCTGCATTATGCTGAGCAACTAGCCTGGAGGTGTGGATATACTTAATGAATATGGACACACCTCCGCTTTTGGTGTTTCGGTCCAGGTTAAATGGCCGAAAAGTGTGGTATGAGTTATAGCCTGGTAGTGCAGGGGTGCTCTCTGGAGCCTTGAACCAGGTCTCAGTCACTGCACAGATATCGATGTTCTCCATTTTAAGGAGTGCCTCGAGTGAGTGCATTTTGAGATTTAGACTTCTAGCATTGAGTAGCATCACCCTCAGTTTTTGCTTGCCTGTTCCTGTTACGATGGTGAATTTGTCATTTGAACTTTGCCTAAAAAAAGGCACTATAGAGGCTGCAAGAACCTTAGCCAGTATCCAGAATCCCAGGGGTGACAGGTGCAGGCCATCTCTGGCAAAGCATTGTGGTCTGTTGACCATGTCATCCCAGGCAGACAGATACTGGATCCCTTTAGAATGACACCAGAAGCTTAGCCAATTGTTGAAATCAATAATTTTGTCCTTGTACTGCGGTATCATTCTGGGTGATGGCAGAATGCTACTCAGGGCTAGGGTCATACCTGTATGGGCTACAAAATCGGAGAGCCCTTCCTTGTTTCTTTTCATGTAGTCCAGGGAGGTACGTCTCAGGTCATTCACACCAACATGGAAAATGACAGAGTCATATTTGTACTTGTGGAGTGACCTGAGTGCGTGGGTTATGTGGTGGATCCTGGCACCTGACAGACAGCTGACAGTAACCTTCTCCTTGTTTAGCCTGGTGAGAGGGGCACCAGTGTGCCTGACTATAGAGTCACCTATGACTAATGTGTTGGGTATGTTGTTTTGCCTTATTGGCTGCGGTTGAGTGGCACACTGAGTCTGTGGGCTATGTATCATTTGGGCTGTATTGAGGGTGGAGGTTGCTTGCATTTCTGCTTTGGAGGTCTCTGTTGCTTGAGCAGATTATTATTGAGAGCCTCCGTGAATGTTTTTGTGTTTCTATGTGTGGATTTTGGTGGTGTAGATTTAGTGAGACTATGTGATGAGTGTGGTGTGGTGCAAGTGTTTACCTTCTCCTCTTGACTGTTAAGTTCAGTCTTGGTTGGAGAGAGCTTTACCTCCTGTTTGGTTAGATAAGTGCATCTCTCACAGGTTGTAGTGTTGGGTGGTAGGAGGAGAGGGTTGTCTGTGTACATGAGGCAATTTCTACATTGCCCCAAGATGCCCAGATTCATCAGATAGACAGGAGAGAACACTGAAATCTGACCCTTGGACATGCCTGAATAAAAAACTATTTTCCTCTAGATAAGTGAGGAAAGTGAGTACAAGAGCTGTTTCTTCTCTAAGCAAGTGAGGAAAGTAAGTACCAAAACTGTTTTCCTCTAGGTAATGAGGAAGGTTGCGTGCTGAAGTAATTAATAGGTTATTTAGTGCTTACATGACGTTCTGAACAAGTGCTGATCACGAATAAGCAAATTCAAGTGCTAAAACTAAGAATCTCTATCTGGACTAAACTAGGAAAGGGGGGAAACAAGTGCAAATGTGGGCTTTTAAATCAGAAAGTTGAGAGAGATGCAAAAACTGCCCAAACGGCCAGTAACTACAATTTCTGGGCCAGAACGACTCCTTATGTGTTAGATAGGTTACCTAGTGCTTACCACTCCCACTGATAAGCTAGAAGGCTTCCTCCAACACAGAAAGCTTGGGGGGCTCAGAGGTTTACATACAGTCCTGGATGCAGCAAATCTGAATCTGGACTTCACTAGTTACAGGAAAGGTAGGAAACAGGCTTATTTTTTTTATACAGAAAAGTAGCTACAACAGCAGTAAAAACAATTCAAATGCAGTGCAAGCTAGCACAGTTGAGTATGTAGCAATGTTAGACCAAACAGTTAAAAAAATGCAATTAAATTAAAAATGACTAAAAACAAGTGCAGAAGGAGTCTATTAGGTAGAATGAGGTAAAGAGATGGGACTGGGGGGAGTGTCCCAGATCAAATCTACAGTGGGGGCAGGCAACTGCAAAAGCCTCCAAATTTAAACAACAAGACAGGAATAGGAAGGGTGGGTAGGACAAAACCAACACCTTCAGCAGAGATCTGAAAAACTATACAGTGAAGCAAAAATAACTGCACAACTCTGAAGTCAGCCAGCAATGATATAAAATTGGTCAAGCAACAATTAACATTACACAACTCTGAAGTGCCAGAAAAATATACTTAGCTCTGTATATCTCCAGATAGTTTGAAGAGCACTCTGTCAGGACACAGGAAGGCTCCAGCAATGATATATTACCTCATTCAGTTAACTCATTCAGTGGGCTCAATCTGTATAATGATCATACTTGACTGTCCCACATACATTAGTGCTTGCTCAATTTTAGCTGTAGTTATTCTGTGCAGTGGAACAATAACTAGCAAGCCTCTGGTTACTGTTTAGTTATATTTGTTTTCAAGGAACCTAAACCTTCATCCAAAAAACAATATTTTGCTAGAATGTCAGTCTTCTTCTCAGTGCACTTCAGACTAATTCTGCATCTGCAAAAATGCTGATAAGAAAGACCTGTTTTCTGCAGTTTCCTTTTTCTGCATACTTTCTGTCTAGCTAATCTTTAAATCCTGTTTTTATTCACTTCAGAGGCCTGTCTGACTAATTCCAATTGGTACTGTACTGCAGGGTAACACTATACTCACTCATACATTGGTTGTTTGGTGAAATGTTCTTGCCGCCTTTAAGAACATGTGAAATGTACTGATTGCCCCCATGAACATGAGTGTTATTCTTTTCCACACTCATAACTGTACTGCTGATTTGTCTCACTTCCCACATTAAACATCATATTCTGTTCACAATTACTGCTGACTGCATTTTTGTGATTATTTCCAATTGGAATGACATGTATTATCTGAACTGTGCCCATAGATGTATACAAATCTTTACATGATACATTGGCTTGCTTTAATGAAGCTTGCTGAGGTACTATTTTCTAGTACACACTGGGCCTTGGACATAATACAATTTAAGCTATCTTTTAAGCTCAACACCTCCTCTACATCACTTTGTTTTTACAATTTCGCATTTAATTATGTTTTTGCCTGCTATCATCTTTGTACATGTACATCATAAATGATATTTGCTTTTGCTGTGTAAGATTTAATGCTTGTTTTTATTGGCCTCATTCCTTGTATTGTGTATTTTGCATAATTCTTTACATATTGTCATTCTACTGTATTTTTATAATTTCATAATTTGTTTTTGTAATGATTATTTAAATGTGTGTTGTTTAATATAAAGCCCAGGTTATGCCCGAAAAGGTTAACCAGAGCAGTGCACTCACCCCATCAACAAATTTAAGTAAAAATACATGAATAGACTGAACTGACAGACTTTAGTTTACACCCTAAGACAAAATCATACATCCAGATGTACTTAGTTTGTAATTTATGACCACATTTTTCAATTTAGATTCAGACATTTTCTTGCATTCTACTCAAGCAGCAAAATTAAACACAACAGATTTTCATTTTATATAAGGATTCTCAAACCTAGCTTCTTTTTTCAGACAAATGTTCCCAATTTATTTTGCCACAGCCCTTTTTTAGTGTGTTCTTTTAACTGTATTCAGAAAAATATTTTCTGCAATACTTAAAGTTCATATATAGATTGGGTCATAGGTTTGTACTGGGCTAATGACCCCAGCGGCCTTTTTAAACCTAGTCATACATCTCAAATCTTTGAAAATTCTGATACCCTTTGTGATGCTCCTGCAATGGCCCAGTAAAAAAGGAGCTTCAGTCCTCACAACTGGCAACAGTGAGGGACATACACAATGGGAGGATGGCAAGTACACACACAGTAAAGTACAAATTCCCTTAAGAGCACACAGAGATTGCAGTCAGTCTGGGGACTGGTTTCTCCCTCTTTCTCCAGATACCAAATAAAACTCCCCACTGGCAGAGCTATAGGGTTAAGATCTCAGCTGAGGGGTCAAGCCAAGATCTCCAGCACCCTCTCAGTTCAACCAGTGCTTTGTGTCCCTGTCCATGTAGCTGACACACACACTTTGAGATTTAATTTATATACAAACACACACACACTCGGGGAAGGCTGGCACAGGTTTACGAGCTATGCCCCCTTCTGCCCAGACTATAAAGTAGTTATCACTGCCACCAACCCCTACTTATCAACTACTATAAAGGCCCTTACAAAGGATGATCAATCCTACTGTGTAATGTTACTATTATCCAAATGGTAAGTGTGACCAAGACTAAGGCTATTTAGGAGTGTCCTGTACAGTGTCACCAAATACATATGCAAGTACACTCAGAGCTTAATATATCTCACAAATATCAGCCACAAAGATAGGTTTAAATATATTTAATAATACATAATAAAATGACAAGACAATAATCAAACAACATAGTTACTGCAGAGTTCAGAATCACAGGAAATATTGTAAAACAATATTGCAGGACAGTCTCAAATAAATACAGAAAACGTCTAAATTAATCTTTACTATATTCCTATCTATGTCTAAGAGAAATTTCTGTACCTGGTTACTTTTTATTTATTTATTTTTATTTTACATTTGTTGACCGGGCTAGTCCAGCTGGATATATGTCCATTTTCAGTGGAGGCCCGGGGAGAAAAGCTCCAACGATATTACAAGTAATTCACAGAAACAGTCAATATAAGGTAAAAATGATTAACACATTGAGTCAAAACATGAGATATACTTGCAGACAGGCATAGTCATAGCAGGAAATTACATAAACAAAGTTTAGTAGATATTTGCTATACAAATTCTAAAAATATAAGTATATAATATGGAAAAAGGTGAAAAAAAAAATAATTAAAATATTTAAAAACATATATTTTTTTTTACATATGTCTATAGGATGTTGTGTGAGGAGGAATTAAGGAGGAAAGGAAAAAGAAAGGTTAATCTGGGTTGTTACAGGAACAAAGCCAGTGTTTATTGAGATGTGTTTTCAGCTGTTTTTTAAAGAGTGGAAGACTAGACAAAGATGAGATATCAGATGGCAGTTTGTTCCACATTTTTCCAACAGAGTTAGAAAAAAGGCTGTCACCTGCAGAGTTATTGGGTATGGTAATATTAACCAGTAGTTTGTTTGAAGAGCGTAGGTGTTTCAAGTTATTATAAGGCGTAATGAGGTTAGAGAGAATTGGTGCTTTAGAAGGCTGATATAGAATTTTGTGAGCAGTTAAGAGCTGTTGATAAATCAGCCTGTTAGGAAGTTCAAGCCAACCTAGTTGTTTTAGGTTATGACAGTGATGGGTTCTGAAGAGGGATCCTGTGGCAAATCGAGCAATATTATGGTAAGATGTAGCAAGTTTCTTGAGGTTATTTTTAGAGAGATTGGTATAAATAGTGGAAGCATATAGAAGGGTAGAGATAAGGTGAGAACTAGCTAAGGTGGTCCGAGCTTCAGGTGCAAGGAATGGTTTGATTCTATAAAGGGAACCAATCTTTTTGTTTATTACTTTTATTGTGTTGTTTATATGAGAATCAAAATTGAGATTGTTGTCAATAGTTATTCCTAGTAGTTTTGTAGTAGCATCAGGAGAAATCAGAGTGTTATCAGAGGAAGTAATAGAGAAATTAAGAGAGCTTGATTTGTGGGTAGGTGAGAACAATAGCAACTTTGTTTTCTTGGGGTTGAGGAGTAGGCAACGGTCAGAGAATCAGTGTTCAACAGTGGAAAAAGCTTTTTGGGTAAGTGACAGGAGTTCAGTCTGAGAGGAAGCAGTGCAGATTATAGTGGAATCGTCTGCATATTGTATGCAAGTAGTGTCTGGAATAACTGGCTGGAGGTCGTTAATAAATATAGAAAATAGGAGTGGGCCAAGGATAGACCCTTGAGGTACACCTAAAGAGATAGGAAGGAGATTAGATAGTGAGTTTTTCCAAAGTACTGCCTGCTGACGGTTTTCTAGGTAAGATGTAAACCAGGATAAGGAAGAAGGATGAATTGAAAGAGATTTTAGTATATGCAGAAGGAGTTTATGATTAACCATGTCAAAAGTTTTTGAAAGATCTATGAAGGTAGAAGATGATAGATTAGTGTTGTTACGGTTATGGTTGATAGCGTTAGTAAAGGAGAGTAATGCAGTAGTGGTACTGTGAGAAGGTCTAAATCCATGTTGACCGTTAGCAAGTAGGTTGTTATGGAGAAGGTGGTTAAGGAGTTATTTATGGATACACTTTTCCATGATTTTGGCTATAGGTGATAGCAATGCTATGGGATGAAAATTAGAGAAGTCATTAGAATTGCCCCCTTTGTGTAGTGGGATGATGTGAGATATCTTCCAAATGGAAGGGAAAATTCCTTCCTTTATAGATCTATTTATCAGGATTGAGATGGGATAGGCAATGGCTTTAGCTCCTATCTGCAGAAATTCTGCAGGAAGTTTGTCTGCAGAGGGGGTGGTGGGTTTAAATTTCTGGAGTAGGGATAAGATAAATGAGGTAGATACAGGTTGAAGGTAAAGGGGAAAAGAAGTGTGTAAAGTAGGTGTGGGTAATTTAGAGATGTCAGGAGGTAGGTGATTTGCTAGAGTTTGGATAGTATTGGTGAAGAAAGAGTTGAAGTCATTAGCTATTTGTTTAGGATTGTTTGGATTAGAGTCCTGGGGATTTGGTGTGAATGACTGGCCTGGGGATAGAAGATTATTAATACTAGCCCAAAATTTTTTGGGTTATTTTTTGGTGGTTTGTTGTAGTTGAAAGTAATAGTTCTTTTTGTCTGCCAGGATGGCTTTTTTTGTACTATTTCTAAGCTCTCTGAAGTTATGGTGGTCAGTCAGGTTCTTAGTGGAACACCATTTATCCCAGGATTTATTTCTGAGAATGATTTTTTGCTTAGTATTGTTGGTTAGCCAAGGTGCTGTTTTAGCTTTGGTTCTAATAGTGCGACTTGGGGCATGATTATCTAGTATGGATAGGAATGTAGAATTAAAGTATTCAACAGCATCATTCAGTGGAAGGTGTTTTAGTTGGGACCAATTACATTGTCTTAGTTCAGCAAGAAACTGATCAGAGTTGAATTGTTTTTTTGATCGTAGTGTTTTGTAGGTGGTAGGTAAGGCTAGGTTTGATTTGTGCCTAATGATATAAGTTAGTGAGTGATCACTTAGATCATCTGGAAGGGTGCCTAATTGATAGGTTTGTTGGGGAGTATTAGTAAGAATCCAGTCTAGGATGGTTTCCTTACCATTAGCAAGGCAAGTGCTGATGAGAGGATGTGTCCAGGTCCAAAACAAGATACAAAATGCACAGTATTTCTCTGAGAGAGTTCTTAAATTACTATCAAACATTACTGCTGGGTCAATTTTGATGACACCACACTTTGCCACCTGCCTTCAGTTCCCAGACTAACAGATACCAGCAGAATGTTATCATTTCTGTGTGAGAAGTGCATATCTATCAGATCTTTGCTCAGAACTGGAAGTTGTAAAACAATTACACTCTTTTACATTTGAAACCTAGTAATTATTCTGTTTCAAGGGAATAGAAAAACCTCTATCTCTAAACGTTGTGTCTGTACTGAGCTGAAACCAAGAGATAAAAATCATAAAACACTTGGATATCAACTTATTTTCTTGAAGTTTTGCAAGTTAACTCTGTATGTTCCAGCTTCTGCCATTAAAACATACATTTGCACAGGTATATAGTTTATATACATTTCTGTTCTTTTCCAGTAGGGTGCACTGTGGTTGCATTCTTGAAGCTCAGTACATAACATACAGTTATGTATAAATCATAGCAATATTCACAAATGACATAGAATTATTTACAAAATTCCTGCTAGCTGGGCTGGCAGCATCACACCCTTGGTAGTATAAGTAGGGGTTTGGGAGATGAAGCATTTACATGCAGGGGCCTGGGAGATGAATCATTAAAAGCTGCCTGTGTCTACTAGAGACACAAGTGCTCAACCAGGGAAGAATTTCCTGTTCCCCATCCAGTTGTCCAAGTTATACTTGAATTGGGTTAGGGAAGAAATCTATTTCACATGAATGGTAAGTCTTTTCCAGAGAAGGGGTTGTCTCTGGGATACATGCCTGCCTCTTTAGCAGGTCCTATTTAAGTCCTTAGAATGGTAAATCTGGGTAAATATGCAGCAGGTCCATCATAATGGTGTCCAAAGATGCCTTGTATGTCAGGCATAGATCTCCCCTCAACAGCCTATAGCAGACAAAATATAGGGATAGTCATTTCAGTCTTTAAATATTACCACTCTCCAGAACATTGATATTTATGGGGGGGATTCAATAAAGCCTAGATGGATTTATTTTCCATGTAGGTATAGTGGCACGGAGCTTACATGGATGTAAGCAGCCATGTGATTCAGTAAATAGAGCAGAGGGGTGTGCATGAGATTGTGAACACTGAAGTGTCCATGGCATGCAAATCACCTTATAAGCAGTTGAATTGCATGAAAATGAGGGTGTTGGAGTGATCCAACAAGCAGATAGGCATTAGTGCAGTGCTGTATTGGTGTCCAAAGTATACACAGAAAAATTCTGTCTACATGAGATAAAAAAGTGAACAGAGGCTGTAAAAGCCCAGTTAGAAGGACAGAAATAGCATGGCAGACACATATATGTGCAAAGCTATGCCCTATGCATCTAAAAGGTAATGTAAAATAATGGAAAATATTTTTTTTAATACTCATATTATGTTTTTGCAGCACCCCACAGTGCACAAACACACCATGATGCAAAAAGAAAATATTTAAAAGTGAAAAAATAAAAAAAAATAAAATATGTGACAATAATACATTATAGGGCCTTGCATGGAGTATGTACAATGGTAGATTTCTGTGGCTGCTAAGGAGGCAGGGTTTGGAATAGTGTAGTTTCCTGGTTGTTGCACCGATCTGTATACAAATAAGCTGGAGTTATTGACTAATAAAAATGGGTGTCTGTGCTTGCAGATCACATCCGTCTAGTCCCAGAACCATGTCAGTGTCAACAGAAGAGGTAGCTGACATCAAAAGGGAGTATGTCTGTATTTCTTTAAGCACATTGGAGCTCAGCGGCACCTGTTTGCATGCAGTGCTGCTGAGCTGAGCAAGGGGGATGTCCAGTGACTGCTAAGCTTTGTTTAACTTTGAGGCATGTGTTATAGTGCCGAGTGAGCCTGTCTATGGGGGGTATGTCCACTGAGTGCTGAGCACTGTTTACATCTGCAGTGCGGGTTTGTGCACCATACCACACTGCTTAGCAGGGAAGGCTGTTTAAAAAAAAAAAAAAAGAAAGAAATTGCCTGGGAAAGTCAATCATATATAAATTACTGATGACCACTGTATCAAATAAATTGGGTCATTAAAACACTGATAATGATGTACGTGGCAGATGGAATGCATCATAGGTAGCCAATCACACAGGATGTACCTACAGCAGAGCACTAGAAAAGTTGCATACACCCTGCAATCTGATTTCTCCCCCATACTCTGCACCAGTGGAGTACAAACATGCAAGCAATTTTTAACTGAAGCAATACTAGGGGCTGCTGCAGCTCTCTGTATTTCTAGATGCTGAGTTCAGTTAATGCTGTTGCTGACAATAGGCCTAGACTGAGAAAGAGAAGAGTGTTCAGGTCCAGGGTAACCTTCCAGGAGCTACATGAGATGGTGATTCTAGAGCATTACAGGGAGGACAAGGACATACTACAAGAACTCACCAAGCTCTGCCTCCCTCAACTCAGACACAGAGCCAACAGAGGAGAATCCATCTCAGTGGAAACAAAGATATGTGTAGCCCTTAGGATATTAACTACAGGTACTTTCCAAATGTCAACTGGGGAAATGATTGGATTCTCACTGCCATCAGCTTCCAGGGTGCTCCACCAGTTCCTTGATGCCATACTAACACATGCCAGTGAGCACATTTATTTACACTGCACACCAGAGGAGAGGGTTAGCAGTATGTGACTGTTCTACCATGTAGACACTACCTTGAGGTACTGGGTGCCATGGACTGCACTCATGTACACATCAAAGTACCATTCGGAGAGGAGGGTAGAGTCTACATCAACTGCAAGGTGTATCACTCCATCAACTGCCAGGTCATTTTTAATGCCCAGGGCATTATCATGAATGCATTTGCTGCCTACCCTGACAGTTATTATGACTCCCATATCTGCAATGCATCACAGCTTAACCAGATGTTTGCCGGGGGGCATCCCGTATGGCCATCTACTGGGGGATGCTGGCTACACACTGGAGCCATGTATGATGACACCCATCAGAAATGCACACACGCCTACTGAAGAATGCCATAATGAGGTACATTCACAAACTAGGAAGATCAGAGAGCATGTGTTTGGGCTGTTCAAGGCACGGTTCCGGTGCCTAGATATATCTGGTGGAGCTCTGCAATACTCTCCAGCCACATGTGCACAGATGTTCACAGTATGTGCCGTGCTACACAATATGATCCTGTGGAAGCAGCTGCTTCAGGATTATCAGAGGGAAGGGATACACAGCACCCCACAAATGCCTAGGTCACCACACCCACAGGGAGACTCAGAGGAGGAACCCCCTGAAGCTGTCCATGTTGACAGACATAGGTGTGCCCAGTATGCTCTGGCCTTGGCCAAGAGACAGCACATAGCACAAGCACTGACAACCTTGGGTCATAGGGACTAACACATTACTCCGACTCGCATACATAGTAAAAAGGATGCTAGCCAGAACACACAACCTCTACCTAACCATGTATTGGCAGTGTACTGCATGCATCAGACAGAGTTAGCCCTGAAACACAAGTCTCTCAACCCCTGTGTTTGCAAGGTAAGTCACTATCCTATGCAACAAATGTATGAGGTACTAGTCTATTGTAGCATATGTATGGACCTGCTGCATGTATGCAAGGGAATAGAGTGGGCTACTGGGCTACTCACAGAGAACTAATAGCTACTTGGGACAAAAGGTACTCTGTCCAATACTGGGTGCCCCATAATATGTATTAGGCTACATGGTTGAAAACCCCACTGCATTATGTAAGGGAAATGCCAAACAGTAGGGTCATAGGACAGCATAACTGTCAAAGCTAGACTTCCCTACCCCAAACACATCAGCTTTCCCACACAACTTCAGTAACAGTATGTTTGCAAGGATATATCAGCAGACTACACAATCCCAGGGCTGTGACAAGGCACCTGGCCATTATGTTGAATTTTCCACAAAATGCATGGGTCACAGCAGGGGTCACAGTGTATGTCTGTATGTGTTGATAGTTTGAGGAATTAAACCTCATTTTCTGGAGGCTGGTGTGGCTCACTGGGCTAAGGATATTAGCATGGTTGATGGTTCGAAGCTGGCTGCACCTACAATTTTTGCATGTGAGTTACTCGTATGGTAGGAGTCCCACAAACTGTCATAACACCATAATCTGTTACTCCAAGGAAGTTGGACACAGCCAGAGTAAATGGGGGGAGAGACTACAGACATTATACATGCTCTGAGTAACCTAGAAGGTGGCTAGTATAACAGCAGCTTGCAACAAATCAGATTAGCCCAAGTATGTATAGGTCATCACATAACTGTGTTAGTACTTACAACAATTCAATGGACTGCATTTCATAGTATATTACCGGCTAAACACAACTGTATGAGGAACAGAGCAGACATATGGGGTGGAATGCTGGACATTCTACAAAACCATGTACAGTGAGAAGTATGCAGACTGTCACCCTGTGTGTGATGTTACATCATGTACCCTAGTCACATCATACCTCTAAACTTCTTACAGCAGGGAATCTGGACAAAGCCATAAGCAACAATGGGGCAAAGGTCCAAATATATGGAGAAGGATTAACTACTGGCCAGGTAAATGTGGCAAGGTGAGAGAATAACAGGTCTCACATTAACATGAATGCACTGTTGTGCATGGAGTCAGTAACTCAAATGTCTCTCATCATATCCTAACGTCAGCCAATACTGTTGTGCCCGTAATGTGCCAGAAAATCACAAGGCTATGTAAAACATACCAAAAATATGATGCAAAACTCTACACATTCCTATACAATCTATACAGTTGATAGGTATGGGTCACATATTACATTCAGCAAACAGCTGGGAAATGCCTTGGACAAAATATCAGGGAGGTGTTGGACTGTGAAAACAGGTACAGCAGCCAACTTGCTGCAGCACACAAAATCCTGGACTGGAATACAGGTAGGTCTAGCCTGGAGTCACTTTGTAAGTGCTGCTAGTCACACTGGATATGCTCCTACACTTAGCTAACTTGAGCCCATGCCTGTTGTCTCATCTGCCCAAAGACCTGCTATGTGGATATATGTCTGTACAGACAGACAGCTACATATACATATCTGTCTCTCCCTATCACCTCATGGTTGATTAGTTTTGATATCAATATGTTGCGCGCACACACACACACACACATATATATATATATATATATATATATATATATATATATATATATATATATATATATATAATGACACGATATGTATACATAGCTGTACAAAGTACAATGATACAAAGACTCCTCACATACATCTACAGAACACATTTACATTACTAACACACACAGCTACATTTAAGGAGACAACACTTATACATATTGAGATAGATATTTATTTTTATTTTTTATCTATTTATCATGGGAGGAAAACGGAGTACCCGGAGAAAACCCACACCAATGCAGGGAGGACATGCAGACTCCACACAGAAGGCACCCCAGCCAAGAATCAAACTGGAGAACCTCTTGCTGTGAGGTGACAATGCTATCGCTGCACCACTGCGCCGTCCATTATGGTCCAATATGTCCAATATTGGCAGAGATGTACAAATGTTCTTACATACCCCTGACTACTGGGGTTATCTGCACAACATACACATCACAACTGCCATCTGATGGCACCTGACCAAGGCTGCTACACTATAAAATCCACTCACCCACAGACCCGTGAGCCTGCAGGCTGTCACTCTGCAAACAGAAATAGGTATGCAGGTTTTGTAATATACAATGGTTGCAATGCACTCCTTGGACAGGCCATATTGTCCCTGCTCACATGTCTGCCTATCAAACTGCAAACAGCCACATATGGCCAGATTGGTAGATGTACACACATAGCAGGGATGTTATCAGGTATCCCACCTCTAGAACACTAGATACAATAAGAGTACCAAGCAGTAACACTCTACAGGCCACACATGCTGTCTAAAACAATGCCACTTAGCATACTCCACAAGTACTGTGCCTGCATCAACATATACAACAGACATAACTTGTGGTGCATGCAATAGGTACTGTGAGCGGTAGTGTGTAATACTAGTTAGGTAGGAGTTCTAATCTCACATCCTGCAACTGTGTGTGTGTATCAATATATCCCCTCACAACACTATGGCCAAGCCCATATGTGTGGTCTCTGTGCAAAGGTATGCATTTTTCGCACTGTGTTGCTGTGTTTGGGTCTGTGTCCAACCACTAATTATGGCTATGACCTGAATTGCTGCTGTAAGGGGTGCCAGGTATGTTAGCCATAGCTATCATGCAATGAGGTATGAATGTCAACATAACACTGACCTAGCCAGATTACATCAGGGACAGTCAGGGATACATTCACAATGTCAGAACTATTTCTGTGTGACATTGACAGACTGAGAAGAGGTGAATTACAGTACAGCATTTGATATTATAGCAGTGTACACCCTTACTTAGTGTCCATATGTCTAACTCATAATCCACTAGCTTTCCTACAATAGCTGACTGTTGCAGGAGGGAGTAGCAGGGGCAGAGCTGTGATTCCATTCAAAGCAGGGACAGTTGAGAGTCCTGTTTGTAGCTATTGGACAGCAGAGTATCACCAGCATGTCAATACCATAGATGCATTCCCTATTCCCCATACCTCCATCCTCCCATCTGCATTCCATTATATGGGGATATGTAGTACATACCTGGTAAAGTGAATTAATCCTATTTTGACCAGAACATCTACAAACAGCTTGCAAAATCATGTTCTGTCTGTGTAAAGCAAAACACAGACCTGTTCCCCATAAGCAGTTAATTGCCTTTTGTAGGTAATGCTCATTAACAGTTGACTGGACAGTACACCAGTCTGTGGCTCAGACATGCTAATTGCATCCAAAACAGCTGGGTTGCACTTTCATTAGCCAATAATAAGGCACCACAGTACAATATTTAAGGGCTTCATGTAGGCCTTGGCCCTTTCTTAGTCTTTGAGATGGACATTAGTGAGGTGTGGAGACTACAGCATCACATCGGGTAGGTACAAATACAGTTGAGGTTTATGAGGTTTGTTCACAGGTTTGCATGATATATTTGGTCATTGTCCCATTACATTGTGATTATCTGTCAGTTCAGTGGTAAACATTGTGGGTCATGGTCAGTAAGGAGAGAGAGACATGTGAGTGTCAGATGTCATACGCATCAGAATATTTATGCTGCTGCAGTAGCTGCTATTCTATCAGCTCACTATCTTTGTAGGGGCAAACTTTGAAACCTGTCCCTGTCACTGGACCTTTGCACCACCCCACCCTTTATGTATGGCTTTTTCTAGATCCCTTGTTCTAGGGGGTTGTGCAGTTGGTAGGTCTGTAGCATCTAGCTTAACATACAGCTGAGTATGTTCCAGGCAGCATCAAGCTGTACATGTAACTGAGGCAGCAATGTCAACTCTGTCATTACAGCAGAGCCAGGGTAAGGGTACCCTTTACAGTCCAGTTGAGGCATGTGCTTAGGGTGCATCTGTTATAAAACACTGCCACTCACAGATTAATAGGACACATGTAGTGCAGTGTGTCGCTACCTACAGGCCTTTGACTTTGAAAACATGGGTAGCAGTTAATTTAGTAGCAGCAACTTGTGTGGGTTAAAACTGCATGACTCAGTCATTACTTGCTGTGTTCACAACAATGTAATTAAAGTACAACACAGTGGATTCAAACCTAGTACTCTGGGTGGCAAAATGTACTGGATGCAAGGCATTTAACAGACTGCGGTATGAGTCAATGCTGTAGCTAGTGTATTTGCAAGATATATGTGCATATATATAGTCTGTGACACACATCTGCAGCCATCAGTATGTGCATGGCTGTCAAAGGCAGATGTTCTGTAGCAGGGTCCCAGTTGCATACATGTACTTTCCCATTGCTGCCTTAGCAGGTGTGTTTAAAGATGTTGTTGATAAAAGGCTACATTTACCTGATATCTCAGGCCTCATGTACATCCATTATTATTTATTTGGCTGTGTACTGGTGTACTTTCTACATCAGAGTCCCAGGGACACACCTATTTTTCCCAGTAAATATACTTGCAGTCTGTCAGTGGCAATCAGTATATTTTGCATGAAATACCTGCTTTAATCAAGACCTGGGTGGCCTAGTGGGATACTTCACTGTGCCCTAGTTGACAGGGTGTTTGTGCTTTCTTGGGGGTGATTATTTTGCAGATGTGCCTAACACTGTGAGAAACACATAAGATCATTAAGGCATATTAAAGCACATTTAAGCAGGTTTATGCTGGTTTGCACAGCACTCCACTTAGCTCTACACAAACCCACACTAAAAATTTTAAAAGAAAAGAAAAAGGGAGTGATGGGACAGTGGGGGCAAGCATGGGGAAAACATATTGAAAGGCAGGTAGGGATCTGCATGATGGGTGTAGCAAAGGACCATAGCTTTCCATTTCTTGTACAGCAACGGCTCTGCATTTGTACAGATTTGTACATGAATTTGGACCATCAAACCCCAGAGGGACGGGTGAGGACAACATAAATGTGTTGTCAAGCCAATTGAACCTAATTAGTTGTGTCTGGTGGACACATATGCAAAATGGAGAGCTATGTATGGGGCAATATTTTTTTGTGTGGGACAGGTGCCCACATTTTTTTAAGGAGAGAGTAGAATGTTGGGGAAGGTATTTAGGTAAGTGTGGGGAGGTAAGTTGGGTAGGAGAGGTTATATTTGGAGACAGACAAGACAGCATACATGCGTGGTGTGTGACACATGAGGAGGGTAAACACCTTGGACAGAGATGGTGTGGAATCAGAGATGCATGTACTCTCAGATGGCAGCAGTGTGACTGAGCTCCCCACCCATGGGCAGTCAACACTGCTCCTTCACTTCCCTGAAGGTGGCTGTGCTGGAGGCTAGGTGCCAGGGCCTCTAGGCCCTGGCAGGTTGTTGAATCTGCCCTCAGTCTGACACAGGCATTGTTCATAGCTCCTATGCACCATCCTACACACCATGGCTGGTAGTTGATCTTGGTTGACCAGTCCTGGGGACATGGGCCCCATCCCCTGAAGCAGTTCCACCCAAGGGTGGTGCAGGGCCAGTAGAGGTGGCACCACCAACCTGGATCCCAGACATGCTGGCCAGTGCCAGGGCCGGCTGAGGTAGGGTAGGCAGATTAGCAGGAACCAGCCTACCCTGTCATGCTGTGGTGATAGATGTATAGCAATGTGTATAGATTAGTTATGAACAAAATTTTGTTAGTTATAACAGCATGTCAGGTGATTGGAAATAACCCAATAACATATCAATGCATATTATATGGAACACAACAATAAATAACATAACAGTCAGTATATTAACAGCATGTCAGTAACAGTTACAGCATAAGGCTGATAACATAAGTAATTCAACAAGATATGTTAATATGCAGCCATTGTAATACATAACAATAATAAAACACATGCCCCAAAATAAAGTTTAGAGAACAACATATGTTAACAGTAAACAATAACCAATGAACAACGATAATAAATTTATATGAAGATAAGGGGTGGGGAGGGAGAGAAATGCAGTCCATTAATACCGGTATAGGCTATACAGTTTACAGAAGTACTGCTATATATTCTACAGGTCTGTCCTTCATTTATGTATAACAGTGCCCTATACCTGCTGTAGCACATATATACCTCTCAAGCTTTCCACATGGGACAGTATGGGCCAAGCACTAACACCTGCAGGTACACAACTACAGGGAACACTTACCCATCAGGTGGACCTATATAACTACCAAGGTGTACTGTGGACTGATGTAGTGTTACTATGCTATTGACAAAATGATGTCAATGATACATCTATGACAGAGGGATTACACAACAGTAATTACAGTCTGTGACAGTGTGACACTTGAGAGACATGTATGTGTACAGTACTGAGAGTAAATAACTATCATGCCTTCCTTGGCATTCATAGGGATAGAACTTCAGCAAACTTTCACAGACACTCCAGGCATACAGCCATACCAAGATTGCACATTTTATTTTATTTTATAACTATTGTATTTCTTACCTTTATTTTAGGAAGTCTTATCACATTCTTGGTCAATGCTGTTAACAGTCTGTTACATCTGAACACTCAAATTATTTATTCATAATAAGGACTACTTCACCCATTTACCTGTATTTCCTGTGGAGAGAACATTTGTCATCAATATGTAACTGAGTCAGTAATATTTCTTACTACATGGCACTGGATTCGAACCCTGGTCTGTGTGTGGCAAAATGTACTTCAGAGAGAGCATTTAACAAACTGAACTACTGAGCCACTGTTGACTACTGACTGACTGATATTTGCCTAGAGCTCACCTGGAAACAAATTATGACATGGTAGTTAATGATTTACTCTTCCTTGCTTATTTGACTATAGATTTCAAATTAATTTGTACTCATCGCACTCATGGCACAACCTGGCCAAGTGACCTGGATGTACTTCTAGGTTGCTAGCTGTCTCCTCTGCAGCTGTAGGGAGAGAAGTACATCATTATGCGTACCTGTGTATCAAACATTCAGATCAGGTACTGGTAAAACAGTGCTAACAGTACTTACAAACATGTTGGGCATTCCCTGCCTGAGCGTCCTGGACACAGGTGTCCAAAAGATCCCCTTTCTGATGCTTCAGGTCATCATAGTGGTGATGGACCTGCTCATCTGTGCGGAGGATACCTGTAGAACGGGTGAGATCATGTGCCAGCTGGTCCCAGGCCTCTGCCTTTCACTCTGAGCCCTGGAGCTGCCCCTGCTGCAGCCAATCTTCATGGTCTTTCACCAGGAGTCCAACCATGACCCTGGACTCCAGAATGCCCCACCTCTGTGCCCAGAAACGTGCACCCTCTCTAATGCCTGTCATAGTTCCTGCACAGTTCAAACTCCAACTGGTTATGCTGTATCCCCATGTGTTGTGCTTAATGTAGCCTGTTTTCCCACCCTTACATGCCACTGGGCAATTTTTAAAAATGTGTTGTGTCACTTGGCACTGCATAGACATGTGCAACTAAACTGAACAGTTATTAAACTGGCAGTGCTTAGCAGTGTTTAGCAGTGTGGAAACCAGATAAGCACAGCCAAGCTATGCCAATCACTGCCAAGCAGTGCCTAAACAGAGACTGATTAAGCAGTCCTTAACAGGTCTGAGCAAGTCTTGGCAGAGCTTAGGTGAGCACAGCAGATCAGGATTGAAAAATAATCATAATAATTTGTCTTTGGAAAATAAATGCTTAATTTCCCTTCAGTGTATTCAAACCCTGCACATAAGGCCGAAAACTCTAACCACTTGACTATGTGCAAATGTGGAATGCTTCTATACTTTTACACATACCTCTGAGCTACCTTTAAGCACTGCTAAGCACTGTTCTGTGCCACACAAATCCTGCTAAGCTATGCTTAAACTTGACCTTTGCATCACAAATTAAATGCATCCAATTTCTGTTTTTAGATGTCTGGCACATGTCAATTGCTGTGTTCCACAGTGTGCCATGCAAACTTAAAAAAATTACAATAAAATTAAATACATTGATGTAATGGACCTGGACAGTGCAGGGGGGGTGTTATTATCTGCAGAGATAGTTAGTCACACACTCCGTACACTGATTCAATAACCATGTTCCATGGCTCTCCCTCAGCAACACGCCATCATTAATATGCATGGTGCGCTACCAAAGGGTAACCACGTACATGGACAAGGTAACTTCTGTGTAGGCTCTACACTATGCCTACATGGATTTTGTTAAATCTGGGGGATGTTTTATTTGTTTTCTGTGTTAAAATTACTATTTTTCTTACAATGTTTCTTTGCATGCCTACAGCCTTGGTGAGTACAACATTTGTTGTGGTTCTTTGTTGTTCATTTAATAATTCTAATTGCCATCTTGGACAATGTGTTTTATGACTGCTTATAGTTTTGTCAATTTTATTTTCATTATTTTAATAATATAGTGGCTTTGTTTTCCATTATTTATGGTTCCCTGTCAGTTTCATATACTTCATCCCATTAGTTCAAAATTTGCTTGTATATTTCATTGTTCACTTGCACAACACACACAAATGACTTTTTCAAGTGCTACATTTGATTTGTGCAGAAGCCTACATGTATGTAGTCATTCTGTATTTTATGGACATTTGAAGAATTGAATCTCATAGCTCTTCAGATTTGCAGTCATTCCTCTCTGTCTCATAAAAGTAACAAAACCATCAGTAGTATAACTGGTTTCAGTTAAAAAAAGTCTGACTTATGGTATAGTCTTCTTTGTCTCCCACTGTGACTGGAAATTTACTTCCTTAACAAACAAAGCTGCTTTTTACCTTCTTATTTTGGAGTAAAAGAGTTAAATATCTTGACACTTTCCTCACCTGCAATACGAAGAAACACAGCACTTTTGAATTCTACTGACATGTCACTGAAGACAGTCACAGTGACATGCAATTCAAATCATTTAATGTAAGGCTTCCAGTTCTCTGACAGATCTCCTTGTAATTTCAGAGTAGGTAGAAACTTAAACAGCAGCATTTAGAACCAAAAGTAAAAAAAAAAAAAAAATCCATAAAATTGATGAAGTGGCAGTATATCCATAGCATGATGAAAATGTGTATTTTCACCAATTTGTGAGTTAGAGGCTTGTCTATGATTGAACAAAAATAAAACTTTGTAATGATGAGTGTATGTGAAAAATAAAAGAAAATAAAACACATTTACATAGCCTGTGCCCATGATACCTTTCAGTAGAAGAAATGGACATTCAGACTTAAATAGCAGCGGCAGAATAAAGCAGATTATGGTATTGGTATTTGCTTGGTTCAACATAAAGTAAATGACTAGCCTAGCAGTTGTTCTTTCAGATTGTAAGGCCCATTCAGACCCAAATTCAGCAATTCCAGATTGAAGTGCTAACATATCAGACTCCTTGTGTATGTTTGCAGGAAGTGTTAGCAAAGAAGGGACTTGAGAGACACACACACCTAGCTAAAACATTTACTTTCTGTAGCCCAGAATCATCGGATCACAAGACTCACATCACAAATACCTCTGGGTTTTGAGTCTTGAATGATTCCCTTCATATATATATATATATATATATATATATATATATATATATATATATAATTATACATACAGGTACATGTGAGAAGAAGTAAGTAAAATACATCTGACGGCTTATTCGTTAAATGGGTAAGTGGGCCTTTTTTGAACACTTTTCCAGGCAGTTCTAATGTTTCTTACAACCAAGCAAGGGGGTGGGACCATTACATTTGGATATACTGTAAATCTCATTTGTGTATTCCAGCATTATGCAGGGACTCAAGCAGTGAGCTGAAGCAATGATGTTTAGTTAATGTAGCGCTGCTTATTTTTGCATAGATAGACTCCTAATTCAGTGTAAGTCATAATTATCCAGTGGTTTCCACCCATATCATAAAGCCATACTAAGATGTGAAATGCTTAGCTCTAAATTTCATATCAAAGCATATACTGTATGTTTGCAAATCTGTGTCTTCTCTGATATACTCATCTCCATACAGGATCCATTCATTACTTTGATTATCAGTTTAGGTTCAGGCTCTCCAGACCCTGATTAGAATAACATGGGTGTAAGAGAATGAGTAAACGAATGAAAGTTCTTATGCTATGTAAAACACCTTAAGTAAGAAAGTTAAATGTACTCCACTAAAAAATTGCAGTTAATGAAAAAATTACAAAACCTGCAGATCATATAAAATATCCCTGTAGGTCATGTCTTATATTTTATTAAGTAAACTGAACTTTAATCTTTTAAGTTTACAGTCCTAACCAACAAGAACGAATTCAAGGTGGATCACTAGCCCTACTTCTAAAACAATATACCCTAGAATAACAAACTACATATTATACAGATATGTACATGATGTTTCTGGCACAGTTTGTTAATATACCTTTTATGTAAGAATGTAACACAAATGTTTTGCCCTGCACACAAGCAACAGCATAAAACAAAGGTTAGTTCATCTCAGCTAGTTAGGGTAATTATAACAATTGTTGCTCGTCCGGTCAGGATAAAACAGGCGAACAGTTGTGGTTGTGATTCAAGCTTTATTACATGCCAACACATCAGGATTAAGGCTTAGTAACTCAAATTTAAATAAACCTATAAACAAACTGACTACTGCACTCATACATGTTAACACTCTGGCTGTTCATTCAAAATGGCACTGCTGCCTGCACGTGCTCTTTCGTAAAGTCACAACACACACCCTGATCTACATCCTCTCTCTTTGATAAATAAGTCATGCACATTAATAATGATAATAATCATTGACATGCAGTTATTCAGAACTAATTTCAAGTGAAACAATCATGTCCAGGTTGCTGTGTATTTTACACTAGGTCTGGAAATATGACTTTATCATGTGACATAAAAATTAGCAACAGGGACTGTCTTTAATGAATGTTCAACTTCAGGGAAATCTGGGGCATCATCAGGAATGGGAATAGGTACTCAGACATGTCCTTCAACAGGAACATTGCCTGGGTTGCTCTGAGATCTAGAGTCTGTATCACAGGTATGATGCCGTGATATTGATTCAGACACCGGAAGGAGATGCCTGCGATTTCTTCTGTATTCTATACCCTCAGATTCTACTAAGTAAGATCTCGGCTTAGCACATACACCTCTCACTTGACCAATTTGATCAAAACATTTCGCCGTTTGCATCCTCACTACCTCTCCTTCTTTCAATGGGCAAAGAAATCTGCTCATTTTATCATAGTTGACTTCTGGAATGAATGCTTTTTGAACAGTTGGGCTTTGATTGCTCTGGTGTTTTTAGCATTAGGCATCAACAAACTGGGACTGATATGCAAGGTTGTTCTGGTTTGCTTAGACAGAAGTCTCTGAGCAGGTGAGCCAAGTAAATTGTCACGGGGTATATTTCTGAGATTATTCTCACGCTTTGACCTCTCTAGTAATTGCTTTGCACTTTATACTGCACGTTCAGCTAGACTGTATCAATATGAACACTCAGGACTACTGGTAACATGGATAAAGTCCCACTTTTGCAAATGTCTAAAATAGCTGACTGGTAAACTGGGCACTATTGTCAGAAATAACTTTGCGTGGACCACCATGGACTGAGAAATGATGTTTCAGCTTAGAAATGACAGTACTAGACATTAGGTTAGGTAGCAGATCAGTCTCGAACCAATCTGAATAAGAGTCTACCGACACTAAGTAATGTTGACTATTCCACTCAAATATGTCAGTGGCTACTGCTGACCAAGGTAGTTCAGGAATCTGATTTAGCTGAAGTGGCTCTTTTTGCAAATGCGGTTTAGTGCTATTGCATACTGAACAAGAGGAAAGTACTTTATCGATATCTTTTAACAGAGAAGGCCAAAATACTAGTCCTCTTGCCCTTCTTTTGGTAGCTGTGAAACCTGGGTGCCCACAATGCAATATCTGGATGTACTCATGTTGTAAGGAAGTAGGAATGACAACTTTAGGACCTTTGAAAATGATACCACCTTCCATCAACATCTCATCTCTGTAAGGAAAATAAGGTTGCACTTCTGGTGATACACAAGATTGCTTTGACATCCATCCAGCATTGATGAAGTGATTGAGCTTTTTCAAAACTGCATCAGCCTTTGTATGATCTCTTAGCTCACCAAGTCTTTTGGTAGAAAAATGTTGCACTTCCATGACATCGAAGTCAACATTCTCTATATCAAGCTTTTCTGTGGTATTTCTGGATGATCTGGATAAGATATCAGCCAGATAAAGAAGTTTGCCTTTTGTACATACCATTTTGAAGTTGTACTTTTATAATATGAGCATCATTCTTTGTAGTCTTGCTGGAGGGGTCTGTATTATGTTATCAAAAAGACAGGTCAGTGAAAGGCACTTACATCGAAAATGCTGTTCAGCAAACTGTTCATAGTGAAATCGCGGTACAGTGAAGATCAGAAAATTTGCCCTTTCCTCACTGTAGTGAGATCTTGGAGTTGGTATAATATAATTAGCGGGGTGTGGGGGGGCAGCCCCCCACAAGAGTGAATTCTCTGAATAGCATTTTCAATGTAAGTGCAGTTCGCTGACCTGTCTTTTTGATAATATAAAATAGACCCTTGCTGAAGCTGTATGCATAGGCTTCTTTAACATAGTGACTAGAGGTTGATGATCAGTCTCAGTCTAGATAGCATGTCCATAAATATAATTATGGAACTTCTAGCATGGGAACGCAATTGCCAGAAGTTCCATCTCAATCTGAGCATACTGCATCTCAGTTTGGATAAGAATTCTAGATGTTTAGGCTACTGGTCTGCTCTCTTGAAGAATAACTGCACCAAGACCAAACCTTGAAGCATCACAGGAAAGAATTACTGGTTTGTGGACATCATAGTATCTTAATGTAGGTGGACTAGCAATTTTCTGTTTCGGGTTGTCAAATGCTCTCTGGTGTTTTTCCAACCATGACCAGGTAACATTTTTGCACATCAGCTCTCTTAAAGGCACTGATAATTCACTAAAGTCTGGTATAAACTTGCCCAAATAGTAAACCATACCAAGAAAATGCTGTAAGGCTTGGCATTGTCTGGAGCAGCTATTTCAAGAATGGCTGTTTGTTTGGAAGGATCTGGTCATAACCCTGAACTTGTAAATACATGACTGACATAAGTAACTTCTGGTAGCCTGAATTAACATTTTAGAGGACTGAACTTTAGATTCACGTCACGTGCTCTTTCTTGAACTTTCCTGAGGTTTCATTCATGCTCTGCTTCACCATTACCTCCAGTTAGTAAATCATTTACTATTATAGTACATGAACACTCTGAAAATATTTGCTCCATTGCATGCTGAAAGACGTCACTGGTAGAATTTATTCTAAAAGGCAGTCTGAGAAATCTTTAGCTACCAAATGGCATACTAAATGTAGTCAGTAGTGAAGATTTGCAATCAAGTATTACTTGGCAAAATGAACTCTTCGATTCTGAGAAAGAAAAAACAGTGGCATTTGGCATGAGGTCGCAACTTCCCCGACTGTACGCATAGGATGGTGGGGTCTCTTTAATGCTTAGTTTAAGTCTCTTGGGTCAATACATATTCTGATTTTATCTGAGCTTTTCTTATTAGTGACTACCATGGAAGACACCCATTCAATTGGTTCTTTAACTGGACAAATCACACCTTGCTGCACCATTTTATCTAACTGGACTTTTACTCTGTCCTGCATAGCTATTGAAACTCTTCTTTCTGGTCTGACCACTGGACTGACCTCTGGGTCTAATTTCATAGAGGATACAACTGGAAGTTTACCCAGCCTGTCTTTGAAAATATCAGCATACTCTGTAAAAATAGCATAGATGAAACTGGAACTAGGACATGTGCTGACATGATGGACGTCTTTGGTAAAAGAAAGCAGTTTCATTTTTAAGCTGTCTCTGAGACCTAATAATGACTGTACAGGTCTTTTGACTACATAAAATTCCAAGTTGCAACTGTTCCCAGCTGAATAGCATGAAAGCAGTACTGAGCCTTTGGTTTGAATCTCTTTACTTCCATAAGCAACAAGCTTCAAACAATTGGCCAAATGAATTTGTTCACCAGCTCTTACTCTAGCAAATGTTTCTGCTGACATAGCATTGCACTTTGAACCAGTGTTCACTTTGAGCTCTGTGTGTTTACCATTAATCAGGACAGCACAAAGCACTTCATTTTTTAACCAACAAATCAACTGCATTAACCTTTTCACCAACCACTGATACACCACCTACATAGAAAGTAGAGTTGCAGCCTTCTATATGATCAACTTGCTTTTTTGACTGACCTTTCTTAATAAATGAATGAGGCTTGCTTGATTTACAAAGCTTTTGAAAGTGGTTCCATTTTATACACTTGTGGCATGGCTGACAAAATGCTAAGCATGTTTCTCTTTTGGACTCATGATTGGCACCACAACTATGACAGTTAACAATGAGACTTGACTGGCATTTTGCTGACTCACCCTTGTGCTGCACTGAGCGTGTCCATTTTTCTGAGCTAGTCTTAGAACTTGCTGGAAAGGTACAAGCTCGCCCTGGAAATCCCACAGGGGCTGCAGATGCCATGTACCTAGGCCTGTTTCTGTTGGCCATGTGTTGCATGCTGTCTACATTTCATCTAGAGGCTGCTGAAACCATGCTCATATCTCTTGCAAGCATATTTGTGTGCCTCTCTGCAATCTTGTGTATTTGACAAATCTCTATGGCTTTGTTCAACGTTGATTCACTGTCTCAAAGCAAAATCTCTCTCTCACTGCAGCATTATTAACACCACATACAAGCATGTCCTTTAGCAAATCTTCTTTCAAATCACCAAATCTGCACATTTTAGCCTTGTTTCTCAAGTCAGTAATATAAGCTGCAAATATTTCTCCTGGGTTTTGGTCTCTTGTATAAAATAAGTGCCTCTTCCAATGTAACATTTGTCTGGTGGTTACACATTTCTCTAAATTTGCATTTCAAGCATTCAGGGTCCTCCCATGATTCAGCTTGTACACAATATGATGGTTTTCTTCTTCTTCTGCATATACTTCTGGTGCATACGCAAATGAATGCTCTCTTTCAATTGCTTCTGACCCTGCTAGATTAAGCAGAATAAATGTCCTCATACATGCATCTTTATCAGACAAAGCTGCTTGTATGAAAATATTGTATTCCTGCTCAAATACTCTCCAATTCTGTGCAATATTATGATCAAAGATAAGTGGACTGGGTCTGCAAAATGCCTCTGCCATGCCAACACACAGTAATAAAGATCCTTGGAATTACGTACGGACATACACACATATATGTCAGACATTTATGCCAGAAACTTATAATTATGCTCAATAGCACAACAGGCTCTTTGAAATAACTGTACTTTGTGAAATAAGTCTCTGTAGCACAAGAACACTTTGAAATCATTGTACTTTGTGAAACCACTGTTAGTGTAAGAAACACTTCAAAATGACTGCACTTTGTGAATGAACTGTACAAAGCACAAGAAATTTCTCAAAATGACTGTACTTTGTGAAATAACTCTGTACAGTGCAGGAAACATTTTGAAATTACTGCACTTTGCAATTGAACTGTACACAGCACAATAAACTTCTCGAATTGACTGTTTTCTGACTGCACTTTGTGAAATAACTGTACTTTGCACACAGTAAACTCTTCAAAATGATTGTACTGTAATAAAGCACACACTTAAAACACTTTGCACACTCTGAGATACATTGAAAAATCTAGTTATACTTTGAAGACATGGTCATTTACTTAAAAAATGCAGTCGCTTTGCTTTTTCATGCTCATTTTGCCCTTTTACTGTACTCGTTATGTTCGTTTGACTTTTATCATGCTTGTCATACTTTTCTTGTGCTTGTATTACTTTTAACATACTTGTTATACAAATCAAATAATTCTAAATGCTCTCATAAGTATTTCAAATAATTCTATCACATATCATGGTTTTGAACATTTTGTTTAATCAATAATGTGCTTTATACTTTTCATTTAATAATGTGTTTTGTGCATTGCGAATGCTTTGTATCATTTTCTTTATGAAATAAATAATTTATGCAAGTTTTAAAGACCTAAATTTTTTTCTGACCTTTTTTCAATCATTTGAGCAGGTTGGGATGAGTCATTCCTCTGTATACCTCCATTTCTAACTGTGCACCTCATGGCTTGACTTCTGGCTTCTTTGTGGCTTCTTGTTCTTCAGACATCCTGGTTCCGACCATGTCATTCAGGTATGCCACTTCTAACACCATGTCATTCAAACATGCCACTTCTGACACCATGTCATTCAGACATGCCATTTCTGACACCATGTCATTCAGACATGCCACTTTTGACACCATGTTATTCATCCTGTCAGGGTAAAACAGATGAATGGTCATGGGGTTGATTCAAGCAGCTTTATTACATCCAAACACATCAGGATTGAGGCTTAGTAACTTATACTTAAGTAAACGTATTAACAGACTCACAACTGCACTCATACGTGTTAAGACTCTGGCTGTTCACTCAAAATGACATTGCTACTTGCACGTGCTCTCTATTTATATGCATGTGCCCTCACTTTGAAATGCTTCTTAAAGTCACAACACAAACGCTGAGCTACAACAATGATGAAAGCAATCTGTTTCTGAACAGACTGCATGTATGCACATGTGCTTTCCAGGGGTGTACTCAGGAATTCTTAGTGTACTTAAATGAGTACCCTTTTCTAAGCAGATCCAGGAAAAGAATGGCTTATAGAGGCAAAAATATGTCTGTACCTGCATAAACAAATAGAGCTGTATATAGTTTGGTTATATGTTTGCCTAATCTTTTTAATTTTGTTTTTTGTTTTTTTGCTGTAGGGTGACAGTTTAAAAAATCACTTATTTATTTTTTCTGTGTACTGTAAGTTTTGGTATTTGGACAGGTTTGCAATTTAAACATGAGGTGGCAGGGGGATAACAATATAAGACTATGAGTACCAAATGGAAATTTCTGGCTGCACTTCTGGTAGTGCCTGTATCAAAATCATTGGCAAAACTCACAACTCATCTTGCAAAAGTGAGAATGAGCCCCCCCCCCCCAACACATAAGATTCAATGAAGCTGAGGAAAACAATATGAAGCTCTGAGTACAAAATGAAAATTCTGGCTACTCTTTGAATAATTTATCCAAAATCATGGCATGACAAATGGTGAATTGTGAATGTGTTAGTTTGTTTATCCTGACTCCACTACATTTATCTGATGTATTTGATTGCCATTACAAAAACTGATGTAAAAGAAACTTATCAACCTGCTGTGGTCATACATCCAGGAAGTTACAACTATCTCTCTGTCCATTCAGGTTTTTACACAAGCAGACCTAAATGGTAGCACTAATGTCACTTCAAGGCCAGATTAAAAAAGCCTGGGAAGATGAGCATCTCAAATTAGATGAGATAGCAAGATGCTGTAACACCTGGATGCTCTTGTTTAGGTTTCTAGGGAGACAGTCATGCACATCTGATTACTATGTATTAATGAAATTATTTTATTTTGGCAGCCATAGTTTTCAGTGTTTGAAACCAGCTATGCCATTAACTCCACAAAAGAAAGACCCACAGTGCTTGACAACGTCAGGATGTATATCAGCTCAGTGTAGAACTCTTTGATCCTTGAATAATCAAACCCATATTTTAGAAAAGATGTTAAAATTTATCTAAGATAACAAATCTTTGGGTTTGCAACCCTGTTGTGCCATAATTTTTGGGTAGACTAACTCCTTAAGACATATATGGGGTTTGACCACTTGCCTAATAAACTTAGATACAGCTCTGGGCAAAGGTGAAAAATATGTCTTATTTGGATCTGCTGGTAGCACATTTAATGAATTCATCAGTTTAGGCATCACCTTCATTTAAGTACATTGATCTTACAAACTCTGGAGAGACAAATATGTCCATGGATCAACAGATGGGAGGACTTTATTTCTAGCTGGTTTAATAGCTAGGCAATGCATTTTGCCTTGATCAGTGATAAGACCGAGGAAGTTGATTAACTGCAGATCATCTCTCAAACCCTGTGCTCCAAGCCCATTTCCATGAATGAAGATTGAAATGGGAACATGCAAGTAAGGCCGGCATATTTCTCAGTTACTTGAAGTACTGGCCCATCACAGTTGCTGTTGTAAGGATGGCAGATATATGTTACAGAGCAGGAGTTTAATATGAGCATGTTTTTAATTGAAAGAATAATCTTTCCTGTTTGTTGAGATGAATCAAGGAACCCAGGCTATCAAAAAAGAGGAGAAGGGATATTTGCCAATCCTGTGTAGTGTCCACTTTGAGCAGGAAGGCCTCAGCAAGACACAATTGACCCAAACCCTAGTCATTTGTATATGCATAAGCACCTAATTTAGCCCCATAAATCTTGTTAAGAACCAATAACTTGTAAATTGACACAGAGAATAGGTCATCTCATACAAATGAAAGCTACTGTGTGTCTATGGCCACTCGCTGTGTACTTTAGCACATATTTTCATAGGTTGTTACTAGGCTAATGACCACAAAGGCCCTTACAAGCCTAGCCATGCACCCCAAATCCACTTGGATCCTGAGTTTCATGTGCATCTATATGGAGGGACATGTTAGTTGGGAGGCAATTAAGGGATTTGTATAGGAGTATATTACTTTTCTTATTGATGATATCTGTCCATAAGGGATATGGGTGTCAGATCAAGGGTAAATTTATGATTACCCATCCAATTTTCAAGGGACAGGTGGTTGAGGAGAAGAGAAGTCTTAATAAAGAGACAACATTTAGAATCAGAGGGGCTACAGCCAACTGTCATAGAGTGTTAGGTGTAGTGTATGATAGAAGAATGCCAAAGAACCTGAAAAGTATGGTGTACAAAACAGTGGTGCAACCAGTACTATTGTATGGTACATAAACCTTGGCAGTGAAGGTAGAGCAGTTGAAGAAACTAAAGCTGATGGAGACGAAGTGTCTGAGATGAGTGGTAGGATGTACACTGTGGGACAGATGAAGAAATAAGACATCAGAACAGAAGCCAATTTAGCTCCAATTGCAGAAAAGGTCAAACAGAACAAATTACTGTGGTTTGTGTACCTGTGCAGAAAAGCAGAAGACAATCTGGTGAAGAAGATTTGGGACAGACAGGAAGAAGGCAAGATAAAATGAGAGCATCCAGCAAAGAGGTGGCTGGAATTTGTGAGAGAAGATCTGCAACAGTCAGGCATGAGTGCTGAAGAAGACAGGAGAGTGACATTGAATCAAGAGCGATGGTGACAACATTCTAACCCCATATAGAAAATGGGAAAAAGGGGGTTGATGATGATGATGATGATGATGTCAAGGTTTTGTTTGAATAGGGTCATGGATGAACTCTATTTTACATGGTTGGGGAGCCTATTCCATAGTGTGAAGATCCTTTGGGACACATAGCTCTCTCTCCTCTTGTTCTGTTTATGTCACAAGTGAAGTATTGCTCCTGGACCTAGTGTTTCTTGTGCTGTTTGTTTTGCACATGTGCAACAGCTGCATCAGGTCAGGGTCTGAAGAAGCCATATATACCAGGCAAAGATTCCCTCTCAGCAACCTATAGGAGACTGAATACAGAGACAGAGCATATAGGTGATCAGTGTATGATGAGGTAATCATGCCCTGAATTCTACTGGTTAGAAAACTTTGTGGGTGTTCCAAATGCTGTAAGTGGTCTGGTTAGGTATATGCCAAAGGGGGCATTCTACTAAAGCATAGGTCTTATGATTGCCAACCAGAGTGTTATTAGAACTTCCTTGCACCTGGATGCCATATCTCTATAATATGCATGACAGAGAATAATTTTCTTATTATCTTAGCCATGTATTGGTCAAAGGTCAGATTGCTGTCTACATATCTGCCAAGATACCTTACTACTAGGTTGACTCTTACGGATGCTTATTGATGGAGTAATTAACTTAGGTTGACAGTTTCCTAAAGGACATTACAATGCAATTTTTGGCATTGAGCTTTGGGCAATGTCACCAATCATTTGTCTGTGTTAAACCCTCTTTGTAGATGCTGGTGTCTTAGGGAGACTCTACAATAGCTCCCAATTTACAGTTATCTGTGAACCTGGTGAACTAGATGCATTGAATGTTAGCCTTGACTTCCAAGAAGTAGATGCTAAACAGGAACTGCTCAGTACCGGACACTGGGGTACTCTGCTGGTGACCAGTCTCTTGGTGGAGGTGGTCTCATTTGTCCTGACGTCTTGGTTTCTGTCTGTATGCCATCCAGCAACCCAGCAAGTTATGTAGAGATTTATGCCTAGTTCAGAGAGCTTGTAAGCAATGCCTGAGTGGGGTATTATATCAAATGCATTGGCCGGGTCAAGATATGTGGTTTAACCCTTTCAATTGCTTTGGTGACCCTCTCAAAGAAGTCTATCAGGTTAAGTAGGCACAGCCTTCCCTTAACAAAGTCAAATTGGGATGGATCCAGTGTCTCTAGGTTTTCAATGTCCTTGTTTAGCATTTATATTTTAATTCATTACATAGCTTTGCATATTGGGCTAGTTAGACTGATAGATCTGTAGTTCCCTGGGTTGGCTGATGGTCATCACTTGTGGAGGGGAATGCCTTTTGTGGTTATCCATTCAGTTGGAACATAGCCTGTTTTGAGGATGTAGTTGAAGAGTGCCTTAAGCAGTCCTGATATGTAGTGATTTAGATTCTTCAGGAGGCAACTGGGAATGTTGTTGGGCCCCATAGAAGTTGTATTCTTAGCTTTAGTGAGTGCTACCAGCATTTGAGCATTTGATCCCTGTTAATATTTGGAGAAGCACTTTGGAGGTGCTTTCACATGGTGGAGTTAGGTGGTGAACAGTGATGTTTTAGCCAAATTTATCAGCCAGTGGATTTATTGTATCACCCTGATTGGTGAAGATGGTTATTCACCACAAGTTCAGCACACTATGCTGTGTTATTTTTAATGTTCCAGACATAGTTAAAGAAGGCCTTATGATTGTCCTTAGCCGCCTGCAAAGTTATCCAGACCGCATAGTTGACCTTGTTGGACTTAATTAGACCTCTTTACTTCTTGTTTAGTTGTAGTAGAGAGGACATGTCTTTAAGGGAGTTGCTCTTCTTGATTTTGGCCATACTTTTTTTTTATGACCTGTTTAGTTGAGGATTCCATGTGCAGGGTTTGCTTTTAGTTTTTTGGGGGGTTTACTTCTGGCAGGTATGGCAGCCTCTATGCAGATATCCATATGTTTGTATAGGGAATAATTGTGCATAGGTAAATGTGGTCTCAGGGTTAGGGGAAGCCTTGAATTTTGAAAACTGTCAATTAAGAGAATAGTTCCAAACTGTTTCTGGTTCATCTGGGTTTTCTGATTTGATTTTTACTTCAAAGGAGACAGCTTTGTGATCCAACCTCCTTAGTGAGGACATGACACAAGGGGAGGCATCAACCTCCCATGATGGTGAGTACCAGATCCACTATATTTGATCCTCTAGTTGGAGTGTGCACTATCTGTTCCAGGGTGTTTGTTTTAATAAAGCCCAAGAAGCAATGCACCTCTGAGTTTGAGGCAGTGTAAATTTCCCAGTCTATAGAGGGGTAGTTAAAGTCACCCATGAGTAAGGTGTTTGGCTGGATGATGAGCACCTCAAGTAAGTTTAGGCAACAGTCATGCGACTCTAGCGGCATAGATGGTGACCGGTAGCTAGCCATGATATGGGGATGGACCTTATCTATGGTGACTCACCTGTGAATGAGCTCCATGGTATCACCCTGTTTAAACAACCTGGAGTTAAGTTTTTTGCTAAATTAGATCTAGTCACTTTCACCTTTGGTCCCAGTCTGTGCTGTTGTTGTCCTAAATGTGTGGAAGGTACTGTAGCCTTGCACTGCTTGAGTAGTTTCTATGATTTTAAATCAAGTCTAGGTCACGTCACATATATCTACATTCTCCAGAGTGAGGAGGGCTTGAAGGGTGTGGAGTTTTTTGCTTAGGCTACTAGCATTGAACAGTAACACCTTAAGGCTGCTTTGAGACTTTTTCACTATGTTGGCAGTTTTGCCTTTTTTGGCATTGCTTAAAAAAGGATATAAGGGGGTAGATAAAGTCTTAGACAATATCTGAAAGCTTCAGACGAGGTGGGCCGACAGGTGTACCAAATCCTTAAAAAACAACTTTGTCTATTAACCATATCCTCCCGTGGTGACAGATAATTGGATTCCTCTGGAGTGACACCAGAAATTAAGCCAATTATTAAAGAGTAAAAATCAATCATTTTATGTTTGCACTGTGGCATCATACTTGGTAAAGGTAGAATGCTCAATGCAAGGCTCGTACTTGTCTGTGGCACATATTTCATGAGGTTAATTATGTCTGTTTTCATATAGACAGGTGAGGTATGTCTCAGGTCATTTACACCCACATAGACTATGACTAAGTCATAATGGTACCTGTGGTCCAGTGACCTGAGTTTGTAAGTGATATTGTGGATCCTGGGCTCAGATAGGCAACCAACCATTATATTCTCCTTGTCTGTCCTGGTGAGTGGGCCATCTTTGTTTCACACAATAAAGTCCCATGAAGACAAGAGTACTAGGTAAAGTATATACTTGCCTTATGTGCTTTGCTTTTTGGGGACCATTGGTTGTAGGGTTATGTGAGATGTTTGCTCTTTCTTTTGATGTGTGTTTTTAGTTCATTCACTCACTTACTCAGTCATTCATTAATTAATTTTTCATTTACTTATATAATCCATTTCAGTGTTATAGAGGAGATGAAAGATATATTTGTACTCAGTGGTTGTAAGACTTTGACCCTAATACTGGATGGGATGGCAGCCTATTGCAAGGTTTATATATATATATATATATATATATATATATATATATATATATATATACACACACACACACACACACACACACACACACACACACACACACACACACACTCATTTTACTAATTCGCACACAGTATAATCACATGTATAGGCAATTTAGAGATTGTCAGTTCACCTTCAACATGTCTTTTGACAGAAGAGGAAACCAGAACATCTAGTGAAAGTACTCATTAACAGAGAAGGCATGTGCAGGCTCTTCACAAAAGCAGAAGAGCCAAGAATCATGATGCAGTGTCCTCAGCCATAATTACCTGTGCTAATACATATCAAGTTACTAAATTCTGTCCATGAGGTCATACCCTCAAACATATCCTGTTAGCTCTGTACTGAGAAACTGCCCCCACACATGGTCTAAGTAGGATCATAAATACTCACCAGTATATTAACCTGGAAATTACTGAACAAGACAGAGTGACTGGACTTTGCATTTTGTGATTCTTTCATAGGCTTTAAAGAAAGAGAAATTACTGCAGGCAATAAGACAGGAAATCATTTTCTTTTTTTTAAACAAGTCACTGTAAAACTATATAAACTTAATGGTTCACCTAATTATATGTAATGCTTAAGCCTTCTGACTCAGTGGTTTTACCATATTTTAGAAACAACTGCTTGCTTCAGATTATCCATAAAGAGATGGGTAACAAGCATACATCCATACTTTATCTCCTAATTATCTGTCCAAGTAAGAGATGCACATATATTAATTTAAGTGATTCCTTGTAGACAGAGAGAGAGACGTCAGTCATAAAACAATGGAGATAGTAAAAAAAAACTCTATAGTGCATCAGCAAGTCATACAATAAAAGTCAATGAAATTCAAAGAAACTTCAATTAAATTAACTGGACCAAAGGTGCCCAAAATAAGCACACTTGTCAGATTGTGGGCTAACCCACCTGAAATATCTTCTGCATTTCTCCCATTCCAAAAGCCTATCCCCAAGAGGCCATCAAGCCCCTATCCATCCTCTATAGCTATTTCAGCTTCTTAAATTATGGAACACCATGTGAAACATAGATGCCTCTCATCCTCAATAACAGTCAGCACTAGAGCATTCACTTCTAGATCAGAGTCATAGAGGAGAGACTGGGTTGAATTTATGAATTAATTCAAAAGCCATATAGCAGAACATTTATGCTCACAAAATTTCAGCATTATCATAAACTCAAAAGCACTCTACAAAATGCTCATTTTCATATGTGGAATTTCAGAGACAGTACTCATCATTTTCACATTTTTACAACACCACTTTCAAAGTATTATGCAAAGCTAGCTAATTTTAAAGTAATTGGTATAAAATGAATCATATTATTTTTGAATGAGTAATCAATAATACCACTATTTATTTCATTATTGTTGTTTTTGTGGACAGTTATGACAAATAACCCAGATTTGAATTGCATACAAATCCTAATAATCTTAAAACAGAACAACTTTATGAAGTATCATGAACATATGGGTATTAACGTATATAAATATCCATAAGATGAATTTTTCTTCATGCATATAAAACATTTCTTTAATGCAGATAAAACACCTAAATGTGTTCTGCATTTATTTATTTAATTAAAGGGGGGGGGCAGATTATTATTTTTTTTACTGCACAGAACCTCAGAACTCAACTTGCGCATTTTGCAATACTGAAGCAAGTTGAAAAAGATTAATGTACATGCAGATGTGCTGTCAGCCTCCAAGTAGGCTGACTTGGCATACCTCCCAACCTCTTAGCAAAAGTAATCTGGATAAAACCAGAAATAATGGGATGGGAGTACAAAGCCAAAATAAGGGACACACTTTTAAAATTGCTCTTCTAAGCTTAGAAGTTTGTTAGATTTACAAGATTAGCTTTAGCTTACATTTTGTGATGAATACAAAGTATGAATCTCAAATGCCTGTTATTATTTAATAAATTCCATAATTATTTTCTAGAAAACCACATGTTTTATGTGGAACAGACCAAATATATGAGGTAAAAATCTGGACATTGTACAAAAATCTGGACATTGACAGGTATGTGACTTGATGTGTCACTTACGTAAATAAGGCCCCAGTATGACACCACACATCAGTGCTAGAGTGATTTAGACACAGGTATAGCAGAACAAATAACCCACTGGTTCCTAGCTCTAATTTGTATGTGTTCATACAGTTCTGGTTTCCTTTGGATAAATGGCACTGTGAGGGATTCCAGAATTCCACAGAGAAAAATTATGAAGATATACACATATCTTTATGAATTACATTATTTCAGAATCATGCAATCTGATTATACCAGAAGAAAAGATTCATGTGAATACAAAATCTTTTCCACATTATTTGCATTTAAAATATTTTATATACAAATGTTGTGTCTTTTATAAAATTACAAAATAAATGAATAAATAAATAAACAAAAATATGATTTTCCAGTAAATTACAGCTGTTCTTCATAATGATTACTGCTTCAGTATCCTTACCGATATGGGTTATATCTTGTCAAGATTATAACAGCCGGACAGTATCCAAAGCTTCAGAGCACTTCCATGTGCTCAAACTGTCAAGCAGCTTGAGCTGAGCTGACTAATGGAAGGGTTTGGGTGTCACACCCTTCAGAGCATTCATGCTGCTGAAGAATACACATTTCTTCTTTCTTGTTTTTATTTTTTAATGTTTTTATTGATTTTACAAAATTAATGTAATTTCATAACTTTGCAATATAAAACATAATTTACACAGGTTAATAAATATATACAGTCAACAGCTATAAAAACTAATCTATTTACAAAAGGTGTCTAGGTTTAAAAGACATTATACTTTTTACATTTAAAACTGCATTTCATGAGGTACTACAGTCATCTCTCTCCATTATTTCATTCACTTTCTTCCATGAGTTGCAATAAGATGTGTTGTTTTTCTGTTCCCATTGTAATGGTTCTTATTTCCATTCATGATACATTCAATACAATGTTTCTGTTTTCTTTAAATGTTGCTAATGTCTCACTTTTCCAATTTGTAGTAATGCTTTTTTGCATACTATAGCCAGTAGTATCCATAAAAGCAAAAACTTTGTTCTAGCAGCACATTGGGGGTATTGGAGCTTTAAACAAAATCAAAGATTTAGACAAATGGAAATTATCATTAAAAACTAGTTGCACGAAAAAAAATTAACTTTATCCCAGAATGGCTTAAGTAAATGACAGTCATGAAACATATGACTCCAATCTGGTCTCAAGTTCCTTTTTACATCTCCAACACCCTATATTTTGTTTAAACATTATTTCAATTTTATGTGGTGGTATAAAAGAGCAATGAATACATTTTCATGTGAACAGTTTCCATTGCAATGAAAGAGATGTTTGTTTTGTGGAGAGAAATATTAATTTCCTGTCACTGTCATTTGACATTTGATTATTTATTGTTTTATAGCAGCCCCAAAGATTCTCTGTATGATATAATTTCATTGCCTTAATTATTTTATAGATGTTTGAAAAGTAACATTTTCCAGGAACAGCTTGTGTTGTTGAGAAGACTAAGTGTTCTATAAATTTAGGTAATTTTTATTGATTGTTAATTGCATTGTCTCTGTTCTGTTTAAGATGTACTGTCTTATATCCTGTATGGTTAGCCATAGATCATTACCTAAATCAAATTTGTTTCTTATTTGTTCCATTGTTAAAACTTTTCCAAAGTCTAGTAACTGATGTCAGTAAGTCAGTTCATGGTTTTTAAGAATCTTGATTATATCTATATCAAACATTTTAATGTTATTTTGCATGCATGCAATAGAATACAACAAGAATGACCAAGCTTTTATGTTGGAATTCTTATTCATAAGGGTTTTATATCCCTTTAATATGTTTTTTATAAACTTTGAACTTATATGTGTCTGTTTGTTTTCTGTAAAATGTTCTCTCATCATCCAAAGAAACCACATTTCTGAGGCTTTGAAGGATCAACATTCAGCATGTGCTTTACTTTGCTCGGTATATCAATTTCATTTAGAGGAAAAAAATCCCTTTTCTTATATTTACTTATGTTTCATTATTTTCCTCTTCAGGAAATTTATTTTAAAGCTAGAACTGTTGTATTTTAATGGACTTTATTAAGAGTGCAACATACTTTTAAATAGAGCACTCATTTCTCAATTTGAAAGTAGTGTAAACTAACTGAATACATATTTTCTGTGGAGCAATTATATTTATTTTGCCAATGTGTGATACCCATGCTGTTTGAAAATGCTTTTTACTATGCTTTTTCTGTCAAAAAATTAACTTTTGTGGACTGTTAGTTTTACCGTCAATTGCTGCTTGTTTTCTATGGGAAAGAGGCATGATTTTTGGCTCAGTCATGGAACAAACTGCTGTTCCCATAGTCAGTCCTTTTTCCAGTCATGAAAAACAAAACATAAGTGGACATCCTTTTCCATCACAGTAGGGTAGCAATTTGCCTTAGCTGCAGGTGGGTGACTCTGCTGTGGCCATTTGTTGTATCTCAGACCACATATCTATTACCCTGGTTTGCTCTGGTTTAGCAACTACAGCCTCTATGGACCAGGGATTAGCCACATCCTCTGTAGCTGTTGGAGTCCGTTCAGTAGGCAAGAGAGAGCATTTTTGTTGGTCCTTTGAGGGAATAGGGAGGGTTTCCCATTTGTGTCAAAATGCTATGCCTATCACTGGGGAAGCGGTGTCTGCCCAGATGGCCCCATTGTTCCTTTCAAAAAGAAACAGAAAACCAAATATGTATCTACACCTCCTCAAATTTCTTTGGCTAGGAGTACTATACTGGCACTGGCTCAGGGTTTGATTCAGGCCATTACGCTTCTTGTAAAGTAACTTTTGGTAAATGAAGGTGGGATGCCACTTTCTCTGAAGATATTCAAGATTTTGAATCTGAACAGGAGGATGCAGGAATGGATTCAGAGTTTTGTTCTCAGATTATTGATTCTCCCTGTGGGGGATTCCCTTACTCGGAGACAATTGCTGAAATGTCCCAGTATTTTCAGTGGGAGAACACTGAGGTCTGGTAGTCTGTCAGAAAATACTATACGTTTTTACAGAAGGAAATCCCACAACCTATACCCACTTCTTCAGTCCTGCCTGCTTTAGAGGGTATGTGTATGTGTGTGTGTGTGTGTGTGTGTGTGTGTGTGTGTGTGTGTGTGTGTGTGTGTATTTCTGCCTGCAGATTTCCAGTATTCCCAAACCTGACTCAATAGTTACAAATTTACTTGAATCATTTGTTGCTAAGCACTTAGTTAATTCCTATCTTACTGACAGGTTTGATGAAAAACTGCATGCTTCTGTACGTTTGATTTTCAGAATTTTAAATTGTCAAGCTCATATGATAAAGTTTGTTCTAACCGAAGGCTCAGTAGTGCTTTCATGTTATTTGGCTAGGAACTGTTACAGCTTATTATTCTATGTAGTCTGAAGACCTTTGCAGTCATTATTGAGTTTCAGAGACTGTTTGGGAATTAATCTGCCTTTTCACCAAAGAATTTCACCATATAAGCACATGACACATGTCCTAGATCCAGTTTTACTGAAGCTATTTTCTCAGAGTATGCTGATGTTTTCGATGACAAGTTGGGCAAACTTCCAGTTGTGTATTCCATGAAGTTAGACCAAGAAGTCAGTCCAGTGTTCAGACCAGCAAGAAATGTTCTGATAGCTTTGCAGGATAAAGTTAAAGCTTGGTTGAATAAAATCGTGCAGCAAGGTATAATTTGTCCAGCCATATTGGGTGTTGTCCATGGTAGCAGCCCACAAAAAATGCTGAGACTAAATCAGAATATGTACTTACCCAAAAGATTTGAACAAAGCATTAAAGAGACCAAAACATCCAATGTGTACAGTTGAGGAAGTCATAGCCCTAATACCAGATGCCACTGTTTTTCTGTCTTGGATGTAAAAAGTTCATTTTGGCAAGTGATGCTTGATCGCAAATCCTCATTGCTGACTACTTTCAGTATCCCATTTAGCAGATATAGATTCCTCAGGATGCCATTTGGAATAAATTATTCAAGTGAAGTCTTTCAGCGTACAATGGAGCACATTTTTTTCAGGTTTTTCCTTGTGCCATAATAGTCGATGACTTATTGGATGGCAGTGATAGTGAAGTAGAGCATGACAGAAACCTTAAGAAGTTTCTAGACAGAGCATGTGAAGTGAACTTAAAGCTCAATTCTCTGAAGTACAAATTCAGACTATCAGAAGTTACATATGTAGGTCATTTATTCACTAGCACTGGCTTGTGACCAGACCGATCTAAGCAAGCAGCCATTCTTGAGATGCCAGCACCTGATACTGTCCAGGCTCTACAAAGATTTCTTCGTATGGTCAACTATTTTGGCAAGTTTATACCAGACTTCAGTGAACTGACAGCACCTTTGAGAGAGCTGATGCACAAAAATGTTATATGGTCTTGGTTGGAACAGCACACAAAGCCATTTGAAGACCTTAAGCAGAAAATTGCCACCCCACCTACATTAAGGTACTATGATGTCAATAAACCAGTAACTCTTTCTTGTGATGCTTTAAAATTTGGTCTTAGTGCAGTTATTCTTTAAGAAGGCAGACCGGTAGCCTATGTATCTAGGACTCTTACCCAAACTGAAATGCAATTTGAGAAGGTACTTTTGGCAATACGATTTGCATGTTCAGAATTTCATGACTATATCTAAGGTCGAGCTCTCCAGGCTGATATTGATATTGATCATTAGCCTCTAGTCACTATTCTAAAGAAGCCTATGCTTTCAGCTCCAGTGAGATTACAAAAAATGATGCTCAAATTCCAAAAGTGCAACTTCAAAATGGTCTCTACAAAAGGCAAACTTCTTTATCTGGCTGATACCTTACCCAGATCACCCAGAAATACAACAGAACAGCTTTATGCAGAGAATTTTGACTTTGACATCATGGAAGTGCATAATTCTTTCTTCCACGAGACTTGATAAGCTGAGAGATCATACAAAGACTGATCCTATTTTCCAAAAGCTTAGCCACTACATTAATGTTGGATGGCCGTCAAAGCAATCTGGAAAGAACTAATATTTTGGCCTTCTTTAGTAAAAGATATTTTGGCCTTCTCTAGTAAAAGATATTGATAATGTACTTTCTTCTTGTTCAGTATGCAATAGTAATAAACCACATTTGCAAAAAGATCCACTTCAGCTAAGTCAAATTCCTGAACTACCTTTGTCAACATTAGACAGTGATATATTTGAGTGGAACAGTCACCATTACTTAATGCTGGTAGACTCTTATGCGAACTGGTTTAAGATTGATTTAGTACCTAATCTAACATCTACTGCTGTTATCACCAAGTTGAAGAATGGGACTTTGTGCATGTTACTAGTAGTGCAGAATATCCACAGCCAAATGGACTAGCTGAACATGCAGTACAGAGTGCAAAGCAATTACTTGAGAGGTCAAAGCATGATAAATCCAATGTCTTTTTGAATTTACTAAATCTCAGAAACATACACTGTGATGATATACTTGGCTCGCCTGCTCAGAAACTTCTATCTATGCAAACCAGAACAACACTGAGTATTAGTTCCAGTTTGTTGAGGCCTAACGTTAAGAACAATAGGACAATTAGCACCCAATTATTCAGAAAGCATTCTTTCCAGAAGTCCAGTTATGATAAATTGAGCAGTTTTCTTTGTCCATTGAGGATGCAAATGGTGAAAGGTTTCGACTGGATTGGTCAAGTAACAGGTATATGTACTGAGCCGGGATCCTAGTTTGTAGAATCTGAGGGTGTGGAGTATAGGAGAAATCACAGAGATTTTTTTCCTGTACCAGAAATGATATCACGGCATTGTTCCTGTGATACAGACTCTAGATATTAGAGTGATCCAGACAATGTTCCTGATGCATAATGTATTTTAACTTCTACTTCCATTCCTGATGATGTTCCTGTTGTCCCTAAAGATGAACATTCAGCAGAGGCAGTCCCAGTTGCTAGATGTAATTCTAATTTCTATGTCACACAATCTGGTCATATTTTCAGACCTAGTTTGAAATACACAGCAACCTAGACATAATGATTTATATGTATTTACTTCTGTATAATTGCATGACAAAGAATTATTTGTGTTGATTGCATGTAAATTAATGTTGTCAACATTGCACGATTTATTTCTCAGAGGAGGATGTACAACAGTGCATGTATGTTGTAATTTTAAGAAGCATTTCAAGGTTAGCATGTGCATATAAATAGCAAGCATGTGCTAGTTCCAGTGCCATTTTGAGAGTGCAGCCAGAGAGTGAGCATGTATGAGTGTAATAGCTAGTTTGTTTATAAGCTTATCTAAGTTAAAGTTATTAAGCCTCAATCCTGATGTGCTTGTACATAATAAAGCCGCTTGAACAAAACCCACAAAGACTTGTTGATTTTATCCTGACTGGACAAGTGACATCTAGGTTTTGTTGTTTATATTTTCGAACTTCCTCAGATACTTCTTTTTCCAAACAGATCAAAGTTTATTGGACTATATAATGTTTTTCACAAATCTGTTGTATTAATGAACACAGATTTTTTTTATTTGAGGCTTCTGACAGTTTTTCTTGTGGAAGTATTTTTCTTTCCTCTAATTTTTCTGTTAATCTTTTTGTACATCTGGGTTTGAAAATTATCTTTTTTTCACTTAATGGTAACAATACATCATTTCTTTCTTATCCTCAATAGTTCATGCTATCGTCTTTATGGATCTTCTTTGGCCTATCACTTTTTGTGATTTTTGTGGACTGCTATTTCCTTCTACAACAGGGGGGCATCCTCCACCTGGGTCTGGCCTAGCCCCATTATAGGAATGTTTTCTTATTTTGAGGATTCTACATTGTCAATTTTTCCAGTCCTGGCACTAGTGTGCCTACCAGGATTGGGCACTTTTTTATCCTGGGTCTTGTGCACCTAGCTATCTTTTTATATTTTTGACCTACTTCTGATCGTGATATATGCTATATAAAATACAGTCTATATATCAGTGTCATCTTGGTGAGATTTTGCGAAAAACAGGGTCTACCTCATGAAGCTACTCACCAAGACTTGAGGATTAATTAAATTGCAGCAATACTACTCTCTTTTGCTTGCTGACTTATCATCTCTCCAATCAGACCCCTTCTACATTCTACATCCCCTTCTTCTTCTACATTGGGAGTCTGATGATTTTCTAATACTTTTTTATTACCCCAAACTATTCCAGAGGTAGCTGTCTCTAAATGCCCTATATACCTGAATAAAGATCTCCTCTTAGAAATCTGTAAGATACACTGTACCAGTTCAGATATTTTAGTCTTTCATAATAACTTAAATTTTCAATTCCATGGATATCCTTGGTATATTTCTGCTGTACTCTTTCCAGTTTACTCATGCTTGTTTTCTTATAGGGTTTCCATATTGTTATTCCATACTCAAGACTTTATAAATCTTTTTATAGAATCTATAGTTCTATAACTATCATTAACCAATTGGTTGATATGATTAGTAAAACTCATAGCTGTAATAGAAATACTGCACATTTACAAGTCGAATGGCACACGGATCACTTACTGAAAGGACCTTAACCTGGTGTGTGACATCAACAGAACTTGCTGGAGAGACATATTTGTATCATAGAGGTTGCCCCAGCTTTGAAACAAGCTTCCTAGTCATGTTAAACAAAGCCCTTTATTGGCCCTATTTAACTGTAATTTGGATGATTGGATGGGTAACCAGAAATTCACCTCTGAGGTTCCACCTGTGTCCCTCTTGGACAGGGGAAATGGGTGCTGATTTTTATGTCTGCTTGAACCAGACAACCTTGGCAACACCAATTGAACTTGGCTAGGCTTGTAACAGCACTGGCACCATTAGCCTAGCTACCTACTATGATAGTAAGTAGATGGGAGATGAGCAATTCAGATTCAGATCAGGATGCGGCACAATTGATCCATTGTTTGCAGTGAGACAGATAGTTGAGAAGAAGATAGAAATGAAGAAAGAGTCTAACTGGGCATTCCTAGACTTGGAGAAAGCATTTGACAAGGTCCCAAGAAAGATGATTTGGGCAGTGATGGTTTGATGTCCCAGAAGCACTGGTAGAATTAGTGCAAGTTATGTACAGGGACCCAATGGCTCAAGCATGAACAGTGTTCGGTCTCACAGAAAGGTTCCCAGTAGGAGTTGGTGTGCATCTGGATTCAGATCTAAGCTCACTGCTGTTCATATTGGTGATGGACTACATTACCAAACAGTTTGGAGGGGACAGATCGACAAAGTTGCTGTATGCAGACAATGTGGTATTACAGGCAGATTCTGAGCAAGAGCTTCAACACAGGATAGGAAATGGAATGCAAAACTGAAGGCACATGGAAAGAAACTGCTTAAAGATAGTATGCTGGTAATGGCAACAAATGGGGGAAGTCAGAAGAAGCTGAGATAAGAGATAGAAGGGAAAACAGTGGAACAGGTTAACAGCTTCAAGTATGTGGGAGGGGTGTTTGAGGAGAAGGGAAGTTTTAATGTGGAGGACAAAGCTAGAATCAGATGGGCTGCAGCATAATAGCACAGAGTATCAGGTGTACTATATGACAGAACAATGCCAAAGAAATTTAAAAGGTGTGCAAAAAATTGATGTGACCAGTACTAGTGTATGGTACAGAAATCTGAGCAGTGAAGGCAGAGCAACTGAGGAGGCTAGAGGTAATGGAGATGAAGTGCCTGAGATGGGTGCTAGGATGCACACTATGGGATAGACTAAGAAATGAGGACATAAGTGCAGAAGCCAAAGTAGCTCCAATTGCAGAAAAGGTTGAAGAGAATATACTACCGTGGTTCGGGTACATGTGCGAAAAACAGATGACAATCTGGTGAAGAATATTTTGGACAGGCAAGAAGAAAGCAAGAGGAAAAGAAGGCATCCAACAAAGATGTGGATGGACTGTGTGAGAGAAGACCTGTGACAGAAGGCATCCAATAAAGATGTGGATGGATTGTGTGAGAGAAGACCTGTGACAGTAAGGCAACAGTTGACGTGACACTCTAATCAACCAGACTATTTACAAATTGTTGTCTAAGACTATTACCTTTTGTTATACTCAACACAGCAAAACTATTCCAGGCAGAGTCAAGGCCCACTCTACCAGGCCTTGACTTCATCCATGGCTTTTTGGAAAGTGTTGCATTCTACAAGTATTCTAAAAGCTGCTGTTTGGTCCTCTGTACATAGTTTAACAAAGCACTATACGTTTGAGTCCATCTCTAGGTCTAGATCAGGCTTTGGTAGGACCATTCTCTAGAGAGTCCTGGACTCTTCTTCTTCAACTTCCCAACTGTAGTAAATTAGGATAATGTACTCATAGAGCTAAGGTTACTGTAGCAACCAATATAATGACTATAGTACAGCTGTGCTCTCTGCACTATTCTAATGAGGATGCAGAGTGTTGCCTTGAGATCTATGACTGAACATTGGACCTGGAAACATCATACGGCAAATAATCTTTGCCTTTTAAATCAACAAGCAGTTGACTAGAATATGTTAATAAAAAGGTAATTTCCCCAACACATACCCTTTTCTAAATATACTAAGCTTGAGACTACATTGCCTCAGAGTACAGTTCCATAATCTTATTCTGTTTGTTAGCTTCTGCCAAAAAATCATTATTTGATTTAAAAGAATTCTGTTTCCATTTTGTTCCAAATGCTCCGATATTTAGCACTCTCACTTCCCTGTTGTGCAGCTTCAGTGCATGTAACACATTTCCCAAAACCACTTTGTAAAATCATGTATAATTTTCCTGTCTTCTGTTAGCAGAATAGAAAAAGGATGAAGGGTTTTAAGGGTGACTGTCCTAGTCTCTTCGGTCCAATTCCTCTGCCACCATTTGCATACTGTGTAACACTGAGCATTTCTTTCACAGTCAGTTATTTCTGTTCAACCCGTCAGGCTGCTACTTGAACACAGCAGATAGCAGTGACACTCAGACTGCAGTGCTCTTCATCCTTTAGCATTAGCTGCTTCTGCCCCAAATTCACATAAAATGCAGAATTTGCAATGTTGTGCCACATTTGGAGTACTGTGCCTCTCCCCTGTCACATATACTGTTAATACCTATAGGACTCACCTTATTTTGTGTCCTACCTGCTCACCCATCATAAGTCCTTATTGGAACAATTACCAAAAAATCATACTGTTCAGTGTGACATGCTCTCCTCAATAATTCACAAAGCACTTATAACTTACATAATCCTACTTCTGATTCACATCTGACAGTTCTGCTAATAAGATGTACTCCACAATATGCTGCAAATAAAGTCCATAGAGTGCTTCTGAATCCTGCCATCATGATATATTTTGTTGGTTTACTTCCAATGGCAGATGATTTATTTAATTATCTGTTTTTATTTATTTATTTATTTATTTATTTATCTATTTAGCTCTGTGACACTGCTGTTTGGACACCTGCTGTTAGGCATCCTTCGTATTACCTCATACCGCCACTCTTGGTACTACCTACTGGGTAGGCCACAAGCCCCCTGGAAGATGTGACCAGGTAAGAATATTTGAGGTTTCCTGGTGTTGGAGGCACAGAAGAGTGATACTACAAGTCGTGTTGCAGAAACAGCTCATGTTCATAGGTTCATAGGTTGGTACTAGGCTATCAGCCCTAGGGCCTATACAAGCCTAGCCATAACAATTCCCTGGCTATTTCTTTCCACATTATTTACTTTCCTGGACCCAGGATTTTTGGAATGTCTTGACTAATTGCTAAGGTGCTACGTACATGTACAGGTGGAAATATAATGGTACTGGAAGGATCCACCCCTCCTATATAGTAGCACACCTACCAGTGCTTGCCCACATGCCATAGCAATCGACAATCACGGCTATTACAGTACCACCAGAAGACCACATAATCTTTAGAGCAGCCTCAGCCTTCCCTAGTTAGCATCTGATGGAAGAGGTGAAACAACATTGCATTGTCACTCATCTTCCAACTATCCTCAGCTCTTCTAGCACCTGGCCTGCTTTTTGAACTTGGTCATCTGAGACATAGTCAGGGTTTTTTCTTCCAATGCCATACAGCCATCCACAATATTTAATTTTAATATGCCTTTTGCATTTTAGATCTTAATGGCACTTTCTCTTTATTGTTAAATGTTTTCAGTTTATCTACAGCATAGTTCATTTACTTGTAAAAAGACTCATATTTCCAGTACTTACTTATGATTTCTCAGTCAGTATGAAGTACTTCTTAGTTTTTGCTCCCTTAACTTCTTTAGATACTCTGTAGAAAGTACCTCTGGTTTACAAACTGTGGTTCTGAGCTCTATTCTCAGTGAGGGGAAAGTTAAGGTGGTGTATTCTTGATATAGAGGATTATGTTTCACAGATTTCCTGTGAAAGCATTTGTTAGATACAGAAGAACTGATTTCAGCAAACACTTGACCCTCTGACGTAGAAGTAACACATGGAATGTCAGATCAGCTATCTGTCCTTGCATCAGTTTTTGAGGATGTATAACAGGGTCCATGTACTCTGGCCCATTCTCTTGGCTTGGTTCCTTCACGGAAAGTTAGTAGCAAAGACATAAGAGTATGGATCTATATTAATTAAATAAATATTATGCTGTTAGCCTATTGTGATACATTTTAATGTAAATGCAACTATAATGTTGATGAATTTGTCATGATTTTTTCTCAGACAAATGCTATCACCAATTCTTTGGCTACATTTCTATGATTCTTAGTTCAAAATTACATCGCAGCCGCTAACAGATTTAAAGCTTCATGTAAACTTGACAGGCATTGAAAGACCTAGATTCAAAGACCTCAGCTGTATCTCACTGTTACATCGTTTGCTGAAAACCCAGAAAACTTCCATCATATAATGTTCCTTGCTGGCACAGATAAAGAAGCAATTAAGGCATTTAACACATTTATCATTAAGAAGGAAAAAAGAGACTGGAAATATTTCTGTCTTGAAAATCAAGTTTTATTTGAATTGTGAGACAAAGAAGAATCGACCATATGTACATTTCATTTTTGCCAGAAATTAATTTCTTGTGTGTCATTACTGAAAAAAATGAGTTATTCAGGAGTCAATAGATACCTGTGACACTAAACTGGGCCACAGAGTGCAACTATCAGTTTGTTGATGGGCATTAATCAGAACTGGTCAAAACAGTCGTAAATTATTAAAGGCAACAGAAAATATAAGAGTAGGTGCTGAATGGATGTAGAGTGAATGATCTTTCAAGTATACAGCTTAAAACAACATGTCAAAAATTAGAGGTATGTAAGATAAGGACTGTGAATGAAAAAGGACAAAATATAGCCTACATCTTTAATATAAATATAAATTATAGCATTAACAGCTGCAGGTTATTCCAGACAGTGTCTGATAAATGAGCATGCATCTACCACACCTAGTTTAAAGCAATGCAGACATTAGATGACACACTGTAAAGTTACTAATAGGATCTATAGGCTATGAATTCATAACCATTGCACAGAGATGCATAAATGTGACAAAGTATTGCATTATTATGTGCATGCATTAGATAAAAAGAACTAGAAGGAAGCAAACACATTTGTGGGCTCTGCTGGTTAGAATACTGTAGTTTCAACAGTGCTACATATCATAATCACTGGTGCTCCACAAGGTAATCTTTGGTCAGAAAATCTTATAATTAAAAAGAGCACTGTATTTAGGCTTCATATTGTCACAAAATAGATACAAATAGTTTGATTTGTTTTAACAAGTTGAATCTCAGTAATGATTTCCACATGCTGCTTGCACTCTTCTGAAATCGTATGGGTACATTCTGAAGCCCCTGGGACTAGTCTGGCTTGATTACCAATATAGGTGCTGAAGATGTAAATTAATATTCTAGGGATTGTCCTTAGAAAAATCACTCAAAGGAAATTAACACACTTGGTCAAAATGCTATTGTGAAACTTTGAATGTGTGAAAAGATTGATGCTGTTCAGTCTCAGTGTGAGTGTGTCACAGTTAGCAGTAAAAATAAAACTAACGGACACACAAATGTTTTTATTTATTTACTTATTTGTCATTTGTTTAGTGGGAAAGTCTGAGTAGGCATAAAACCAGTTTTCAGCAGAGGACCACGGTGAACAGCTCCATGACAAGACATTTATTTACATTAAAGTAATGCAGTGTAATAGCCAACGGTTGTACAAAACAATTTAATTAAATGCGCAATGTTGAAGAGACACCTAACACTTGTCACATGAAACAGCAACAAAAAGAGCTCACACATTCATGTAATAATAAGTGAAATATTCCATTTTCACAAGGATGAGAAAACCATTGTTATATTTATGTCTACAAATGGTGATACACCTAACAGATGCAACAACAAAAATATTACTGTGAGTATTTCAATGAGTGGTAGTAAAAATAATTAAAAAAATAATAAAATAATCATTTTCATCCCAGAAGACAAACAGGGATTTCATCAGATCTGATGAAGTCCCTGATTGCCTTGTTGGATGAAAGCACTTGTTCTATTAAACTTGTGGATATGACATTTCTGGTGGTGTTTTCCATTTTATTTTGTCTTTTCTGCACCCAACAAGTTTCAGGTTATTTACAATTTAAAAAAAAAGTGGTGAATGTAAATCTCAAATTCCTGGTGATGTCTTATAGAAATAGTCTGACTTGTATACTGGATTGTATTGTTTGCTAGGAGACTCTTAAATTAATTATAAATATTCTGTGAAAAGCTGTTGTTGTACTCAGAGTGTAGAACTGAGCAGGAGCGAGGCAAAGGAACTTATGAGAGCAGTTTTGTGGGTAAACTAAGCTAAATGAATGAGTGAATAAGTTGGCAACTTGAAGCAGTACATGTTGAACATTTGTATAGAATCTCAGGACTTAAAACTTGTAGATCAAACCAAAATTCATTGGATGAAAATAGTTTGTTTCAATTTAAAGTAACATACTATCTTGTCATGTGAAAATATAAGTCATAGTGTCCTTACAGTGCTGAAATTTATCTTTTCTAGGCATGGCATTCCTGATAAGTGAAATCTGAAAAGAGTCCACAATTTAATAGTAAATAATTCTACTGTTTTTTAAGGCAATAGGAATATAAACACTATCTCAGATCACAACTATATACAAAGCAAAGGCAAGTGGAATGGGAGGTGGGTTTGGCTAAAGTTTGGTTAAGGTCTTCAACTCAGAGAAACAAAGTACAGGGTTTGATTCTAACCTCTGGTTATTGAATAGTCTTAAAATGGCCCTTTGGGACAGTTAGTCTGGTATTCACTTATGAACCTATGAATAAATGGTATTGGCAGTTAAAAATCTAATTAAAATGTTTGATGGTTAAGAGAATTATGATAGTTATTATCACTTCATGAACACACCTTTACAGTCTCTGGGATATATATGTCTTACACCTAAATGACAAATCCTGTTTTGATTGGTGGTACCTGACAGCATGAAAAGTACTATCAAAATGTTGCAGGAAATGCAATGGAATCAGAGGCTTTACTCTAACTGACTATCCAGAAATCGTCCCTTGTGACATGAAAGTGAGGGAATATGGATGAATGCAGAATTTGGGCTTTCACAGAAAAGCAAACTGAATTGCACTCTGAATGGTACAATAGAGCAGAGTAGGTTATATATAATTCAAGGCCCTGCTATGCAAGAGGATATCAGAAAAAGGTAACACATGATTAAGCAGCTGAGTCCAGGAGAAATTAATTCCTCTATATATTCAGATTCAAGTAAGTTGTCTACAGGATCAGAGCTAGATAAATCATCACTGCTTTTTCTGAGTAAAAGTGTTTCTGTGGGTGATGAACAAGACTGCCAGTGATAAAAGTGCATACTTATAAGGTACTATAAAGGACGATATCCTGCTTTCTGTTTACCTTTCTGTCAACAGATATTCAAAAGTAAGGAGACTGGTTAGGAATCCATTGCAATATACCGGCTTTGCATATTGTTCAATTTTTTAGTATTTAGTTTGAATGAATCAGTTGAAAAATTGTTTGGTTATTTTTTGTGCATGTCATTTGACACACTAATATACTTCTCAACCTCTCAGTGCAAGAAATCTGGACAAAGCCAAAAGTAATGGGAGGACAAAGGCAGAAAAATAGGGACAGATTTTAAATATTGCTCCTATAAACTTAGAAAGTTGCTAGAATGAAATATTTCACATTATTATATATTTTCTGAAGGATATGAAGTCTGAAATTCAAATGTCTGTTGTTATTCAGTATTATTTAGTGGCATCAATCATACCTATCAACTGTACAGATTTTCTTAGAATGTCCAGTTTGCCTCATATTTTTGGTCCAATTTTCATAAAATTGTGGTTTTCTGGCAAATCAATAGAAAATCATTAAAGACTGAAGTTAGAAAATAATGACAGACATTTCAGTTTCAGAATTTATACCCTTCAGAAAATTAGTGCTAATACAAAACCTGTTATTCTATCAACTTTCTAAGTTTATAAGAGCAATATTTAAAAATTGTCCCTATTTTTGGGCCTTTGTTCCATTTTTATTTATGGCTCGGTCAAGATTTCCTGCTCTAAGAGGTTGAGAAGTATGGTATCAATCCTCAGTGATTTGCCAGAAGGCCTCAAATTTTATGAGGAACAAACCCAAAGTAAGAGGTAAAAATCTGGACATTCTGCAAAAATCTGTACAACTGAGAGTTATGCTAAGCACAGTGATAAAGCAGGGTATATTTGCAAACACCACATCTAATGTATGTGGTATAAATATATATATATATACTAGTTATATGGTGACTGCACTGTAGCTATGACTTTAAGCAGAATTACCATTACTTGGATGTGTGCCACTAGACCTTTTTTAGGTAGTTTAAATGCTCTTATTGAATATCCATTATATCTAACAAATATTGAATCATTTATCTTGACTACATGACTGTTTTCCTTTGTGCATGTATACAGTCAGTTCTTCAAAATTACACAGTTTAACTGTTAAAGTGTCCAGCTACTACTGGAATCATCAATTTTTCAAACCCTTCTTTTAACAGTGGATGTGATTTTTCATTTTCCTGGCTGTTAACTTTACCTACTTGGCCTTACTCACACATTGGTAAGAATTCCGTTTGAGTGGGATTTTATATATATATATATATATATATATATATATATATATATATATATATATATATATCGTCCTAACAGATGGTCTACAGTAACAATAGCAGAATCTGTGTTTACTGACTACTGTGGTGTCTCTATCATTTTCTGTGTCAAGTCACTCTCACCATTATTAAATACAGAACTGTCAGTCATTCATGAAAAAAATAATCTAAAAATTAGGTAGTCGTAATGTCTTTGCCTGCCATTATTTCTCAGTCTGCCTGGGAAATGTTTGTGCAGGTCTTTCTTCCTTTGTTTTTGTTTCATTGATTTGTTAACATGGCAGAAGCACTGATTCATGAGTTCCATTCAAATATTGGGCCCACTAGTTTTTTTAACTTAGATTTGCAAGAAATAATATAACTGGGCATTGATAAAAGCATAAAATAGTCATCTAAGACATCTACAAAATTGCAAGCATGTTTATACTGATTCCTTACATATTTTTGTGAGATATTGAAATCTAACGACTGGACAGCCTATTAATAAGCTTACTCATTAACAGCATAGGCTGTCCAACAGATTGTAAAGTAACATATACTAAAAACATTTTGAAGACTTTGGCTTTACTGGAAAGGCTCACCCAGATTCTGCTACAATTTGCTGTAAGGGAAAGGTTAGTTTGCTTTTTATTTGTTGTGTTTTGTATTGCTTTATTGCCTTTTTCTATTTTGAATACTGTGACTTGTTTTCCTTACACTGTGTTTTACTTGTATTCTGCTTTTAACTATATACTACAACTTGAAAAGAGACCACAGCTCTGTGTCTTGTGAGTCAGGCAGAATTTTTTCCCACCCTCCCACCTGGTTACCATTGTGTTCTTATACACCGCTGTCTTTCTAATTGCCTGCCCCTTTTGTTAATTTGACCATACATCTAATTTCCTCTCTACTTTTACTGGCTGGTGTGAGTAAGCACAAAATTATCATTTTGTGAAATCACTCCCCTTCAACTATTTAAATTTATTGGCCATCCTACTGTATTCCATAGTACCAGAATACAAAAGTGACCACCCCCTTTCAATCTATCTTGATGTTTTAAAAATAGTGACTCTCCACTAAAACTTAACTTTTAGACAGGTAAAATGTAAGTGACCTACTTTCACATCTAACTCCTCTAGTGGACACTGCAGTGTTTAGGATACACCATTTTTTTCATCTTACCTTTAAGCATCTATTGCATGACCACCAGTTATTGGAGAGCCCACATTCTGCCTCTCAGTAGTCATCTTGGGATTAGTGCTTCTGTTTTCTGCTGGTGAGAGAAAGAGTGCAGTTACATTATTTCCTGGAGACTGCTGATCACCAGAAAGCTTAATAACTGGCTTATAGGTGACAGCTTAGAATCTGTGCTTATATTCTGATCCTGGTGAGAATGCATTGATTCCTGACTCTTTCTGGTTGGAGAGTGAGTGCCTGTGCTTAACATACTTGATTGGTCTGATGGCTATTCTTGGCATCTAGCAGAAAAAGGCTACAAGCCTGCAGACCCTTGCATCATCTGGGACAAGACTGTGGCTCACCAAACAGGCAATGGCCTGCTTTTCTTCTTGGAACTGGTGCTAAAAATTGCTAGTTTTAGCTAGAACTAGCCAGATTTTTAGTTTCAGCACTCAAAACTGTTTTCTTGTGCTCAGCACTTGCTCAGAACTCATTGTAAGCACTAAATGAACTTCAAATTACTACAGCACCTAACTTTCCTCACTTGTCAAGAGGAAAACAGTTCTTAGTACTTAAATTAATAAGCACCTATCCAGGCATGTCCATGGGTCATCTCCCGGTGTTTTCTTCTGTCCACCTGACGAATCTGGGCATCTTGGGGCAATTTAGCAATTGCCTCATGTACACTGACAACCCTCTACTCCTAGCAACCAACACTACAACCTGTGAGAGATGCACTTATATAGCCAAACTGGAAGGCAAGCTATCTCCAGCCAGGACTGGACTAGACAGTCAAGAGGAGACGGCTAGTACCTGCATCACACCACACTCAACACATAGTCCTTCAAAACCCACACTACCAAAACCCACGCATAGAAACACAAAGCACGCACCCACGTTCATGGAGGCTCTCAATAAAAATCTGCCAATATCCTGGCAAATCAGTTCAATGCTAACTTTACCCCCCTCTCACCCTCCAAAGGGCACATCTTAATACTGGAAGAATGCAAAGCCCCTGTAATCATGGATGAACAAGTAAAGGCCGCACTCTCCAAAGCCAAGAACACAGCATCCATGGCACCAGAAAACACCCCAGGTTGCATACTGCATGAACTACAGAACGAAATGGCACCCCACCTAAGTACCATGTTCAGTCATAGCCTCCTCTCAGGCTATGTGCCTTCTGAATGGTGCACAGCAAAGGTTATCCCACTCCACAAAGGGGGCGCCACCACTGACCCCAGAAATTACCACCCCATTAGCCTGGCCAGCCTGGTCTGCAAGGCCATGAAATGTATCATCTTGGAGCTTATAAATAAAGACATAGGTAACCTGCAAACCCTGGACCCCATTCAGTTTGGGTTTGTAAAAGGTAAATCATGTCTACTAAACCTGATTGACTTCTTTGAAGCAGACACTAGAGCCGTTATCTTGACCTCACCAAGGCTTTCGATACCATCCCCCACTCTGGAATTATAGATAAACTCACTAAACTGAGCATAAATCCCTATGTCACAAGATGGGTAGCCAACTGGCTCACTGACAGAATCCACACAGTAAAAGTAGCCGACTCCATGTCCAACTTCAGACCAGTGATGAGTGGAGTACCACAGGTTTTGGTCCTGGGTCCTCTCCTGTTCAGCATCTACTTCACTGAAGTGCAGGCCAGCACAGAAGGTCTTTGGCTAACAAAGTTCACAGATTACTACAAACTGGGAGCCATAATAGAATCTCCTAATGATGTAGACATTCTACAAAAGGGCCTCACAGAGACAGATGCTTTGTGTCAAAGTTATGGCCTCAAGCTCAATGCAAAGAAGTGCATTGTCATCCCCTTTGGGAAAAACTTGGTATCCATGAACTACCATATATGCAGTAGCTCACTAAACACTGAAAGTGTGATAAGAGACCTTGGGGCACAGGTGGCAGTAGTCTCTCCTTTGATAACCACATTGCCACAGTAGTCAGGAAATCCTTCTACATGGCACACCTCATCACAAAAGGGTTCTCCTCTAGAAAAAAGGTGGTCATTGTTCCTCTCTGCTCAACCCTCATCAGACCCATTATAGAGTACAATGCCCTGTTTGGCATGTATCTCACAAGACACCTACAACAATTGGAAAGGCCACATAAATACCTCACTAAGAGGATTACCAGCCTCAAACAGATGCTATACGCAGACCGTCTCAAAAAACTCCAGCTCTACTTAGTCACATATCGCCTACTCAGAGGCAATCTCTGCCTAACATACAAAGCTATGTCAAAGCTAGAGCTGTTCGACATGCTACACTTAAAGAAATCCCAATCTCTCCAAGCCACATGCTCCCGGGACCTAAACCTTGTCACCACAATAAACAGAACATGCTGGAGGGATAGATTCCTGTCCCAGAGACTTCCCATACTCTGGAACAAACTACCCATTCATGTCAGTTGAAGCTCCTCATTGGCCCTCTTTAAAAAAAATATTGACGACTGGATGGGAAAAAGAAAATAGACCCTGAGGATCACTTATGCAGCACTGCTTGACAAGGGCACAGGAAAATAATTTTCTTGGGTGGCAAACCCCAGGGAACCTTTTTGGCTAGGCTTATATAGGCCCCAGGGCCGATGGCCTAGGACCTACATATGAACCTATGAACCTATAAGAAATAATGGACTATCATTTAGATAACCCCAATAAACAATTCAAAGAAAACACAGTTAATAACATATAGTGGACAATAATTTGCTAGATAAGTTCAAGTCACGGTGAACACGTAAGGCAAAATCAGTGATTAATTTACCACAGAACAGCTATTGCATATTATTAGTATTTCCTTGAAATCTGTGATTTTCCCTGAAAATCATGAGACTTTTTCTATCAGTTTCCAGGTAAAACATGTTTCTAAAGCAATGCTGAGACCTATTGATCTATTGCTCTGCTGCCTCCATTATTCAAAACCGTAGAAAAAGTTATATCAATACAATTAAATGCCCACTTACATGATTATGACCTGCTGAGTGACCAACAGTATGGCTTCTGGTAGGGACACAGCAGTACCTTTGTCCTTGTTTCCCTCACTGATACCATTTTCAAATTTATCAAGGAAGGACAGTTTCACTGGATGGTGTTTCTAAACATTATTAAAGCTTTTGAATAAGTTAATCACCAAATATAGGTGTTAGTATTTGGAAATCACGTCAACACATTGATGAACAATTCTATCAGTCACGATTAATCAAATCCATGTCACAGAATAGTACTTCTAGCAATCACCAGAACAATTTCCCCTGAATCCCTCATATTTGGGTAGCCCTCTAAGCTTCACAGCTTATAAAAACTATCTTGGCAGTTGCAAAGCAATGTCAATGATTGTTCAGAGATATTCACTCATTGAACCAAGATTTACAGAATTGCCCATCATATAAGTGTCAGGGTTCCAGAATGGATTTACATTTTACATCAATACCTCATCATTATCTTGGATTGTAAGCTTAAAAAACGTAGGCGTAGTCATATATCATGAGGAGTGCAGTTCCTGACTTACTAAACTCTTTTCTAGTTTCCCTTCCTTTCTATTTTTAGTGTGTTTAACCTTAAAACTTGACATAAAACATGCTATTGTATACAAATAATAAGGTTATTTTACTCTTTTTATTTATTTTATGCATGAAAAAGGAGAAATTGGCCACTAGAAGAACTTTTTATCTACAACATACATACAGAATGAAAAAAATATAAACAAGCATAAAAGTACAACATAAAGAGGCAAACACAGAATGAAGATGGAAATTAACTTACACAGGCAGACAATACAAACTAGTACAGGTGTTGGTAATGGAATCAATTTTGGGGGTGTCTCGATATCTTGTTTACCTAGCTGCATTTTGGCATGCTTAATGGGTATACTTTTTCCAAACAGCTTCCTTTTGTTCGGGGATCAGGATTGGTTCTTCCTCCCTTCTTAGTGGAATGATATGTGCCTTTAGTTTTAGAGTGCTAAGCAGTTTGGTCACTTTCATTTGTTGGGAGCATTATATGGTTATTCCGAGGTGAAGAATCCTTGTGAAAGCTTTAATTCCTTTGAATTTTCTCCAGACCTAATCACTACTTTCCTGTCATGTGAGTTAAGTCTGCAGAAGGATCCAGCTTTTTGACTATATGCATGAAACGGTGATCTGCCTACTTTTCTTTTTGTTTCTTGGCTATAGATGTACAACAGACGTGGAAGGCAGGAAGATTCTAGTCCATGAGGCTGAGAAGTTTCTGTTGTTTCTTTAATTCAATTTCTTTTCTTTCTCTGGCTAGATTATTCAGCAGTGTGGATGGTGGTTGCAGTTGGGTCCTTTTACTAAAATTTTGCACATAACGCTGACGGTATTGTTTATTATGGTGAGCTGTTAAAAATTATTTTTGTGCAGCTAGGCATACTGACATTCATAATGCTGAGAGCGTTATTTCTTCATTTCTTCATATATATGTATATATATATATATATATATATATATATATATATATATATATATGTTGTTGTGTCTTTCGGCTTTTTCCCGGTTAGGGGTCGCCACAGCGGAACTCCGGTCCGCTAATGATTGGCAGTTGATTTTTACGTGCCAAGTTGCCAGCCCTGATGCACAACCTTCAACGAAGGCATGCCCATTCACGCATGTCTCCCCACATAAGGTGCTCTAACTGGTGATTGAACAGGACAACGTCTTACTGTGAGGCCACAATGTTACCGCGGCACCACTACCACATACATATATATACATATATATATATATATATATATATATATATATATATATATATATATATATATCTATAGTTATTTGGATTATGATGATAGGGTTTGTTAACCTTGCAGCCATGGAATATCAAATGATCAAATGCACATGTATCCTGGTAAAAAATGTCTACGTTATATAACTGTGTATATATTAATTGCACATGTGAGATAATACTCAAAAACAATTCACCTATATGATAACAAACAATTTATGTTAGCACATCACAGTAATTAAATGTGGAGTCATTCTTCCTTTTCTCTGGGATGAAGAGGTGGTCCTACTTTATAGGAAATTCCTAGGAGTTGTTAAAGTCTTTAATTTATTTTGTGATCCTGAGAGTCTTTGTTCAGGGTTAATCAAATTTGCTAGGAGCTATGTCTCAGCTTTGCTTCTGTGAATCTCTACCATAGCTTTGCAGAGCAGAAGATGCTGACTCTGTTGAACATGGTTCTAGAAAATACTTACAAGGCTATATTATGGGTTAGGGTTTTCAATGCTTTGACCAGTGCTTTAGAAATTTAACAAGGAGGCCAACACAAATACATTCCTACAGGTAGAGCAGTGAATGATTTTGTCAGTAGGCTGGCCATAGAGGGTATATGCCACATACATTTACTGATGTTCTTATGTGTTATTTTGGGGCATATGCCATGTAGTGTTTTGTGTGTGTGTGTGTGTGTGTGTGTGTGTGTGTGTGTGTGTGTGTGTGTGTGTGTGTGTGTGTGTGTGTGTGTGTGTGTGTGTGAGTGTGTGTGTGTGTGTGTGTGTGTGTGTGTGTGTGTGCGTGTGTGCGTGTGTGTGTGTGTGTGTCAGATATATGTAGCCATGGATATGTTAGATGCCACTACATGGATTTGGGATACCTTTCTCCCTTTCTGGATAATTTAATGTTTGGGCTCTTGCTAAAAATATCTCATATGACTGGAGATAGGGAACCATATGCTTTAGTGATTTCACTCCAGGCTGCAGAGAGCTGAATAAGCGACTTTTCTTGATACTAAGTATATTTTTTGTTGCTTTCCACATCTGAATACCTAGCAACTGTATTTCGCCTGCCTTTCTGTTACATTGAAGCTGTTTTTACTGCATTTAACTTAATATTGCACTTGGAATCCTTGTTTGTTACTATTTGACTGTATTTGTAGCAAATTCTTCTGTGTAAGCTGTAGTAGCTGATTCATAGCATTTATAAGTGTTTGCTGTACCTGTTTCTGCCTGTTTTGTGAAAAAAAAGAAAAAAAGAAAAAATATCTCTTGTTTTTCCTGCTTTACTAGTTTAGTCCAGTTTCAGAGTTGCTGATTCCTGGGCTTTGGTTGTAGTTCCTGTGTACTGTTTCCTTGCCTTATTTGGGGAAGGAAGCTACCTTGCTTTCCTGCTTTACTAGTTTAGTCCAGTTTCAGAGTTGCTGATTCCTGGGCTTTGGTTGTAGTTCCTGTGTACTGTTTCCTTGCCTTATTTGGGGAAGGGAAGCTACCTTGCTTACCAGTGGGAGTGGGAAGCATTGAGCTGCCTTTTGTCCAGTTTTGTGAGGTTTCAGCCAGTAACTAGTAGTTTATTGGTCGTTTTGGGCCAGTTTCTAGCTTTTTCCAGCCCCTGGTATAAAGCGCTAAACGCGTTAAGCGATTTAGAGCGATTTAGCGGAGCTGCCACTGTTGCACACTAGGGCAGTGCCGGTTAAGCAGGTTTAAACTATTCGGCTACCTAAAGTCCACTCTTCAAATTTTCCCTTAAAACTACCTTCCTCGAACTATACTACTGATCAAATCAGCGTATCCTATAACTAAAAGATCAACTCTACTTGACTCCAAGTAGACTATTCTCTATCTATTAAACCTAGCACTTGCTCCTACAGTACTTATTACCTTGATATGGCACTCTTGTCATAGATAGTACCCCAAAAGGCAACCCCCATTTCTCAGTCACCCACGTCCACTGGAATCTTTTTTTAAAGTTTTTCGTCTACCCTTCTAGCATGTCGAGGGATCAGTTGCTAGTGTCCTCTCCTGCTCAGCTGGTGAACCTGGGAATATTGAGGCAATGTTTCAATTGCCTCATGTACACAGACAACCCTTTCCTCCTCCCACAAAACACAAATACATGCGAGAGATGCAACTATACGGCCAAACTGGAGGCTGAGCTCTCTCAACATAGGACTGGCAAGACCAGTCAGGAGGAGAAGGTTACCACACACACTATAGACCCAGTCTCACGTAGTACCATTACAACCTCAAATCATGCACATAAACACACAAAGACATACTCGGAGGCTCTGATCAAAAATCTACCAAAACAGCAGAGGCCACCAAAGCAGACACCCAAACAACCACCACCTCAGAACACAACACCCGCAACACATAGACCTCACAGTCAGAGTGTCAAACAGTCACAGCCCTTAAGGCCAAACACAATGCCAGACACACTAGTCATTGGTGACTCCATAGTCAGACACACTGATGTCCCGCTCACCAGACTGAGTAAGGAGAAGGTCACAGTAAGCTGCCTGTCAGGCGCTAGAATCCGCCACATAACGCAAGCACTCAGGTCTCTCAACAGCAGGTACAAATATGACTCAGTCATTGTCCACGCTGGTGTAAACGACCTGAGACGTACCTCCTTGGACTACATGAAAAGAGACATTGAGGAGCTCTCTGATTATGTAGCCCAGGCAGATATGACCCTGATCTTGAGCAGTATCCTACCTTCACCAAGAATGATGCCACAATACAGAGATAAGATGATCAGCTTTAACAATTGGCTTAAACACTGGTGTCATTCAAAGGGGATCCAGTATCTGTCTGCCTGGGATGACATGCTGGACAAGCCACGCTGCTTCGCAAGGGACGGCTTGCACCTGTCACCCCTGGGATTCCGGATATTGGCAAAGGCTCTTGCCACCCCCATAGTGCCTTTTTTAGGCAAGGCTCAAATTCTAAACCTACCACCCTAGAACACAAAAAAGTCAAAAAATTAAGATTAATGCTTCTCAATGCCAGAAGTCTAAATCTCAAAATGCACGCACTCGAGGCCCTTCTCAGTATGGAGAACATCGATGTCTGTGCTGTGACAGAAACCTGGTTCAAGGCTCCTGAGAGCACCCCAGCGCTATCAGGTTTTACCTCATATCATGCGTTCCGGCCCCAAAATCCGGACAATACCAAGAAAGGAGGGGTATCCATATTCATCAAGGACACCCACACCTCAAGACTGGTGGCAACGCACGATGCATCGGAGACCATCCAGGTGCAATTAACCATAGGCAAGACTGCTCTGCAAATTGTAGCATGTTACAGGCCACCCTCACAAACTCAGGAAACTCACATGGCCTTCCTGAAAACACTAGAGGGATAAATGTATCACCAAACACCATCATACTAGGTGACTTCAATTACCCTAATATAGACTGGGAACACTACTCAAGCCCAAACACCCTAGCCCAAAAGTTCCTGGAATTCATAAACTCAAATGCCATGGAACAACTAGTCACCATCCCCACAAGAGGAGATAACATACTTGATCTCATCATCACGAACATGGGAGCACAATGTTCAACACCGAAGTATACCCCTCACTGGTGAGATCAGATCACAAACTAATCTCGCTGGAGGTCCTCATCCCACCCCACCTGAAATAAAAAGACCACAGTAAAGAACTTCTCAAAAGCCGACTTCACACTTCTAAAGACTAGTGTGGTCTCCTTTCAGGCCCCGAGCGGAAAACAATACTCAAGCCGCTGAATCACTTACAAACGCCTTCTACCAGCACCTGCAGGACTGCATGGATAAGGCAATCCCAAGCAAAACAAAGACTCTTTGTACCAAAGGCAAGCGTCCAGTCTGGTGGACCCCAGCCATAAACAAACTCTACAACAAAAGGAGGAAGCTACTACAAGATAGAGCAAAATCCTTAAAAGGTAAGACACCCTTGATCACTATAAGTAAAAACTAAGAGCTCTCATAAAATCATCCAAAGCAAATTTCGAGAGAAAAATAGCTAAAGACTCAAAAGACAATCATAAGGCCTTCTTTAGCTATGTTAGAAACCTAGGAGGAAACTCCCAGATATGCTCAGAACTAGTTCAAAATGATGTGAAGATTACTGATCCTACAGACATTGCCAACATACTGGCTGACAGGTTCAGTGCAAACTTCTCCCCTCCCCCAAAAGGAGAGATATCTATACCAAATGAGTGCAGCCCCCAAACATCTCCAGCGCCCAAGTGAGAACTGCTCTCTCCAAAGCAAAAACACAGCATCCATGGGACCCGATGGTGTCCCCGGCTGTGTGCTCCACGAACTCAATGAGGAATTAAACCCACAGCTAGGACAGCTGTTTAATCAAAGTCTTACCTCTGGATACGTACCAGGGAGTGGCGCACTGCAACTGTGGTCCCACTTCACAAAGGCGGTGCCTCCACAGACCCTGGAAATTACCGGCCCATTAGCTTGACAAGCCTTACCTGCAAAGCCATGGAGAGGATCATAATGGACCTCATAAATAAAGACATAGGGAATTTGCAGACTTTGGATCCAACCCAGTTTGGCTTTGTCAAAGGCAGATCATGCCTTTTAAACTTGGTTGACTTTTTGAAACAGTCACCAAAGCCATTGATGAGGGAAAGGCAGTCCATACAGCCTACCTCGATCTGGCTAAGGCCTTCGATACAATACCCCACTCGGGTATCATTGAAAAACTCATCAGCTTAAATGTTAACCCATACATCACAAGATGGGTTGCAAACTGGCTGAGTGACAGAACCCACAGGGTCAGAGTTGCTGGCGCCATGTCAGACTCAAAGCCTGTCACAAGTGGTGTCCCACAGGGCTCAGTCCTGGGCCCACTCTTGTTTGGCATCTACTTTTCCGAAGTACAAGCAAACACAGGAGGGTTATGGCTGACAAAGTTTGCAGATGACTGCAAACTGGGCGCCATAGTAGAAAACACATCTGACCCAGATATCCTTCAGAAGGGTCTCACAGAAACGGATAACTGGTGCCAGAGCCACGGCCTAAAGTTAAATGCCAAAAAATGCATAGTCATACCCTTCGGGTAAAACAAGGTTACCCCTAGCTACCAAATAGGTGGCAATCCACTGAGCACAGAAGAAGTTATCAGGGACCTGGGGACCCAGGTTGATAGTAGTCTGTCATTCGACACCCATGTAGCTAAAGTAGTTAGGAAGTCCTTCTACATTGCCCACCTTATCATGAAGGGATTCTCATCTAGATCAAGGGAGGTCATAGTCTCCCTTTACTCATCACTCATCAGACCAATGATTGAGTACAATGCCCCATTCGGAATGTATCTGACCCGACACTTGCAGCAGCTGGAGAGGCCACAAAGTTCCTCACCAAAAGGATAAAGGGTCTCAAAAATCTGTCCTATGCTGCCCGACTGAAAGAACTCCAGCTCTATTCAGTCGCTTACGCTGCTCAGAGGTGACCTTTGCCTAACATACAAGGCCATGTCAAACCCAGATTTGATGAATATGTTTCACTTCAAGAAATCTAGATCTATCAGAGCCACAAGGGCGGGAGACTTAAACCTCAACACGGCTATTAATAGGACGTGCTGGAGGGATAGATTCATCACCCAAAGACTCCCTATGCTGTGGAACAAAATCCCGGTACATGTGAGGCAGAGCACCTCGCTGGCCTTGTTCAAGAGAAATCTTGACCAATGGATGGGAGATCGCAGATATACCCCAGGAATTACCTCAGTGTCACTGCTCGACAGAGGCACAGCAAAATAATGGGTATAGTTCCCCATACTAAAGGGGTGGCGTAAGCCACAAAACAATGGGCTAGGCTTATAAATGCCCTCGGGCAGATAGCCTAGTATGAACCTATGAACCTATGAACCTATGAACTTAGCTCAGCAGTCTGGAATCAGTTTTAAAGTTAGGACATGGTAGAGAATTCTTGTAAAACTCATTAAAAAATGGACTAGGCAAGCAAATCATGGGTGACTCTTTAAAATATTATCTATATATTACCCTGAATAATTAGGCTATAGGGGTTATTGGAGAAGTCCTTTGACAGACTTATCTGAAGTTACCTGTTGATGTCCTTCAAGAGTCTAGTTGTTCTTCGAAGTTGGTGGACATAATTGGGTTTTCTTTAAAAGGGGGCATTTTGATCAGTCTGACTAGGCCTGGATATACCAAGACCAGTTGTGCTTCAGTCTATTACTAGGCAGCTACTTTCTATGTCATTATTGCTGTTTATCCTTGTTATGATGTTGCTTATGTGTAGGTTTGGAGATCTTGAAGGGTATTTTCTCTGTCATCTGCCTAAGGTAGTAGTTAGTGTACAGAAAATGTGTTGAAGATGCTATCACATCCCACTGTAAATAAACTTACTCAACTTGTAGGCATTACAACAACCTTTAGAGAATTCTCCATTGTTAAGATAAATGTTCATAGAGTTCAGATAATCAGTGCTGCTTGTGACCCAATACTAAAACAGAGAAAGGAACTTTCTTTAATTTGTTTCCCTTATCATTTTTTGGCATCTGGGTATGATTATTTTTCTGAGACACTCTCGGGTGCCATAGGCTTTACAGGACAAGAAGATTAAAGTGATTAGTGAGGAACATGTCAAGTGGTGGTTAGAAGAAAGATTACCACTGGATTAAACATTAACCTTGGCAAAAATTGTTCTTGATCCTATGGCATTGTATTCCTTAATCTTTCCCAGTAACCTTATTTGACTTTTATCCTAGGTGTCTGAAGTGGTCAACTTTCTAAGTATTGCTAAGAGCACCTCTCATCCATGTGAGACACTGGAGACAATGTTAAGATATTATCAGTATAGGGGGTTAGCATAGAATCGGGTATATGTTGTTATGATTTGTGTCATGCAAGTAGAATGTCTGAAGAACAAAGATCATGTCTTTGGTATATGGTCAATATCACGAGTAATGCAGCACCTAATACAGCAGTATTACATCTTGACAGTATTAAATCTTAACCTTGGTGATGAAGATGCAGAAATATGTCATGGGGTTTCCTCCTCGTTATTATGTGCTTTGAAAAAATACAGTGCTAGAACGTTTGTTGCTGGGAATCATGGGGGAAGAGGTTAAGGTGGAGACAGGGATAGGGTCAGGTGCTGACTGCAGGACTGCAGCAGTTGGAAGTGTTTGCCTACATATCACTTTTTATTAAAAGAGGATGTTGTGTGGCTGTTCTTATAGATTCCCTTTGGGAAAGGTCAGAATAATCACCTAGGTAGAACTTGGCATTCTTTTACCTGCACTTTAGGGGCAGGACTAGCTGTGTTGAGACTTCAGATTTACCTGGTCTCTTCTACATGAATGAGGCTGTATCTCTACTACTTGTGATCATTAGAATAACGGTGACATTCTTCTTTCCTTTCTAGATGGCAAGCAACTGTTTTGTGCAGGTTGTTTGAAATGGTTATTATATATGATAGTACGTCTGTGATGAGTAGTTGAGGAGTTTCCAATCTATCTTGGAACAAGAACTTGTGCCTGGTACACTGGTGGCAGAAATACTGACTTAACATGTTATTAGGTACCCTGGTCAACCAAACTTTGGTGTTACATATTTACTGGGCTGTAAATGTTTGGTTGTCCAGTCATCAGAATACATTTTTCCGAGAGTGGTGTTTTATGGGGGACTGAAAACTATTGGACTGAAATGTGCTACTCTGTGATCTGTCTCTCTATTCTATCCAATTCCTGTTTGTTATCTTTCTCTCTATTCCATCCAAGTCCTGTTTGTTAAGGCACTTTGCATGGAGGATGCTCCATTTCATTTTTATGTCTCATTTCTAGACTTCATGGTGTTTTCTGTGAAATCCAGTTTTAAAGGTGCTTCAATAAGACTGTTGTGTAACATGCCTATATTTGCTACTTAATTTCAAATTGTCTTTTTTTGTTCTTTTCTCAAAATTTTTTCATTTTTCAAATACATTTGAATGAATTCCAGAGTATTTATACATAACATCTTAAATAATTATGTACACTATTTACGTTAGCCTGACACTGTAACAGATCTTAATATATACAGTTACTTTATAAGTATGTCCAATCCATTATCAGAGTGTCTGATCAATTATTGTATAGTGTCAATCAACAATAAGACTTTTCCCCAAGGGTTGTTAATAAATGGCTTTGGATAAATTCTTAGTTCTTTAATTTTAATTTCCAATAATTCTGTGGTCTTCAGTAGGCTGTAGAAGTTTTCCAAAGTTGGTATTGTGTTTGTATTCCATCTTCTTGTTATACACTTCCTTGAAATTGCAAGTATAGTCCATACTAGATACGTTTGACCTATTCAAATGAGGACCTTCATTCACATTTAATAATGTAAGAGCTTTAGTTAAATAAAATGATTCATTAAATAAAGCTTGTAGAAAGTTATTAATACGATTTCAAAATGGCTTAATTTTAACATAGTCAAAGAAAATGTGGTTACGGTCTGCATTGTATACTTGCTCACATCTCCAACATATTCCTTTTATTGAAGATCTAATTTTACTGATTCTGTCTGGGGTTAAGATGCTCTGTGCAAGCGTTTCTAATTAAAAAGTTTCCTGTATTGTGTAAAGGATGTATATTTTATCAATAATAAGATATTTGTTGTAATGTTGAGTGTCCTTTTGTTATATATTTCCAATATGAGGTTTTGGGTGTTGTTTTATAGTTTATAAATATTTTGTAAAATTTTGAAATACTGTTTCCCATGTCAAAGTCATTATATATGATTTCATATATGTATTTTGTAAATTTAGGTATTTCTTTAAATGAAAAAGTGGTAACTATTCTACTTAAATCTTGTGAATATCACAGAATACTCTGTGAAGTTAGCCAGTCCTGTTGTGGAATTTTGTATGTTGTTTTTATTACTTGCATATCTAAAACGTTTAGTTCTTTGATACATTGTAGCCAACAAACAAATCATTTCTGCTCCTAGAAATTAATAATTTCTCTATATATTTTATGTGGAAAGTTCCTTGTGACTATTAATGGTGTTAAAAGATCAAACCAGATTTTTAAATCTATATTTGCATTAATAATTTTCTTAAATGAGTCAATGTAATAATTAATCATACGAGTTTTAGTGGGCTTAGTTATGTTATATTGTATACTCATACATATGTGCCATGGCAAATTGTTTTTCTTTGTTATTTGAATTTTTTTCTGTAAATGAAATTAATTGATTGATATTGCAGATAGTAATTCTTTCCAGTTTGCAGAGTAATTTGAACTTATCCAAACTGAGATTATTTTAGATATTGATGCTTTTATATATGTTTCTATATCAGGAAAGTTTAATCCTCCCTGTTCTCATGGTCTGATATGATGTATTAAAGCGATTTTGTTTTTTTTTTGGGGGGGGAACCATAAACATTTTATTAGGCATGAGTTTATTTCTTTAAGTATATTCCTTTCTGGTAATAGTTGTATTGCCAAAGCTATATACAGGATGTTGGGTAGTAAAACCATTTTTATTAATTGTAGTCTATCTTCAAATGTTAATATTTTCTTCCACTTTTCCACAGAGATTTTAATTGTATTGATGATATTATTGTAGTTTTTGAGCTAATTCATTATTATCCTTGCATAACTCAATTCCTAGATATGTTAAGGTAGATTATTGTATCCCTATGGTGTGATCCCCCTTAGTTTGCAGTTCTTTTTTTTATTTAAAAATAAAAAATGCAATTTTGATTTATTGAAATGGAGTCCTGAAGTCATGTAAAATTTGTCAATTAATAGATCTAATTCTTCTAATGTCTATTTTGCATTAGATAATGTTAGTAATATGTCATCAGCAAATAGCATTACTTTTGAATCGTATTGTTCATAAACATCTATTCCTTTGATTTTTATATTGTTACAAATTGAATCTGCCAATATTTCAATAGCCAGAGCAAATAGAATCAGTGATATGGTACACCATTGTTTAGTACCTTTTGTTATTTGAATAGATTCAGAGGTATATGGACCTAACTTGACATACTCCAAATTATTTGTTTGTATATATATATATATATATATATATATATATATATATATATATATATATATATATATTCTTTAGGAGATGAACAAAGGATGCAGGAAATTCAAATAGAATTAGGATTTTGAATAAATAGTCCTGATTTATGGAATTAAAGGGTTTCTCTATATCTAAGCTAATTATGAGTCTTTCTTTATTTTCTTTATTAACATAATCTATAATATAAATTATCCTTTTAATATTGTCATGTTTGTGTCTATGATATATAAATCCAGTTTGATCATTATTTATTGTTTTGGATAGTGGTATTTTCATTCAGTTAGTTAATATTGTCATAAATATCTTATAGTCATTATTTAATAATGATATAGGTCTGTATGAGGTACAGAGGTTTGGGGATTTGTTTTCCTTTAGGAATGGTGTAATTAAGGAATATCTCCAAGAGGGTGATATTAAAGCTTGCGACTGAATTTCTAATAGAGTTTTATGGAGGAGGGATAGCATCTTTGAAGGAAAAAGTTTATATATTGCCATAATTATGCCATATATACCTGGAGCTTTATTATTTTTGACCTCTTTGATTGTATTTGTAATTTATTTGTAGTATATGGATGTTTACAGATCTAGTTTTAATTTTTCTGGTATTTTTATATTAGAACATTTTTCATCTAGATTTAATTGATCAATATGCATATTTTCTTTTTGGAAATGTTCCATATAGTGATTTCTATAGGCATCAAGAATGTCACCTATATCTGAGACATTTTTCCCTTTCTTTTCATGGAAGATACTTTTAATGTTATTAGCTTTTGATTGCATTTTGATTCTTGTGGATAAATTATGTAGATATTTGAGAGAAGTGGCCAAGGTATTAATTTTTAGTTTTTCTAAAGCTAACCTAGTTTTATGGGTGAGAATTTTGTTGCATTTATTGTTTAATACTTCTACTTTCTTTTTCATCTCCAAATGGTTTTGATTTTTTTCAGCTTTTACTGACAACAGTTTGGATTGTAGATCTAATAATTCAGAATCTCATTCTCTAATTTTTTTATACTAAGTTAAGGTTTTACCATATATGTAAGTTTTAATGAGTCCCATATTATTATTTTAGTTATCTCGGTGGTGTAATTAATATCTAAGAAGAACTGTAATTCAGATAATAACCAGGGTTTGAACTCTTAAAGTGTAGTTATATATTCTTGTATTCTGGAGTTAACGATTAATGGTTTGTACCAATTTTGAAGTTTTAGTATCAATGAATTGTGGTCTGAAAAGGGGCAGGGAGTGATTGAGAAATTAATGATTTTAGAGTATAAGTCATGGGCAGCAAATATTTTATCTATTCTAGTTTGGGTACCAAATCTGTGATCTTGATGAGAAAGCAACAAAGATTTATTTTTTTTTAATTTGAAAGTATCTACAAGATGAAGTGATTCTACCCACTTGTTTAAAGCTTTTGATACAGCAGATGTTCACAGCAGACTTTTATTTGTAGTTTCAGAAATATCAAATATACAGTTAAAATCTCATCCTAATATTAAGTTGCCTTTATAATTATTGGAAATGAAATTCAAGTGTTATTTAACAGTTCCCGTTCCAATGCCTGGGAACCAGTATAGATTGGCTAGGGTCCATATTCTGTTATTATATCTAACTATTACTAATGCCATAAGGCCTTCTTTATCCTCATATGTATAAATGATTTCTGGGTTAATCACATTTGTTTTCTATAAAATTGTTACCCCTTTTGTCATTGTCTTATAAGTGGATTGGGCCAATATCATATATTCCATAGGATTCCATTTGTAATTGTCATTTGTTTTGAAATGAGTTTCTTGAAGGAAGATTATTTGTGCTTTGTTCAGTTTTAAATATTTCAATAGATTTGATCTCTTGCAAGGATTGTTTAAGCCATTGGTATTTAAAGATAATAAAGTTAAATCCATCTTAGGTTATTTAGACTATTTATTTTTTGTTTTATTGTGACTATTAAACATTTTCCTCTGATAACTATAAAGTATATGTTTGAGCTTTTAAAGGAAATTATCAGTTTTATACTTTGAGTGTTTACCAATAAAGTAATGTTTTTGTCAGGCATACTAAAAATGTTTTTGTGAAATACATTTAAATTAATAAATGTTAACAAATCTAAGATCTGCACTAGCCATGGGATGAAAATCATTCCTAATCTGATGGATAAACCTAATTCCATCAGATTATCACTCATACCTTGACAATCCAGAACATCTGAGCTCCATAAATTGGATTATCATATGGAGAATATTTGTAATAGGAATAAGCAATATTTATATTATTTTGTACAGATATAATACTATTGTACATTAGACAGAATACTAATACAATATAAATGGCTACCTATTGTATAAGCAATTAATATTTACATAAAATATATATGACAAGCAATTCAATCATAATAAAGTAGGATGTATTATATATAAAACCTCAGTAAAGGATTATACCACACAGTTATTTAACATATTCACCCTTATTGATGACGTATTTCAAAACTTATTGCTTAATATAAATAGATGGTAATAATATTTATACCTAATGCTTATAATACAATGTATTTTACTGGATATATCAGAAGTTATATTTCATTTTTTGCCAACATTTAAGTAATCACTTTGTTTGTTGTTAACTTACTTAAAGCATCACATTTGTTTTTTTGTGAACATTGATGAAAGTTAGTGCATTTTAATTATCAGTGCATCCCTCTTCCACCATTTCCTACACATAAGGATTTTCATATCTGTCATTTCTTATTATAAAATGAGTGAAATTATAGGTTAAAAACAACAAATTTACTTATTGTGATTAATGATTACAAGTTCCCTGTCCATATTCATAAATTACTATTTTATGGCATATACTGAAAGTTTTTAGATTTAAATAGCAACATTCTATTTTGTATAATCAGCAAATCTTAAACTGAGTGATTATTGTCAATTTAATACTATTTGTTCAGAATATGATTGTTACATTCTGTGACATTCCTAATTCAGGCTTCTATTGTTTCCCTTGAACAACTTTGTCAGTTTGATGTCATGTATAAAACATTAGTTATCTTGATAACAGCTTAAGTATTATGTATGGTCAACATGGATTACAAAACCATTGTTCAAGTTAAAGCAATTAAATGACTTGTTATGCACATTTACTTATATGAGAAAATCATCATGCTTCCCCTTGATGTTCAATGTAGTGTATGTCATTTATGACAAGTTAAAACAGTAGTGCTATTATACACAAGCCCATGTTATTAAACTGAGTGTCTATTGTCAATTTAATACTATTTGTTCAGAATATGATTGTTACATTCTGTGACATTTCAAGTTCAGGCTTCTATTGTTTCTCTTAAACAACTTTGTCCATTTCATGTCATGTATAAAACATTAGTTACCTTGGTAACCACTTAAGTATTACATATGGTGAAGATGGGTTACAAAAACTACAATTCAAGTTAAAGCAATTACATGACTTGTTATGCACATTTACTCATGTAAGAAAACCATTATGCTTCCCCTTGATGTTCAGTGTAGTGTATGTCATTTATGACAAGTTAAGACAGTAGTGTTATTATACACAAGCCCATGTTATTAAATCAATTCTTTAATATCTAAATTCAGCAGACTGCTTCATCTTATATGACAATTGTATATTTTATGGCTAGATTTACTAAAATCATACATTACATAACTATTGTGGGCGAGTTTTTTTTTTTTTTTTTTTGGCTGTAGCTTAGTTATTTGATAGATCACAAGCTGTAATGCTTATTCTTATTATTAGCTCTTTCCCAGCATGTTTATACAGTCCATAGACTTTAAATTATGAGACCCTTCTAGTTTCTGATTTGTTATAAGCATATTTCCATCCTTATATACGCACATATCAGTACTTCAAGCATAGGTAACAATACCCATCCAGTTTTGCCAGAATACCATTCATTAGTTCATGTGGTGTGTTTCCAGGCTGTTCTTAAAATATAGAAAACAATATTTGTTCTGTTCCATGCAGGGCCACTCTGCCTGTGAACCACTCAACACACCTTCCATTCCCACAGATATTTCTACGAAGGAAATCTGATGACTCTCTAGCATTTCCCATCAATTCCAACACCCATAGAATCAGCTATTCCCATATGCCCAACACGTCCGAGCAAGCTCACCTCCTAGACCACTGCAAAGGGTACTGCATAAGACCAAGTGCTCTTAGTCTTTCACAATAACTCAGATTTTCACTATTATGTAAGCCCTTAATGTGTTTGGAGCAAAATACATTTTAAATATAAAATTGCTCTTAATTTTTTAAAACATTTTTTTTTTATCAAGAATCAATTTAATGAGCTAAACGAAGTTGTGGGAGACCATCAATATGTGTACATGTGGTTTAAAACACCCCGTTTATTATATATATATATTTTTTAAAACCAAAAACTTAATTGCCGAGAATCATCTCAGAGGCTCCTCATTATAGTCACTCTGTCTATGTTACCATAGCAACCTGGGGTATCTGTTTTTGTTAGTGTCTGTGTGTGCAAGCTGAAAGACACAACAACAACAACTGTGTACTGCATACCAGAGGCTTGCGATGCACCTGAACCAAAGCTTCACTTCACTGCAACTTCAAGCCTAAATTCCTTCCCTATCAGTGAGGCAGCAGCCAGGAAAAGAACAGAGAGCAAACAAATCAAAAAAAAAAAAAAAAAAAAAAAAAAAACCTCACAACAAGCAATAACACATTCATCCACCCTTCCCACCTCTCACTCGGCAGATGTATAAACAAACTATTCTCTGCCAAAATATCCCGAATTACAGTTTTATCCGCCCCTTCCACTTAATCCAGGCTAAAACACCAAGTGTCTCATCCTAATACACAAGCATCAGTAAACCTTGATCACAAGCCGCAAACCTCAGCTTCCCAGAGATGAAAAGAGCAACATACGACATCTGCCAGACATAGCTGCATCCACACACACCATGTTAGCCTTAATGAAACAGCACTCAAAGCTATGATACCTGCAATAATTGATATTAACTATGTTTAGACAGAATTACATTTGTACTAGCTGCCAGACACGGCTGCATCCATGCACACCATATCAGGATTGATCAAACAGCACTTGAAGCTATGATACCTGCCATAATTGATATTAACTATGTTTAGACAGAATAATAATGACATTTGTACTAAGAGCTTGGTACTATAACTTTACCAGGATATACGTGACATTTCTAAATCATATTTTAACTGAAGAAGGTATTAGTCTCCATGACATCATTTTTTTAAAACGCTCTACTGCTACTATATATGATGTTAACTTGTTACATTTCAGTCTGAACTCTGATGAATGGTACTTTGTTGAATTAGTTAATTAATTACACATTTAAGGTGGAGGTGGGATTACATTAAGGATCATCTCTGAGCCCTTACTTATTTGCAATGGTGACGGACAGGTTGACAAACGAGATCAGACAGGAGTCCCCGTGGACTCTGATGTTTGCAGATGACATTGTTATCTGTAGTGAGAGTAGGGAACAGGTGGAGGAGACCCTGAAGAGATGGAGATATGCTCTAGAGAGAATAGGAATGAAGGTCATCAGGACTAAGACAGAATATATGTGTGTGAATGAGAGAGAGACTAGAGGAATGGTGAGGATGAAAGGAGTAGAGGTGGTGAAGGTGGATGAGTTTAAATAGTTCAAAGTAATGGTGAGTGTGGAAGAGAGGTGAAGAAGAGAGTACAGGCAGGATGCAGTGGTTGGAGAAGAGTGTCAGGAGTGATTTGTGACAGATGAGTACCAGTAAGAGTGAAAGGGAAGGTCTACAAGAGGGTAGTGAGACCAGCTATGTTATATGGGTTGGAGACAGTGGCATTGACAAAAAGACAGGAGTTTGAGCTGGATGTGGCAGAGTTAGAGATGTTAAGATTTGCACTAGGTGTGATGAGGGTGGACAGGATTAAGAATAAGTATATTAGAGGGTCAGCCCAGGTTGGAAGGTTTGGAGACAAAGCCAGAGAGGCAAGATTATGTTGGTTTGGATATGTGCTGAGGAGGGATGCTGAGTATATTGGGAAAAAAATGCTAAGGATGAAGCTACCAGGTAACAGGAAAAGAGGAAGGCCTAAGATAAGGTTTATGGATGTGGTGAGAGAGGACATGCAGGTGGTTGGTGTGGCAGAGAAAGATGCAGAGGACAGGAAGAAATGGAAACAGATGATCCACTGTGGCAACCCCTAATGGGAACAGCCAAAAGAAGATGATGATGATTATAAGTAAAATCAATGAAAAATAAACAAAATAAGTATTCATTGAGTTCAAGTAGGAGACCACAAACTTCTATGTTTGTATTATATGTTGCTTTGTTTGGCTTATATATAATGTAAATAGTAACCCATCTTGACCTACCTTTGTTTGTGAAGAATTATTGGACTCTGACATTCTGAATGAATCATTACTGTTTATCAGTTGTTTAAGAAACCCTCCTTTTTTAAATAAAAACAGATGACAAGTGATGTACCATATCAGTTGATACTTTGAGAGATGTAGTTTTAAGAGTTATTTTTTTAGGACAGCTATCTTGGAATCAGTTTTTTGTTTCTTCTTTCTAGCATCAGTCCAATGATTTGTTTCTTTTATTCTTTTAAGAGAAAGGGCCATCCATTCCATTTCTTCTGGGAAAGATACTATGTTGTTGTTTTTGATGAATATAGTAGCTTCTTCTAAGTCATTAAAGGTTCTCATCTCACTGGCAAAATGTATTTTTATTTTGGCTGGAAAGGCCAGCTGTGCTTTAATGTTGTTTTGCTTTAACTGTTTTATTATTGGCCTGACTTTTTTCCTTTGTTCTAGTATTCTGGAGGAATAATTATTGTCAAACCATATCAGGATTTGATTGTATTTTAAGGGTAATTTTCTCCAAGCAGATTTTAATATTAATTCCTTGTCCAGAAATGAAAGAAATTTTATAACTATGGATCTAGGTGGAGTATTTGTTGAGTTAGAAGCAGGTTTCCTCAGTGTTCTATGCACCCTTTCAATTTCAAATGAAAGTCCCTCTTTCAAGTCTAAAAATTCAGGAATCCAGGTTGTTAAGAATTAAATAATGTATTTGCCTTCAGTGTTTTCAAGCAGACCAAAGATCCTTATGTTGTTTCTCCTTTCCCTGTTTTCTAAGTCATCTATTTTGTAAATCGGCCACGTATTCTGTTTAAGCAGAAATTCTTTATGGAATTATTCCTCTTTAAGTCTCCCTTCAATGTCATTTAGAGAAGTCTCTATATTTTTGTTATTTTGTATGGTGTTGCTATAATAGTTTTTTAAGAGTATCAGTCTGTTTTTGAGAATTTAATTTGAGGTTTTCTAAGTCATTTTTAAAGCCATTCATCTTCAAAGATAGTTCCTGTAAGGTAGATGTCATCAATTGCAGTTCTTTTTTCAAAGCAGCATCTGGATGAGAATTCCTTGAATTGTTCATATTCAGTGACTCAATATATCACCAAGTTACTTGACAGGAAAATTTTTGTATATCTCCACCAAAATTGATATTTATGTAGTTTAGTAGTTTATCTATAGATTTCTGACATTTTAAACCTGAAAATAATAACATTTTCCTATATTATTATACTAGTTTATGGAGCTCTCAAAATTCACTGCTCTCAGTTGGCCATCTAGGCTCCTCCCCAAATTGTCTTTTTTGAGGTGAGGTAGTAGACACATTCAGGGATCTCTGATGTGTGGGCATTTCTTTTTTTTTTCCAGTCTCCAACAAGTTATTTGGAGTAGAACTTCCTTTTTAGATGTGAAAATGAATGTTACTTTTATGTGCATAAGGTGCATTTCTGATGTGCATTGCTGACAAAAGATAGACAATTGATATTAACATTTCAAAGTGAAAAAAACACTGGAAATTGTGGGTTGGTAAATCTGTGTACATATTATATTATAGAGGCAACATTTTTTTACGAAAGGCTCTGTATCTTCCACTGCCTCATTTTGACAATGTGGGATGTCTGTTTTGAGATTAATCCTATTTCATGTTTCCAGGCCTATTGACCTGAGTCATATTGATTTTTGTTGGTGTGGGATTTAATACATGTGAGTTCCCTCCAGTTTTATGATGTGGCTGAAATTTTATACTGATTTGCTGTTGATTTTCACTGTTGTGCCTGACAACAGATTTTCTCCACATGTTTGTCTTTTTGTTTCTCTCTTCCTTAATCTAATATGAATAGTTATTGTTTTTTTTCTTATACAGCAAATGTATAATGATATTTTAGTTTAATAAGTACAATATAGAAAGCATGGCATAGTGCAGTCAGATCACCTAGGACTAAATAAGTCTAATAGTTCTAACAAGAATATTTGAAGTCTGAGAAACTAGTAAATAAATAAAGTTATAACTTATTCAAAACTATATGTCTGGAAAACTTGTGGACTTATGGGAAAGGCATTACTAGTACAAGATTAAACATCACAATATATCATTGAATTTATAGTCATCATAAGAGATGTCAGAGGTCAGAAAATAACAATTGCAAGATGAAAATTAAAAATACTTTTAAAAAGTGGCAGAATTGTATGATGTGATGAACGACATGAGCAAAATAATGTGAGTGAGGTATAAATCAATTATGTGAATACTGCTTGCCTGAAAAAAGTAACATATCAGTCTGTATATATTATGATCATCCATTATCCCCCAAAATCAGGCCCAGTCTATGAGAAAAAAAACTTTTATTCAAATGTAGGCTATTTTGTTAAAGTGTGAACATTCTAGAAGAACACAAAGAATAGAAAACAAAAGACATATGATAGACATAAAAAGTTGAGAGAGTCCAGCAGGCTGTAAGCAGAAACTATTTCAAATAAAAATTGTGTAAGGCAGGAGGTAGTAACACTGAAAAGGTGAGCAGACAAGTATGTATAATTATGTTTGAGTGACAATGACAAAAAAAGAAGACAGAGCTGTAAAGATAATGAAAACTGAAATGAAAAAGCAAATAAAATCTTATGCATCTAAGAAAATGAAGTAAAATGAATCGTATGCATCTAAGAAAGCAAAGAAATATGTAACATATCTAAAGTGCTTAAGCCATAATCAAGACTGGAAAAAGCAAATGCAAATGAGCTGACCCTGTCAAAAGTTTACTTTGAGGAGTAGAAAGGTTATGTACCTGCAAAGGTAATGACGTTGGGCCAGATTCACGATGGCTTACACGGAGTCTAAGAGTAGAGTAAGACTCCATGCAGCCATCATGTCCGACGAGGAATCCAGGAGCAGCCTGTAGGGGGGTGTAAGAGAGCTCCTAAAATGGCTCTTACACGGACAGGCAAATCACCTCAATTGCAGGTGAAAGGCATGCAAATGAGGTAGATTTGTGATTCAGGAAACCCGAACCTGTCCGAGTAAGAGCAGTGATATTTGCAGAAATGTACTCAGTTGACAACTGAGTACCATTCTGCAAATAACAAAATGGAGCTGTGACAGCTCCAGATAAAGGTTGCATCCAGTGCAGGAAGCATGTCAATGGCCAAATATATGGCCAATGGAAATGTTCCCTGATGCAAAATTAAAATAAAAAATATTTTTTTTTCACCGATTTCTGATGCTTAAGTGTAGCACAGCGCCACGCAAATGGGCTGCGCTCTAAAAAACAGAATACTACAAATTAAAACTCACAAATGTGGATTGCAATCCTATGTAAATGAGTGTTAGGATAGTGAATCGCTAGTTTACATAGCAAATGAGCACAGTCAGTGGAGTGTAGGAGTAGGATATGGGGAGTAACAGAGTAGAAGATAGGTGACATCACGAGGGGGGTATGTATGAAAGAAGTGAAGCTCATTGGAGCAGAGTGGCATGTGTCCGCTGTCATTTAGACATCATGGAAAGAGGTGTGTCTACAGGTAGGCTAGGGAAAGCCAAGAAATGGAAGGTGTATACCATGGATAACACCAAAGTTTCTTGCTGAGTGTGCATGCACATGTGTGTGCGCCTGTAATCTCGAGTAAGGCAGAGTGTGCGCGTGTAAGCATGAATGCGTGTATTTAAGCCGGAATAAGCACGTATAAGGCTGTTTAAAGAGTTGTATGCACGTTTGCGCTGGTGTGCGTGTTTTAACCAGAATAAGCAAGTTTTAGTCCGTGTAAGCATGTGTGTGCATCTTAGTTGCTGTGCTCGTGTTTGCGCTTGTGTGCATGGCGCTCCCCCCTGAGGAAACAGAAAGGAAAAAGAAAGCACAACAAATAGTAGGAAGCTACCAGGGAGTACTAGCAGAGCTAGCAGGTGAAAACAATCAGAATCAGGCAATTATATAGGCAGTACACTAGCCCAGCCCAGCCTAGCACTTAAAACTCTGCAAACAACAGTCCAGTATGTTTCTCACAACAGACACTGCAGTAAGCTAATAGAAGTGAAAACTGAAAAAGCTTTACTGAGACAAAGAAATGTTAGGGGCTGCCATTGCTGTTATAAGGCAACATATGCAACCTGCTGAGGGTGGTGACAATGGAAATGCTGCTGGACAACCCACAGTGAGGAGACGGAGAAGAGTGTACAGGCCCAGGGTAACCTACCAGGGGCTACATGAGCTGGAGATAGTGGAGCGCTATAGAGTGGACAGACACCTCCTGCAGCAAATTGTTGAGCTGTGCAGGCCACGCCTCACACACAGAACCAACAGAGGGGAACCCATCCCAGTGGAAACCAAGGTATGTGTTGGCCTAAGAATATTAGCAACAGGTACCTTCCAGAGACCAACTGGTGATATGATGGGGATATCACAGGCATCAGCATCCAGGGTACTACACCAGTTCCTGGATGTCATGTCAGCACACGTCGGTGATCATGTATATTTCCCAAATTCCTGTGAGGTATTGGCCAGCAATATGTGTCTCTTCCAGCAAATAGCGGAATACCCTGAGGTAGTGGGTGCAATAGACAGCACTCACATATGCATCAAAGCACCAGCCGGCGAGCAGGGTAGGGTCTACTTCAACTGCAAGGGCTTCCCCTCCATCAACTGCCAGGTCATGTGTGATGCCCAGGGCATAATACTGAATGTGTGTGCAGGCTGCCCTGGAAGCTACCATGGTTCCCATATCTGGCATCTGACGCAGCTGTACCAGACATTTGCCAATGGGGACATCCCACATGGTCACCTAGTGGGGGATGCTGGCTATGCACTGGAGCCGTGGCTGATGACACCCATCAGAAACACACACACACCTGAACAGGAATGCCATAATGTGGCACACGCACAAACACGTAATGTATTAGAGCATGTGGTTGGGCTGCTCAAGTCACGGTTCCGGTGCCTGGACACATCTGGTGGAGCCTTGCAGTACTCACCAACTGCATGTACCCAAATTGTCATGGTATATTCTATGCTACATAATATGATCCTGCGAAAACAGCTGCAGCAGGACCAGCATAGGCCTGGGCCAAACAGCCCCCCACCATTGCCAAGGCCATCACAGGCAGAGTGTGACTCAGAGGAGGAACAACCTGAGACTGCCCCAGTAGGCAGAAGAAGGCATGCCCAGTATGCTTTGGCCTTGGCAAAGAGGCAACACATAGCACATACACTGGCTCAGTAGGAACTCAGGAAATGATACCCCTCTCCGACTCACACATAAAGTAAAAGGGATGCCTAAGTTGACACTATCTGCTTCCAAACGTGCAGGGAGTGTAGTATGTGCATCCAACATAGGCAGCCCTGCAGCACCACCTAAGGCATGAATTCCATGTGTTAAGCAATATAAAGCAGTGCTAAACAGCAATTACCACCATGTAGTATATGCAAAAAAAATCGCACACACTAACTAGCACAACTGTGGTCAATGTTCAGTAATATTGGGCAACGTCCAGCAATGTTGGTGAATATTGAGCAATGTTGGACAAGCCTGGTCTAAGTAGGGCATAGCTGAACAAAAGCCAACATGCTCATATTTGTTTAACAGGCTCTTAAGCAGTGTGGTCTGCTCAGTATGAAAATATAAAGCAGTGATGGGCCTCGAATCCAGAATACTGTACACTATAGCCAAAGTACTGAATCACTACACCATGACAGTATTGCAGTGGTCCATCTGTATGATGGAATGTTGATAAGTCTATGCAAAGTATTGGATGGAAACCCTGCAGGCACAGCATAATCCTTTTTGAGTTATGACACAAAGGTGAGTCCTGCAGTGAGAACAGAACCTGACTTTCAACACACACAGTATAAATGTTAATATTGGTCATGTTCGCATGCATCAGCAAATGTAGTGGACCTCAAATAGCAACATACTGAAAGGTCACACTAGGCATGCTCACACACTTGAATAAATGAGACAAATGTCAGGCAACAAAACATGTAATGTCAGAATTGGGCATGCTCACACACTTAGGCCATGTCTGAGTACAGCAGTGGGCCACGCATATCTGGCAGTTACATGTGTTAACCCAGGAACCTTTCACTATACAGCAATCCGCCCTGTGCACACAGTTATATGACAACAGCCACATCTATAATATAGTGGAACCCTGTCATAATCAAATATGTTCTGCAGATACTGAAGTTCGTCATGGAAACTGGTAAAGCAAAGATGATAAAGACCTGCAAACAGTATCAGCAATAAACATTGTGCATCTTGAACATTAGCATAGGTACAGAGGTCGATAATAGGCTATCTGCCCTAGGGCATGTACAAGCCTAGCCAGAGTGTGTTTGGCATTCGCAACCCTGTCAGATTACTACACTGTGTGTGTGAATAGTAGGTCACACAAGATAGCCCATGTACGTTTATGCTAGTGTGCCTCTGTCTAGCAGGGACACAGAAGATATCCCAGGGGTAAATATACAATCACCCATACAGTCATCAAGATGTCTCCAGTAGGTGGTCAGTGGGTGGCTCTGCCTATGTGAAACTGGGATTACATTCTGTAGTGAGTGGAGCCTCTGGGATAAGAATCTGTCCCTCCACAATGTCCTATTAACATCTGTGCTGAGGTATACGTCCCTGCAGTGTGTAGCTCCAAGGGAGTTGGATATCCTGAGGTGGAGCATGTCCAGTAATTCTGGTTTGGGTATAGCTGTAAACAACAAGCACATATCATATCTGAGTAGGTGGTAAGCGACTGAATAGAGCTGGAGTTACTGCATCTGAACTATGCAGGGCATCTGTATGAGCCCCTAGATCTGCTTGGTGAGGATCGTCCGTGGCCAGTACAGTTGTTGCAAGTGTCAGGTAAGGTACACCCCATATGTGGCATTGTAACCAAGCATGGATGTGATGAGTATAGGGGCACAATGACCTCACTCGATCTAAATGTGAAACCATATGGAATAAGGTGGCACATATAGAAGGTGTGCCCAACCACCTTGGCAACGTGAATGTTAAAGGCGACAGTACGAACAAGTGATGTCCCCAAACCCCTAACAACTCCTACCATATGTAATGGAGTACTACCTATGTATTAATGTGTGGGCATGTTGTTACTCCCAAAGGGGATAACTATTTAACTAATGGCATTTAGCTGTGGGCCATGGCTCAGGCACCAGTCATCCATCTCTGTGAGACCCTGACTGAGTATGCATGTGGCAGCTGGAGATTTGATCATGGCACCCAGTTTGCAGTCAAGTGCAAACATGTTCAGCCATATTCCCCCTGTGATAGCCTGTACATAAGACAAATATATGCTGAACAAGAGAGATCCCAGGACCAAGCTGTATGGGATGCCATGTGTAACTGGTGTATAGTCAGACATGGCACCTGCAATTCTGACCATGTGGGTGCTATCCCTGATCTAGGTATCAATCCATTGTGTGAGATATGTGACCAAATTGACGCTGGTGAGCCTATGCATAATGGCCCAGTGGGTTATTGTGTTGAATGGTTTTGCAAGGTTCAGGTAGGCTGTGTGGATAGCCGTCCCTATGTCAATGGACCTGTTAGCCATTTAAAGAATACCTACAGGTTCAAGAGGCAAGATCTGCCCACAACAATGCTGAAATCAGTAGGACACAGTGTCTGCAGGTTCCCGATGTCTATGTGTAGGAGTCCTATGACAATATGCTCCATAGCTTTGCAGAACAGGCTACATAGGCTTATAGGGCAATATTGTCTGTGGTCCATTGTGGCACCAACTCTGTGGAGCGGGACCACTGTCCCAGTACGCCATTCATTGGGTACATATCCTGTGGTAACTCCGATATTGAACAGTGATGTAATGTGAGGGTTGCATTTGTCATGATGCTCGTGTATGATGCAGGCTGGGATACCATCTGTTCACATTGATACTGTGATGTACGCTGTGGGGAGGGCAGCACTCACCTGCTACTGTGTGATGTCAGGGAGGTTATACTCTGTTGGGATGGATCGTTGCTCCTTAGGGGGGATGGGTGTGAGACATCTGCATTGAACCTGTTTGCCAGGATGTAGGCAATGCCAGTGGGTTCAGGGTAGGTTTAGTCAGTATGCAGTAACCCACAGCATATCAGTGAGTGTCCACCCAGGTCCCTGACATAACTGAAGAAGGCCGTGTGATAGTCTTATGTGTCAGGTGCAATTGTCTGGTAGAAGCGGCCCTTAGAAAAGTCCATGAATGATTGTAGCTGTCTGCTAGTAGAGATCACAGATGCCTCCCCAGTCTGGGATTGTGCTCTATCATGTAGTAGCGTCCTCCTGACGTTGTACATCTTATTAATGGCTGGGGTCTACCAGACAGGTCCCCTGCCATTGTAGTAGTGGGTCTTGTTGTTATTTGGGATAGCAAAATCCATGAAGTCCACTAGGTGTCCATAGAATGTGTATGTAAAGGATGCAGCAGTGTGAGCCGTATATGCCACTGTCTCAGGATCTCTGAAGGATACCACCATGCTTCAGTGAAGTGAGATGTTGGCTCATGAGAAATTCACCAAGATTACCCAGGATGGTGTGTGGAGGGTATATGTATGTCCTGTGAGATACATGTATGTTCTGACCTTACCAATGAGGGGTATATCACTGGTGTGGAACATAGAGTCCCCATGTTGGTGATGAGCAGGTCCAATATGTATTCTCCCTTGTGGTTGTGCTGACTGGTTGTGCCAAAGCATATGAGTCCACAAATTGTAGTGCTGTTGGGTGAGGTTGTCAGGCCTTGAGTAGTATCCCCAGTCAATATGTGTGTAAATGAAGTCACACAATATAATGGTGTCTGTGGAGACCTTCATATTCTCCATAGTTCCCCCAAAAGCCGAGTGTGTTTCCTGAGTTTGGGAGTGTGTTCAGTAGCAGGCAACAAACTGAAAGGCAGTATTGCACAATGGTAGTTGTATATGTATGGTCTGTGATGCTTTGTGCAGTGCTACTAACCTGGAGGAGTGTGTATCTGTGATGTATATGGATGCTCCCCCTAGTTGTGTTGTCTGTTCCAAGTCTTGTTGTCAGACAGCATGGTATGAAAGATAACCTGGTAGTGCTGGTGTGCATAAATGAGCCTGAACCAGGTGTCTGTCAGTGCACAGATATTGCTCTCCTCCATACTGAGGAGAGTCCTGAGTGGCCACAATATGAGGTTAACACAACTGTTGTTGAGCAGCATTACCCTTAGTTTCATTTAACCTATAATGTCTATGGAGGTGGGTTTGTCTTCTGAGCCCTGCTTAAAAAAGGTACTCTGGTGGTAGCAAGAGCCTTAGCCAGCATACCGAAGTCCAAGGGTGACAGGTGCAAGCTGTCCATAGTGAAGCTACATGGCATGTTGAGCATGTCACCATATGCTGACAGACACTGTATCCCCTATGAATGAAACAAATTTGTTAGCCAACTGTTAAATGTGATATGTGTGTCCGTATACTGTGACATCATAATTGGTGGGTGTAAGATGCTAGACAAGGTCAGGGTCATACTGGCCTGGGCTACATGATCAGAGTGTACCTCCATGTATTATGTCATGTGGTCCAGGGAGTAACATCTGAGGTTACACATACCAGCATGGACAATGATGGTGCCAGTCTTGTACTTGCTTTGGAGTGACCTGACTGCCTGTATTATGTGGCAGATCCTGGCACCCAACAGACAGCCCAAAGTGACTATTCCCTTGTCAGGGCTGGTGAGTGGTATGTCAGTGTGTCTGAACATAAGTGTCGCCTATTACAAGTGTATTAGGTGTGTTGTTTAGCCTGAAGAGCAGTGACTGTGTGGCACACTGACATTGTGAACTTTGTGATATTTGGGTATTGTAGTGGGGTAGCTGGTGTGTGTGTGTGTGTCTGCTTCGGAGGTCTCTGCTGCTTAGGTAGAGTAAATTTACAGCATCCAAGTATGTCAATGTGTGCTAATGTGGTTTGAGTGCTGTTGCTAGAGGATATGTAGACTGATATGTGGTGTGTGTGGTCACCTTCACCACCTGATAGACTGTGCTAGTCATGGGTTGAGAGAGTTCAGCTCTCTGTATGTCTATATAGGTGCATCTCACACATGTATCTGAGTTTGTTGGGAGGAAGAAATGGTTGTCGGTGTACATGAGGCAGATGTGACATTGTGTTAATATCACAATATCCACCAGCTGGACTGAAGAGTACACACAAAACCAACCCCTGGACATGCCAGGATATTATCATGATATGCTCTGTAGCCTGATCACAAAGGATCAGTAGGGTGTTAAGCATGTAAAAGAGTATAACAGGGATTAGTGCTCATGTTCGTTAGTGTTTTGTAAAGAGGAGCTGAGAAGGTGTCCAGTCTGAATCATGACACCTCCTTCAGCTATGTCATAAATATCAATGTGCCCACATATATGTCCTGAGTCAGGGCCAACTGTACCTGAGTGTCAATGCCGACATCATGACAGACAGGCCCATATGTACATACCCATCCCCCACTGACAGTAGTCCACATCATCATACCAGGAGATATCACATGTAGATTGGATGAGCAGCTACCCCCACTGCCAAAAGCATGGCAGCAGGTGGAATACATTGATTCCCAATATGTGCCATGCACAAACTACAGAACAAACAGGTCATGCACCTGAACAGTCAGCAGAGCTGCACCCCCTACACAGGATGTGGAACTGTTGAATGTGTCACAGCTACATATGGCACTCTCCACAAGTGTTGGTGCAGAGCACACCATGGGAAGTCAAGTCCAGTATGCCTATGAGGTCTGATCTGCAAGGTCATGGAGTTCATCATGGTTGCAGTCATAAACAGAGCTATTGGAAGCTGACACACACACAACCCTACCAACTGTGGTATGTTCATGTGCGGATCATGGTTCCCAAACATGCTAGACTGCTTGCAAGGCAGCCACCCAGGACATACATCAATGAACACATCTACACATGTGTCACATAGACTTTGAATAGCCCTTTATCAACATCCCAGACACATGTAGTATCCACAAAACCAAGACGCTGTGCATAAATATGTGTTGAAATATGATGGAATGTCAATGTGTCCACAGAAAGATCACACAAGGTAAGGATACTGAGGTCATGTTCAAGCTGTTGACACCTGCTGACCCATATGGACCATTCCTGGAATGGCATAAAACAAAGTGTACACACATCACCATGTCCAGTCTGATGATGTCACCATCCTATAAATACAGCAGGAGAAGGGAAACCAACCAATGCAGCAAATAGCGTGCCGTGTTAATGCATTTTTTTCCAGTGTCATAACATAGGTAGGGGTTTGAATCCTGCAAAGTGTGTGTGTATGTGTGTATTTTCCCTTGAGAGGTGTTCCTTTTTGGAGACTGGGAAAACTCAGTAAAGAAGGTACATTCCTCTTTGGAAAGTCTGATGATGTCACCATCCTACAAATACTGCAGGAGAAGGGAACCCAGCTAATAAAGCAAATAGTATGCTGTGTTAATGCTTCTCTTTCCAATATCATAACATAGTTAGGTAGGGGATTGAATCCTGCAAAGTGTGTGTGTGTGGGGGGGTGTTTGTGTGCAGTTTCCTTTGAGAGGTGTTCCCTTTTTGGAGACTGGGAAAACTCAGTAAAGGAGGTACATTCCTCTTTGGAAAGTCTGATGATGTCACCATCCTACAAATACTGCAGGATAAGGGAAACCAGCCAGTAAAGCAAATAGCTCACCATGTTAGTGCGTCTCTCTCTTTAGTATCATCACATAGTTAGGTAGGGGTTTGAATCCTGCAAGCAGTGAGTGTGTGTATGTGTGCAACTGTCTTAGAAATGAGTGCCCTTTTTGGAGACTGTGAAAACACACTAAAAGAGGTACTTTCCTCTTTGGAAATTCTGATGATGTCACCATCCTACAAATACAGCAGGAGAAGGGAAGCCAGGCAGTAAAGCAAATAGCGTGCTGTGTTAGTGTGTCTTTCTATCTAGTATCATAACATAGTTAGGTAGGGGTTTGAATCCTGAAAATGCTGACAGTGTGTGTGTCCCTGTTGTTCAACACGGTGTGGATTTTGCTTTTACTATGGTATGACATAGTATGATGACAACAGTAAGTGCATTGCAGACATCAGGTATCTGTGTGGCAAATATATATGTGCACATGTCCCCTCAATCACTACATAGGTGTGAAGCCTGCATACTACATGAATACATTTGTTTCCATTGACAAGTTGTGCCGCTGCTACTCAGATCGTAGGTCACATATGTATGTATGTGACATGGCTGTCCACTGTCATGTTCTGTGGCCAAGCTCATCTGTGGCACACACACCCATGACAGTTACTTAAGAGTAGTGTGAGTGAGGATATATGCCTGGGGTATATGTCAGACATGGTCATACACAACAAAGTCTGCCAAGAATGGACAGTCTTTATAGGCGTAAGACTGCCTTGTGGATATGCATTCAGGCTTCTAATGTCTGTGATACACCTTCAGACTCCACAATACCTATGGATATATGGATACCAAGGGACACATGACATAACATGGGTCTGTATGTACACAATGCTACCCGACATACATGTTGAGGGCTACCACCGGTGTGGTACTGACGGGATAGTATGTATAGTACATGAGGATGACTATGCCATACTTGGCTTACTGCTATACAGCATGTATCACACAACAGGTATCTGTCTGTATGATACCCTTGTGTAGGATATGCATCCCATCCAGGGAATGCATTGTAGGCCATTCCATGCATTCCCAGATTTGGATGGACACATCCCTAGTGTGTCTGCATGTACCTAAGGGGGCTATATGACACACAGGTGTGGTCACAATAATGGATGGCGGTCATCACCACTGGTTAGTGTTATAGTATAGCACCGGAAGGATACAGTTGATACTGGGTTCCCTACTACTGTGTGTCATTTGTCAGGACATCATCCAATGATTGCTTATAGTCATGCTGTTGAGGTTGTGTATACTACCAGACTGCAAATCATTGACTGATATTAACAGTATCACCCGCAGCATAGTGTCAACCCATGTCATACACACGTCTACCCATGTTAGTACATAATTGTGGTAGAATGCATATTGGCCATTGAAAGATGCAATGGGATGTTAATAATGTGTAGGACAGGGTATGCCACACGTTCCATGTGTCCACTATGCACGTACATCCAGACAGTGCGCACCCACCATGTTCACAGATGTACACTTGCTAATCTGTACTGCACACATCACACATGTACTGTCCACTCGCTAACACATGCTGGCAACACATCGCACATCAGCCAAGTGGCACATGGGTAGATAATACATACTCAGACCTAACAGTGGTGTAAACAATGCTACATTGACAATCAGAGCTTTGATGTATAATGTCTGCTCAGATATACCTACAAGGATGTAGTTAGACTTCCTTGTTGACAACTCACTATTATTGCTACACTGCTATAGTGTCACCCTGTGCATCAGCACCATGTTAGCCTGTCCCTCTGTCGATAATGCAGATGACAGGAGGCGGCACAGGTATCATCATATGCACAGGGCATTTTGTTGTTTGCCAGATCCTGACATTGACCCATCCAATCAATATGTCTGTGTGTGTGTGTGTGTGTGTGTGTGTGTGTGTGTGTGTGTGTGTGTGTGTGTGTGTGTGTGTGTGTGTGTGTGTGTGTGTGGGACAACAGTACAGCATGGGCCAATGTTGATGTAATGTGTGTGTGTATGTGTGAGCCCTAGTTGTTTGCTTAATGTGTGTGTGTCTGCATGCACACAGCTCCACCATGTGGCTGCTATTTACGGTTGTTTGTGGGACAGCCACAGACTGTACCTGCTTGGCTGTACAGATCACTGTCTCCGGCCACAGACATAGTACCTGTGCCTGGCAGGGGTGCTACAGAAGGTATCGGGTACCAACCCTGACTGGGTAATGTCATCAGAGGCAGAGGTATGATGACTGGACCCATGTCCCTGCTGGGACTGGCAAGAGCCATGTGCATGTGGTCTACTGGGATGGACAATGGACAAGCCAGCCTCAGCATTGCTGGGGCTGGTACTGCCACTACAGGAGCGGCTGTGAGCTGTGAGCCGTCCGTGACCACTGCCAGCTGTTGCTGGCATGCGTCTGTGTCGACATCGTAACTGTCCCGCACAGTCCTGGCTTGAGGAAGACATGTTGTGGAGGGCATCTATTGTCTCCTCCCAACATCTATCAATGACCTCTGTGTATGTCCGGATGGCACCAGCAAGGTCACTGATGCTGTCATTGATAGCGGTGTTATGTGCTCTCTGCGTCCTAAGTCCCTGCCTGGTGTACTGTTCCATATGTGCCTGAGCCTGCATTACAGCCCAGAACATAATGGTCATCAAAAGACCTGTGAGGGCACGCCTGCCAGGGGCAATACGTCCAGTGGTGCTCCCCCGAGAACCCCTGGACCTCCGCTTATGTGGTACCATTCTGGGTCTATGGCTATGGCTGCTGTGAGGGGATGCACGTGCCATGGGTACCACACTCTCCTGGTCAATGCCAACTGTATGCTGTCCCTCCCCATGGCCATTGGTGGTGAGGGATGTAATGGCAATATGAGTGTGCACATAGATGGGGTTGAACGCTGTGCACTGTCGATTGGTGGACCAGTGACAGACCTTGTCAAATCTCCCTGTGCCAAAATACATGTGTCATCATCATCATTATCCATGGCAGTGGCTTCAGGTCACCTGCTGCTTTCGCCAAGCCCTACATCAGCACCTGTGAGAGGAAGACAGGAAACACACGTTACGGTCTGCACATGCACACATGAACACATGCACACATGCACACATGCACACATGAACACATGCACACATGCACACATGAACACATGCACACTCCTCACTACAGCAGATACACACACACAACAGAAATCCAAATCATACTCAATACTGGTTGAAGGTGGGCGACAGTATTTTATTTTATTTATTTATTTATTTTTATTTTACATTTGTTAACCGGGCTAGTCTAACTGGATATATTTCCATTTTCAGCAGAGGCCCGGGGAGAAAAGCTCCACATAGACATAAAACAATTACATAGGATGCAAAAAGAGCAGCATAAAAATAAGGAGGGAATAAACAGTATATGGTATTATATTATAGGATTAAATATTGCACACAAAATGCACACCTGCACAAAAAATGCACACAACATTCTTGAAATAAAAATGCACAACTTATTTAGCATTATTTAACATTTTAAGAAAGTAGAAGAAAGAAAAGAAAAGACATTAATATACATGGAGTAAGTAGATTAGTTACTTATATAAAGTCCCAGCAGTCAGAAATATTGCAATTTGGAGGAAAAGGATAGTAGAGTGGTAACTCTTATATAGTGGAGAAATATAACTTAGAAGTAAATAGAAGGTAAAAGGAGAGGAAGAGATAGAGGAGAAGTGGAAATTGTGGAAGATATGGTTTCAGTCTGGGTTAAAGCAGGGACATAGCCAGTGATTTCTAAGGTAAATTGTAAGCTTTTGTTTGAAAAGGACAGGAGATGGAATAGAAGTCAGTTCAGTGGGGAGTTGATTCCAGTATTTACCAATGGTGTTGGAGAAAAGGGAGTCACCAGCAAGGTTATTGGATTTAGTTAAAGTTACTAGGAGTTTGCTAGAGGAGCGAAGCGAATTCAGGTTAGAATAAGGGGTAAAGAGATTAAAAAGTACAGGAGTGTTGTTAGGCAGATAGAAAGCTCTTTGGACAAAGGTAAGTTGGGAAAGAAGCAACATGTTTTTTAATTTAAGCCAGTGAAGTTGCTGTAGGCCAGTATCATAAGGCAAACAGTCACGCACACGTGTCAGCATGCCAAATAAGTGTTGATCAAGTCCATGCAGTGTGAGTGCAGACAGCCATAGTTAATGACAGTGTACATGGCTGTGGTGCATGTGTGTACATGTTCAGTCATTGCCTACACCCTGGAACACAGTGTGTACAAGGACACAACATTTCTGTGCAAGTATTATAAGCTCTGCAATGTCCAGTGCACCATCACACACAGATATACATACCATGGCTGTGTGTGTTATCTGTGTGTCACATGGATTTCCATGTCTGATTGCAGTGTCTGTGTCTGTAGCAGATAATTGTGGACACAGGTGTACCACATGCATGCTATGTACACACGTGGGATGAGTGGTGCATGTATACATGATGGGATACCAATCCTGGACATGGCCATTGTAACAGTATGGGGTGTAGTACCATTAGCCATCATCATCATGCATCACGTGGTCACTCAAGGCCACTAAAGTGTGTTAGACCACCACCTAGCATGCTGTACCTGAAGCTCAGTGCCATGGCTAAGTTCACAATTATACAGCCATGTTGCACAAGGGTGTGTGAGGTGTCCAATAGGGAGCATTGCCTAACATGACTGTGTTATATGTTGAGGAGTGTTGCACATCCCCATGCTAGGCCCCTACCCCTCAGGTATAGTATGTCTGGTGTGTGGATGACATGTGAGATATTGAAGTGTGACCTGGCAGCGGGTGTCCGGTTACACTATGTGTAGCATGTTGAGATGTACTGCGTATGACAAACGTGTTATGTTGTGTACATGTGTGTCAACTATGCCTATCCAATGTGCAGTACAGTGTTGCCACATTTGTGTCTGATGTTCTGTGCATTGCATGTGATTGACGCAGCTACTGACATTACTGAGATGTTTCACATCTCACAGCAAACATGCACAGCATGCATTATGCATAGGTGTGTTATGTGTACATGGCCTACACCTCACTATAACATGCACAGTTCAATACCAAGTTTAAAGTGTTAACACACTCACCAGCATGTAACGTCTGCCCTGCTGTCACACCAGAGGGACATGCAAGAATATGGCACAGTTTGTCAGTGGCCACAACTGTGGCATTGCTACTGTGAGTGTGCTAAACTACAGTAGAACAACAGGCATAGGTTTACAGATACTATTCAAATTATCAGTATTGCACACAATAGGCAGCACAACTGCTAAACACAGTACACATCTCACACATGCATAATCTAACAATACAGGTGACAGTAGTCTACAGCTAGGGCATGTTACCTGCACGCTCCATGTCACCATGCTGGGTGGCTTTGGCCTCCATGACGACACATGTGTGATGTTGTTGTTGCTGTAGGCCAGGAGCCACCACACTTAGCAGCAGTTCCTCCACTCTTGTGAGGGGGGAATGTATGGCCACCCCACCACCTGTGGCAAGCTGTTGTCTGTGGATATCAGATGCATGCCACCGGACATGTCTAATTAAATCACTGCAGTGATGGTGTACCTGCTTATATATCCCGTTATGCATGCCTATGTCATTTACCCGACGAACAAGTTCTTGCCACATTTCAGTACACTCCTGCTGGTGCTGGCTGGCCCTTGAAAACAGCAGGGTATAGTGCTGAACCAGGCTGTGGTGGATTTCCTTTTCCTCTGCAGCTGTGTAGCATGGGGATCCTGTGATGAGACATAAGCCTGGAAGACAAGTAAACAATATGTGTGAGCAAGTCATGTAGCACACTTAACATTATACAGTACAGATATCAGTTAACGGCCATATATAGCATCTGTTCATCTGTCAGAGGATGCACACATTCAATACCACATATCAGTGCTCAGCCCACAACTGGCTGACAGTGCCTGCCACACTCCATATGACACACCAGTATACACCAGTACTCGGCTCACTGTTTGGGATCCAATGCACAGCCTTGCCAGGGGGGTACATATCAAGCTAATGCATGCAGAAATATGTCATCCATTGCAATGAATGTGAAGTACCATTACAGTATAACCAGTAACCCACCCTAGTAGTTGATGCCATACCCCTACCTAACATATGTGCACAGTTGTTAATATAGCTGGCATACTGCTGTAACAGAGTATACATGTTGTTAGGTACACACGCAAACCCTGCATCACACATGTGATTGCGGACATGGTACAGGCATCATTACACACACATCAGACATTCATACAACACACAAATGTATGCTAACACAGATGAGCATTTGCTATGTACCTTACAGTACTGTCTGCCCCTACTTACAGATACGTATGCCTGAGGAATGTAATCTGTGCAGACTACAGGAAACACACAAGACAGTGTTACCAGGGAATGTGAACATACACCATACTTTGCTGTTTAGGCCTACAGCTTCAGGTGGTACAACAGTTCAAATGTCGGCTGGATTCACCAGCCGTACCACTTACTGAGCATACACGTATTGCTTCAGCCTATGATGGGACACCAAAGTCATACACAACGAACTACGTCACAACATATACCATCCTACTATGTCTGCATCCCAATAACTGACACATCTTTCTCTGGCCTCACACTTAGGACACAAATGACCGTGACAGAAAAAACTTCACACTTAGCTATCACACCGTCACAGACCTTGTACACATTCACTGTCACACTCATTCCACCTCACATAGCAGGTATTGCACTGTGTACATGTCTGTGTGCATTGTGTCATAAGTAGGTAATACACTATTGTCCCTGGGGCCTTCAGCAGCCTAGCCATATGCTACCCTGGCCTGTGACACATATGTAATTAGATTTTACTTTCTCCTGTCAACGGGATACACAGAGGTCATTCCCAGGGCATGTTACCTATCCCCCAGACAATCATCAGGGTTATATCTGACATCTGCTACTGAGGAACCTTGTTTGTTCATGCTGGGTGGTTTACTCCAGAGTATGGCATATTTGCCAGTAGGAGCCTGTCCCTCCAGCATGTGCTGTTTAGTGAGGTTGTGGGGACTAGGGACCTAGGCCGTGTTGCCCGGTGGGATTGTGAGGTACTGACATGGTGGTTGTCGGACAGCTATGGGTGTGACATACCTCTGTATGTTTGGCAGAGATAACCTCTGGGTGACCAGTATACAACGCACAGTAGCTGTGGTTATGTGAGTCAGTCTGCATAGGGTATGTGTTTCAAGGCAGTATTACCCTTTGTGAGGTATGTCCATGGCCTTTCCACTTGCTGTAGTTGTCATGTGAGGTACATACCACATGGGGCATTGTGATGAGTACAGGGGAACACTGACCTATATTTCTGTACATGACACATTGTTTGTGATTACACGTACCACACAGACAGATTACAAGACTAGTGTGGCACTGTGAATATCAAAGGGGAGGCTACTGTCCACCTGTGTCCCATGTTCCCTTCTGACACCTTCAGTGTTAGTCAGGCAACCACCTATCTGGTAGTTAGTGGGTAAAGTGTTTTGGAATGGAGTATGGCACTGCTGTATCAACACTGGTGTTCAGTCCATGCCTTGGTCACCAGGCACCTGTTGCAATACGTCTGACCCTCTGTCTCCCTCTCTCACTATATATATATATATATATATATATATATATATATATATATATATATATATGAATATATGCATATACATTTATATATCACTCTATATATACATATATATATATATATATATATATATATATATATATATATATATATATGTATATATCTATACATCTATATATGTATATGTATATATGTATATATGTATATATATATATATATATATATATATATGTGTGTGTGTGTGTGTATACACACACACATGTATATATATATATATATATATATATATATATATATATATATATATATATATGTATATATATACACATACTTGTAAACAGCCACTGCTGTACATATACATGCACATATATGCACATATACTGCCCACCTTTCATGGTGGGAATATCAATTATGGAACAAATGTGAGACATGCACTTATGTAATAATATTGCACAGTGTTGTGCAGAATGCATTTCACTGTCCTCAGGCCGTATAGCCGTAGCAGACCTCACTGGCTGTAACTCAGTCCCACATCATTTAACCACCACGTGACATATACCTGTACTGCATGCTGTTTTCAGTGACACACACTACAACCTACATAGATATGTGCACATAGCAACCTTCAAATACATATATATGTCCAGCCTTCACTAACAGTTGCAGTATGTCCCTTGCCCTATGCACATCTGCATATACATATAGATACGGACTGCTACCACATAAGGAGTGTTCACAGAATGTAGAGTACTCTTCAGACACATCATTCGGATGCCAGCAAATACATCTGTGTTACATACCTTACCTTTGTATTTCTCACCTCAGTCTGTTGTACCTGTTGATGTTTTTTATTATTTGTTTAGGTTGGTGTCTTCCACTGCCTGTGTTTGTTTATTTTTTTGTTTGTTTTGGTTGATGTCTCCAAACACCTCTTTTTTTTTTTTGGGGTTGGTGTCTCCAACTGCCTCTGTTTGTTGTTATTTATTGGGTTGGTCTCCAACTGCCTCTGTTTGTTTGTTTGTCTGTCTGTCTGTCTCTCCCACTCGCTCTCTCTCTCTCTCTCTCCAGTTGCTGCAATGATATTATTGCATGTGTGGACAGCAAGTACAGGCTGCTTTTGTAGGTATCTGCGCATGTGCATGTGATGGCCTCTACACCAATTGGTGCCCACCATTTAGTAATTGCATGCAGCCTGCTGTGTGATAATTGCAGTTCTCACTGTGATTTCAGGACACTGCTATAAAATGATAGGTTAGGTAGGCGTATGCCTTTCAGTTTTGCAAGGTGGGGATCTTGCTTGTTTGCTGTGGACACTCTTGTGTCAGTCAGAAGGTTGGTATATGTCTCATATCTGAAGCTGTGTTGCAGCCAGTCAGTGAAATGCATGTTGTACTGGAACCTGACTGTTGCTTCTTCCAGTATACTCTTCTCAGTGTGTAAGTTTACTCACACCTCCTAATGCTAACACTGGATACATGGGAGTATGTACTTTCTTTTGGAATTAGGGAATTAACTGGCATACAACAGTAGTTATTGCAATGTATTCCTATGGCTTTCCTATTTTCCCTTTACATTCACTGCTTGCAATGCATGTCATATTTCTTTATTGCAATGTATTCCTATGGCTTTCCTATTTTCCTTTTACATTCACTGCTTGCAATGCATGTCATATTTCTTTATTGCAATGTATTCCTATGGCTTTCCTATTTTTCCTTTACATTCACTCCTTGTAATGCATGTTATATTTCTTTCAGCACCAAGTTATTGCATATCTGCTGTGGCTTAGTGGTACATCATGCAGACTGGTGAGTCCAAGGTGTGGGACTTGAGACTGACAAGGGTATTTTATTTTGCTGCTGAGCAATACAAGGGCCTTGTCATACAGAGTGACAAGGCACTTTTAAGGAGTTGTAAGCAAGTTGGGGCAGGTTTGCGTGACACTTAGCGATGCTAAGCACCACTTAGCTTATTGTATTTTAGCAATACTAAGCTAAGCTTAGCTTAGCTTATTTTATGTTAGCAATAGTAAGCTAAGCTTGGTGTAGCTTATCATATCTTAGAAATGCTAAGCTAGGCGCACACATGCGCACACTTGTGCAAACACGCTTACTACTGTTTACAAGTGCTCACTCCCGCTAACCCCCACGCTCATGTCTTTGACAGTAAAGTAAATGGGGAGATACGAATGTGGTGATGAAGAGTGCTCAAAGAGGGGAAGACAGTAGGGAAACTAGTTTGGGATGTACACGATGGGTGTGGAGAAGGTCCATAGCTGCCCATTTCTTTACCAATAACAGCTGTGCATATGCAATACATTAGGTGGGATATTTGAAACCTTCCACCCCTGAGAGAGTGGTGAGGACATCTAAGTATGTTGTACTACCAATAATGAATATCAGGCACATGCACTTGTTTGTGAACTATTATACTGTCATTAGTACGTTACTCACATCTGAACAGTTTGTGGTTTGTGTTGGCATTAGCACAGTCTGCTCAAGATGACTGGACATATTTCTGTACTGTGTATGCCTACCTACACCCTTGGTTGTGCCTGACTACATGGGTATATAGTACCTTTGGGTAGGGGTGCAGAACTGCAGTGTGCATTATTTATTATTGTGTGATGTTTATCTTACTGAACATGCAGAGTTGCTGTGTACCTGCAAGTCTATGAAGGCTTATAGTCTGTCTGAGTAGCTCCCACCTGTGGACATATCCAGATGGTAGACAGAGGTCAGCCTAGTATTCTTTGACTGTGCACCACAGCAGTCTTTTCAGCACCTGAACAATGGCATTGTCACAGGTGTTTGCTAGCAGTACATGGCTACATCCTTTGCTATTTCTGTGTTGTACTTCTACATAAGGGCATGCTTGTGGGATTCATTCTACATCTATTTGCAGAGTGTGTAACAGCAGACAAGCTGATATGCCTGTGTGTTCCTGACTCTTCCAGGCCTCAGATACTCTCACGTTTATATTTGAACAGCCTCAGGGAAAGGTACATATAACTGGGATACATCTGTCATATAGTTCAGACATTTTGCAGTTCAGACTTTGGGTGATTCAGAGCATTTCTATTACTACACCTTTTCTGACATGCAAGTGGTGTCTACTCTCAATTATTGACATTTGTTTTTAAGTGAGATTCAACACCTTTCTGCCTACTGTTAGTACATTTCACAGGGAGTCAGAGGGGCACATCTAACATTTGTTTACAAATCAGGGTCATCACTGTAGAGCAGTCACTGTTGGGAGGTCTGGCCTGTGACCTATGCAAATATGCCAGTGTTTATCCTGCCCTGATACTGTGTGGGTTTGTAAGCTGCTACTGTAACCTTATTCCCTACTAGCATGGCTGATTCACTTTTCATAGTCATGTCATGCAATTCAACAACACCTACTGGTTAAGTCCCACAGAACAAGATTTGTGTTATGCCATTGCTATTTTCCCTTTACATTCACTCATGGTAATGCATGATAAATTGCTTTCAGCACTAAGTTACTGTATAGCTGCTGTGGTGTAGTGCTACTTCATGCAGACTGGTGAGTCCAAGGTCCCAGGTTCGAGACTGACAAGGTTTTTTATTTTGCTGCTGAGCAGTACAAGGGCCTTGTCATACAGAATGACTAAGGCACTTTTAAGCAGTTGTAAGCAGGTTTGCATGGGTTTGCACGATGCTTAGCAATGCTTAGCTAAGCGCACACAAGCTCACACCTGCGCACCCCTGCTAACTACTGCTTAAAAGTGCTTACTCCCGCTAACCCCCGCGCTAATTTCTTTTAAAGAAAAGAAAATGGGGAGATAGCAAAGTGGTGAAAAAGGGGGCACAAAGAGGGAAAGACAGTAGGGAAACCAGCTTGGGATGTGCAGGATGGGTGTAGGGAAGGTCCATAGCTGTCCCTTTCTTTACCAGCAACAGCTGTGCATATGTATGAAATTTGGTGTGAAATTTGAAACCTTCCACCCCTGAGAGAGGGGTGAGGACAACAAAATATGCTGTACTGCCAATTATAATTATCAGTTTACATGTCCAGTGGACATGTGTGCAAATTGGGCAGCTATGTATGGGGCGTAATTTTTTTGTGGGAACAGATTGCCCTTTTTTTTATTTTTTTTTTCAGGTGAGAGTGGGATGTGAGGCAGAGGAAGTAGGTATATTTGGGGAATCAGGTTGGGGAGGTAAACAGACAAGACAAACAAGACACACACAGGGGCGGAGTTTGACATATGGGGTGGGTGAACACAATTGACGGGGAAGGATGTTTGGAAATCGCAAGCCCATGAGCCCACAGATGGTAACAGTGGAACTGAGATCCCCACCCATGGGCAGTCACCATTGCACCTTCACAGCCCCGAGGGTTGCTGTGCTGGGGGCTGAGTAGGATGGGTAGGCTCACCTGAGAGACACACCACGCTCGCCTCAAGCTGGCATAGGGGATCAGCGACTGAACGCTGGATCTCCCTACGCACCACAGCCCGGACCCTAGCAAGGGTGACGGGTGGCCCTTCTCCATCCACGCTTGCACAGTGGGGATGAGCCCCATCCCCTGCAGTGCTTCCACCTGAAGGTGGCACAGGACCAACAGAGGAGGGGAGTCCGGGCTGGGCACCAGAGCCACTGGTGCCAGGTGCACTCGCCAACTGAGGAGGGATAGGTGTGTCCGCTGGGACCGGCCTTCCCATATGTTCTGTGATTAGGTGTGTTGCATTACAACATAAACAACAGCATTCCAGATTAGTTGTAGCAGCATGCAGTAATATCCCCATTAACCCAGCACTCCACAGTTCCAACAGTTGAACAACAAACATAACACATGCATATGTTGAACAACAGTGGTTATTCCAACTGCATGCAGGGATGATTGGTAGCAACAGACCATCATGAACTTGGTGTTTGAACAGGGCACATGCATCAACATGAGTGCAAATATTTATAGAACAGTTGGACATGTACCCCAACAAATATTTAAGATTACACATACCCATTGAGGTGTGGAATTGCATGGTTTATGCACAAACAGTAGGGTGCAGAAAAAACCTCCGTTAACATCTTATAAACACTTTTACTCTACACTACATTCCTAGTGACTGCAGGTGTATATTCCCTACATGTATTATTACACTTGCCACCATGCATTAGGTTGTGTAGTGGGTTTGGCTAGTTTAATCTATACTTGACCTATATCTCACATACTAACTGTCCAGGATGCAGATGTTACTGCTACATATTTCATGGTTGCATTTATATTTCTTTATCTACATATCTGGATGTTTTCACATGACATTTTCACTTCAAATTGTACAGAACCCTGCATTTATTGAAGCACACTTACATTTCTGGGGAACATATTAGCATGCTACTCATGTGCCAGATTTACTTATGCATGCCAGCCACTAACTGACTGTTGAGGACTGTATATTTACTTCACAGCTACTAGCACTTCCATCACCCACTTTAGATGGGACTGCAGAACTATGTGTTGCCAGCACTTTCTAACACATTACTATTTGTATAATGCAAGGTACAACAACATTTCATACTAAGTGAAACAGACAAACTCTGGGTTTTAGACCTTTATTAATGACATTACACACTTTTCCACAGGCTCACTCCTTTATTTGTTTTAACGGTATATATGGCAGACATGTTCATGACATATTATACCTTTATTAATAGGTTAGCACACTCTTTTTTCAGGCTTGCTCACATATTCTTTTATATGACAGTGCCTGCAGAGATATTATTCCAGACATTTGTTACCTTTCTTAATGGGTTACTACACTCTTTTTCTGCCTCTCTAAGGTTTTTATCTGACAGTACATGAAGAGGACTTATTCAGTCCATTTTATGGCTGTATTATTGGACTACAACACTTTCTTTCATGCTCTCTCCCATATTTTATATAACAATACATGTAGAATAATCACTAACCTGCCTGGCAGCGCAGCATTATCTAAATAAGCTTGCTGATTCGTAACATGGTCATCTGCAGCTGTAAAGTAAATGAAGGGATATTGAGACATTCCTATCCATTATACATACTCCATTTTAAATCCTTGCATACTGCATTCCATGGCTACATACTCAGTTGTGGGGCATCCCGCATCCCACGGGCCTCCTGTATCCACTGGCTCAGGTGGTCCTCCTTTCATCTCTTCAGGTCCACATGGTGGCGATGGACCTACTCACCAGTCCGGGGAACACCTGCGGCACTGGTGAGGTCACGAGATAACCGGTTCCAAGCCTCTGCCTTGTACTCCGTCCCTTGGAACTGGCCCTGCAGGAGTCTTGCCTTGTGATGGTGGACTTGGAGCCAAACCGTGTATTTGGACTCCTTGGTGCCCCATCTCTGCACTTGGAAGCACACTCCCTCTCCAACACCAGACATTCTGACCGCAGATGTGAGCTGCAATCAGTTATGGTATGTATTCCCACCAGTGAGGCTTAAATATGCCGCATTTCCCACATTTTTTTGTGATTGCCCATTTTGTAAAATTCTTGGCTGACTGCAGACCTGCTTAGTAATGGTTAAACTACCATTCCTAAGTCTATGTATGTTAATAGTGGCTGTTTCCCCTATGTTGTCATGGCTTAGTGGTTCTGTACTTTGATTATGATGCAAAGGGTCCTGGGTTCAAACCTTGTCATTCTTTTATTTTAATACTGTCTAGACAGGCTAGGGGGTGTGGCTGCGTTTAAGCAACTTAGCTCTACGTTGCCCCCCTGTGCCCTATGGTGCCCTGGTTGGCACAGCACGCACGTCCGCGCAAACACATTGCGCTGGTTAAAGCATTTTTAAATGTTGGGCAACTTTTTTGCACTGGGTAAAGCGCTATTACACTTTCGGCAACTCTGTTTAGCTGGGTAAAGCATTATTACACTATCGTCAACTCTGTTTAGGTGGGTAAAGCGCTATTACACTATCGGCAACTCTGTTTAGCTGGGTAAAGCACTAGTACACTATCGGCAACTCTGTTTAGCTGAGTAAAGCGCTATTAAACTATGGGCAACAATGTTTAACTGGATAAAGCTCTATTAAACTATGGGCACCTCTGTTTAGATGGGTATAGCACTATTAAACTATGGGCACCTGTGTTTAGCTGTGTAAAATGTATTTTAACGGCAGGCTATTATATATCTGGGTCTTTTCAAAATATATATTTTGTTCACTGATACATTGGCCATGTCATTGCTTTTAATAAAATTTTAATCATATTTGTCTGGTATTATTTCAAATACTGATTTAAAACATAAATAAAAAGTGGAGTAGTGGGACTTGAACCATAAATGCCTTTGCTTTGTGCATACGCTCTACCATTACACTATTGCTACTTGGATTAATTTGCATAAGTAGTTCTTATATGCTCTTCAATGTCACAATTGCTAACTGTGGTTAAGCAATGGGCACACCTGCGCAAACAAGCGCAAATACGGGCAGCTATATCGTGGATTTAAAAAAAAAAAAGTTTCTGTTTTATAACTCTGATGGGGGTTTACAATGTCAGGGAGTGTGGTGTTGGGTGCATGTACATTTGAGCGGACTCGCTCTTGTCTGTTGACATTATGCGTTTTAAAACCTTGCAGGGGCGTAGACTTTTAGACTGCTCAGCAGTTGGACATGCCCCCTGCTTGCCTACTCAGTCCGTGTAACAGTTACGGATGAGTCAGCGTGCCCTCATGAATATTCATGGCACGCTGATGTCATACCGTTCAACTGCAGCCTCCGAGTAAGACATGTTAAGTCTTACACGGAGGTTTCGTGAATCCGGCCCATTATCTTTAGAGGCAGAAATACAAACTAAAAAAAGAAAAATCTGTTGCATCCCTCCAAGTCTCAAAAAACCCAATATGTAACCTATACTGGGTCAAAAACAAACCAAGAATAAACTTCGCAGTATGGAGGGGGTGAAGTTCTCTCCTTGAAATATGATATGCACGTAGCTCACTAATAAAAATGGAACTGTAAAATATGTAGTACAAAATAATAAAATAGTAGGTAGTCCACAGTTGAGTTAAAAATAGAATATCCTTTATTGAAACACACAAACAAGTGATCCTAGTTGAGTATAATGAAAAGCATTAAAGACATTCATTATTTATATATAATCAGGTTATTTGGAGAAAGGGAGGGGTTACAGAGGATGGTTCTGTTAAGAACAATAAAAGCATTAAAACTCATTATTTTAACCAAGTCCCCCTTCCCTCTTGCCATAGTGTAAACAGAGACTGTGCTACCTTAGAATTAAAACAAAAAGCTAGAAACAAATTAAAATATATAATATAAGAACAGGTTATTAAGGCTAACCTATTAATCCAAACTTTATTAATTAAGAAACCAACTCGCTAGCAAAATAACTATTTAATTAACTAACAAAAAGATCTACCACTAGACATCTGTCAGAATAAATATTAGTAACTTATAAACTGAAACTTTTTTAACAAAGATCTCTTTCCTACCAAATAAATATTTCATCAGGTTTGTGTGTAAAAAACATATCATAATATTAATGAACATGTATATAAATCTGCAAGTGAACACCTAAGTAGGCTGAAAACCATAGCTATTACTGCTAAGGTGGAAATACAGTGAAAACTATTAAAAGTAAAGCATTACGGCCCTGGGGAATCTGTCGAAGTGTGGTATCTAACTAAGAAATCAATCAGTTTAAATGAGTAAAAGTAAAAATATCAGAAAACAACATTAATATCAGTTATTTTCATTGTAAAATATTTACAGTGTTTGATATTTGTTTATAACAATAATAGCATGTATAACATGTGTGTAATGTCAGCATTAATTAGTCCCAGATCAGACTTTTAATAGTCTTTTAAATGATGGCGCATTTTTTTGAGTTCTAGCATGCTTTTTATGGAGCAATAATAATTAAGCCCCAGTTTCCTAAAAGAGTTTAGTTTCAGCTGCTACCTACAGTAGTTCACGTTTTTCTAAAAAATTAAGGAGGCCTTCTTCCAATTCCAAAAGGCCCACATGATCAATAATTTTACATTTAAACCAGTGTGTCTTTTGTGAAGCTGCAGGTGCCGAGCAAGTTAGCTCTATTTATTTATTTATTTGCTATTTATTGAAAAGATTAGTCCTACTGAGCCAAAGCCCTTTTTCAGAGGAGGCCTGGGGAGAAAAGCTCCAAACTTAAATGCATTTTGAAACAAAAACTCAGATATAGTAAATTATAAATATGAATTAACATGATAAGAGCCACGATTAACAAATCCAGAGAGTAAATACATTCTAACATCAATAATCCACAAGGTCAGTTCAGAGAGTAAGTACCAAGTTACAAAGGTAAGTGATGCAGCACAGTTAACTACATACTCATAGAATATTAAGCTTGACATTAGATGGGACTAAAACAAGTTAAGTTAGCTCTAATTTCAGAAAGATGGCCAGAAATTCTTCTTTTAAGTCTGTTGAGCATTTTTCCCACATAAAATGCTTCACAATCATTGCAGCTTTCCCTGTAAACCACCTGCATTGAGTTGTGGTCACCTCATGTATTGGTTGTAATCAGTTTATTTAAATAAGAGAAGAAAAACATGCCTCCCTCCTGTATGTGCTGACAAAAAACACAGTTGGCTCCACAATTATTGGTGCATGTATCCAATGGGCTGGGCCTACCTTCAACCCAAATCCTGATGTTTCTGGCTTTCCTATACACAAAGGAAGGAGCTTCTCCAATGATATCCATTAAATACGAGCTTTCAGTAATTATGGCTCAATTCTGTCTAATAATATTAATGATATTGTGATAGTCAACAGTAAAAGTCAAGATACAACTGCCTTTAGATTTGTTGTCCATAGTTTTCTTTAAAACCCTCCTATAAGGATTGCTAAGTGCTGGTGAATTTGTAATTTTCAGTTCAATTATAGGTTCCAGAATTCTTCTTAACATATTGCTTTCATATCCCCTCACCAAAAAATAATTTTTAAGATCATTTAGGTTCTTAAGGAAGGGTTCCATTTTCATGGTGATTCTGGCCAATTTGTTGCCCTGGGACTTAACAACGTTATATTTTGTCCTGGTGGGATGGATGCTCTTATTATGTTGCAGGAGGTTTACTCTGGTAGGTTTTCTGTAAAGATCTGTGTCCATTTTATCTTGGTCCACGTCTTTAATAATCTGAATATTTAAGGAGATTGCTGAGGTGAGGCTGCGGGAAGAGATGAAATGCAGGAAGCTGGTGGTTTGATCCAGATAGTTGATAAAATCTAATTTAACACTGTCTCCTTTCCACACAATAAGGATGTCATTGATAAAGCTCAGATACACTATGATATGTTGCATGTATTCTTTGTTGTTAAAAACATAATCATCTTCCTACTTGCCTAGGGCTATGTTGGCTAAGTTAGGGGCCATAGCTGCCCCCATGGCTACACCAGTCTTTTGTTTATAGTAATTTCCATTAAACGTAAATATATATATATATATATATATATATTGTAATAAGCACCATATCTAAAAGTTTACCTATTCTTTCATGTTGTACTGGCATGCCACTGTTGTTTCTCCTGTATGAATCAATCACTGGTTTAATACAATAATTATGTGGAAGTACATTATATAATGATTCAACATCTGTTGTTAATAAAATGGTATCAGCGTCAATTGTAATTTTTTTTATTTTCCTTAAAAAATTATTAGAGTCTTTTATGTGTGAAATGTTCTTCTCAGACAGAGGTTGTAACAAAAAATCCAGGTAGATGGCAGCAGCTTCAGTCAGGACCCCCCCACCCCCCATTTGCAACCACTGGCCTGTAACGAGGGTATTCTCTATTTTTATGTGGCTTAGGTATTCCAAAGAATTTAGGCAAGAGGGGGGTGGTGTCTGTACATAGTCAAACAAGTTATCTGTTAACAAACCATCATTATAAAGTGCAGTCAAGGCTGTGTACCAGTTGTATGATGCCTTAATCTCTTCTAACATTAAAGATTCATGATAGTTAGTGTGACTCAACATTTTTTCAATCCTCTGGTTATAGCTGCTGGGATCAGTAAAAACAATACCCCCTCCTTTGTCAGCCTTCATAACCCATCGAGATTTATCTCTGCCTAGCTCTAGCAATGCTTTTTTCTCAACTTTGTTAAGGTTGTAGAACTTTCTCTTTGCTGGTTTTTGCAGTACATTCCTGATGTCCATTTTGCATTTGACCTCAAAGGCTGCTAAAGTTTGGTGTAAGGGAGGGCAGCAATTACTGGGGCTTTTTATTGTTTCTCTTTAATTGTTTTTTTCTTGGTAGTATCAAATTTGCCATGGTACGGAACTTTCAGATTCAATTTTCGGACATAGGATTTTAAATCAACCAGTACCTGTGCTGTGTCAGACTTGCAGAGGGGGACAAAAGTTAATCACTTTGAAAGCACACTAATCTCAATATCAGTAAGTTCTTTTTTGGAGTGATTCCACACAACAGGGTAAGTTAATAGTGCAGCTGGTTTCTCCATCTGGTTCTGGGTACTGTGGTGTAGTTGGGCTTCCCCAAGTATTATATTTCCCTCACTCGTGTACGTTACTTAGTTTTCTGATGTTCAGGAGGGGTTCTGGCTGGGGAAGGAGATTGTTGAAACTTCTATTGTGCCCTTTGGAGTTTTGGAAGATTGTAGTGGTAGTCGTCCTGCTGATTCTGATAGTATTGTCCTCTTCTGGAACCTTGATCTTGGTCCTGATAATTGTATTGGTACTGGTCCTGTTGTTGGTGTTTTGGTTTATGTCTGTACAGATGGTAATGTCCCTCTTAGTGGTGTGGGTTTTGGTGTTCCAGATGCTGCTCTTGGTGGCCATGCTGTCTTTGGTCTCAGTTGTCCTGTCAGATCTGGATCTGGTGTTGGTTCTGGCTCGGGTGTTCCTCCACCATATCTCCATGATGGTTCTGGTCTATTCTGTGATTCCATGTCTGGTTCTGATCTAGGTAACCCTGCCCCTTATTGAATCTTTGAGGTGTGCTGGTAGGCATGGGTATCTGTGAAGATGGTGGCAGTATGGGAACTTGTTCCATCCATGTCATGCCTCTGTCTTGTTCTTTGGGTTGATATCCCTCTCAAAAAATCTGCTTGGGTTGCTGGGGTTATTTTTTGTAGCCTCTGTTGAATATCCTGTTACCACAGCTATAGTTGTTTTAGTTTAAAAATCTTCTGTCTTTATTCTTGTTATTTGTCTTATTAAATCTCTCTGGGTCAGCCCTTATCATCCTGATCCCTTTTCATCTTCCTCAGTTTATGTTCTTTAATGGAATGTTCACAGCTTTTTACCCTCTCTCTCAGAGAATCAAACCCTGCATCAAACTGTTCATGGTTCTCATTTAATATAGCCATCTCCAGCTCTGAGATTCCAGCTTTAGTTGCCTCATGTTTAGCCTGGTTATTTTTAAGGAGCAGTCTTATGAGGTTGTAGCTAGCATTAGTGAAGGTATCAAACCATTCAGCCATCAGGGTTTCATCCATATTATTCAACTTAGGCTTCTTGTTAAGGTGCAGCTCCCTAGGCAGTGTCTTCTTATCTAGAGATTATTGTAAGTAAATTTGCTCCCAAAATAGCCCTTTCATGCATTTTTGTTCTTTTTCTAGTTTATGAAAAGAGTCAAAATTGTCCATATCTGGGTTATGATCTTCCTCACCATTACAGTTCCTTAAATTAATCCCGTCATCATCATTCTCATCCCTGGTAGATGCTGCCAGCAAGTGCAATGGTCTGCCAATTTCCATTGTCAAGTTCACAGTAGTGGAAAAAACACACAAAGTGGTAGATTTACACTCTTGATTTATGAAGGCACATGAAAACTGAAGACCTACTAAACTATGTTAGCAAACGCAGTCTGTATTCAGCCAATATCTCAGTCATGCAGAAAACCATTCTACTTGAAATGAAAGAGGAGGCAGAATTTAAAAAAGTTAGAAAAATATGGAAAAATATAGACATAGATGAAAAGGTAGCAGACTAGCATTTATATTGTGTTAAATATAACCAAAGAAACAAGGCAAACTGACATGAGCGTGGCAAATAGAGTCATGCAGACAGATGACATCCAGGGAGTAAAAGCAGGTACATATCTTTATGGTATGTGCAATACATGTAGAGTTTATGGTGCATGAAACACAAATATCACATCTTTGGTACAAGGTCAGTAATCAGAGTAATTCAGCACCTGGTTCAACAGTTTAAACAATAGAAAATAATGTAACAAATAAAGAATTGACAACCATACTTAACAAAACACAAAATGATCATGATCACATTTTGAAAAGTACTTGAAATGCTTAAACATATTGGATTAATGCCAACCAAAGGGTATGCCATTAGAGCTAATCAAGCTAAACTCTGCACATGTCAGAAGTCTGTTAGAGGGACATTTGAAGTTTCAGTGGAGAGCAGTGAAATAAATAGAAACATGGAGAATAAAGCAAAAAGAAAGACAATATAAAGGTGAAAATGTACATTTTTAATCATGTGAGTAGATAATAAAAAGGTTTGTGATTTGAGACAGTAGTGTAATGAAAATAGCAAAAAACACGCAAACTTAAAACTGAAAAAATAATAATAAATAAATTGGCTAAAAACACCAATATAATAAGTTTATTAACAAGGTAAGTGCTTTTGTTCTACACATAAATAACAAGGTAAGCACTTTCATTCTACACATAGATAACAAGGTAAGTGCGTTCATTCTATATATATGAATGCCTGCAGTTTACCAGTGATTAGTGGTAGGGAGAACTATAAAACTGTATTGAGAGGGAAGGGGTTAAAACATTAAGGAGTCAATCATATGATCAACTGAAATGTAATTAAATGAGATTTTAACTTAATGAATTTGCCTGATAAAGTTCTATGTGTAGACCAAAAGCACTTACCTTGTTAATAAACTTATTATTTTGGTGTTTATGTATACATATATGTATATATATATATATATATATATATATATATATATATATATATTTTTTTTTTTTTTTTTAGATAGCTCTAAGAGTCTACACATGCAATAACTTAATGGATAAACTTTTGAAGTTTGACTTATTAGTAGTTTTGATTTGTTCTTGTATATTTTTTGCTAAGATAATTGTTTGTTATGTGATTGTGCTTTAAAAAAAGAGAGTTCTCACTGGAAGTGGTTCTTAGCAACCCTAATCAAAATCATCTTATAGAACTGAAAGACAGTTATGGAGAAGACAACCTTATTCATTCATATTACATTATAGGAGAAGAATATAAAATGTGAGTGGTTATATTTGAGACATGAAATACTGACAATAGACAGAGTGGTGTTAGAGATTAGCAGAACATTATATGAATATAACTGCAATATATACAGTGCTACAAGCATTGAGTCTGAAAAAAACTATAATAATACATGGTAGAAAAAAATAAAGATTACTCATTTGGTTAAACTATTAGAAGTCATACGAAATGCAAAGTAGAAAAAAAGCAGTATTTTACAGGTGTAATAATTTTATGAAAGGGACAATATTGATAATTCCAAAAATATCACAACAGAGCAATACTCAGCTTGAACATGAGTGAGAACAAATGATGTGATTAGAGAGATCTGGATACAAAATCTGAATGACATAGGAATATAGGAAAAATGTTAGGTAAGATATCACAGGGACCATAAGCCATTTATACTTTTTGAACAGACACTATTAAAAAGTTCTTACCACCCACAGTAAGTTCTTATTAGCACATAGTTATAACCCAGGTGTGAATTTATGTCTACCCGTCCAATCGTTAAGACTAGTCATAAAGGAAGTCAAAGTAGCAGTGCCAAATTCCATAGTACTGAAATGTGTTGAGATAACCCAACCCACCACTGAGTGTTGTTTATGTGCTGATGTAATCTTAGATCCATAATGTGGGGATTTCTACAGCCACTGCCTTTTTTAAGAAATAGGAGGTCACATAGGATTAAGTCTTTCATAGCTCAAAAAAATGAGATACTGGTCACCTTGGAGCAGCTGGTAGGCTACTGAGTATAATCATTGTGTTAATCGCTAGTGGGATAGTTAAATGATTTAAGAACTTTATTTATTTATGCATTTATGTATTTATGTTTGTATTTTGTTAAAAATCATTGAGTCCTTCCAGCTGAGTGAAATGTTTCGATTTGTACATACCAAAGGGGGAATGTATTCAGTGATGGGTCTGATAAGAGAAGAGTACTGTGGCAGTATGACTTCTTTGTATCTTGAAGATATTCCAATGAAAAATAACTGGGACAGATAGAAGGATTTTCTGACTATGGTGGAAATATGATGATCAAATTTGAAAAAAATTGTCTTCATAAGAGCACAGGTCTTTTACAACCACATCTGCTTGAAGAGCAGATTAACATTTGAGGTGGGAAAAGCTTTTTGTGTCTGTACTATGCTTCACTTTTTTGCACTTAGTTTGAGATCATTTTCAGAACATCAGGTAGGTACGTGCATATTCTATCCCTTTTTGCAGCCCTTTAGAATCGGTAGATGAGCACATGACAGTGCCTAGCTGGCAGTCAGTCGCAGACCTGGTCTGCCATATTTCAAGGATACTGGCTTAGATATCTGCAAAATAAATGTCAAAACGGGCCCAGCCTTGAATTCTGCAGTACCCCACTAACTACAATTTAACATTTAGAGAGGGTACCAGCAGCTTTCACATGATTGAGAAACTTGTACATGAATGTTTCATTTTACAAGAGTAAACCAGAGCTACACAAAGCTGTTTTATTCTAGATGTTAGAATTATACAATCACTCCTGGAAGAACACAATTTTTAAACTTTATGTGTTTATTAACTAAAAAGAATATTTGTTGACATGAATAAATTACTAGTTCATATTTCCTGCTCAACAGATTCTATAACATTCATGTCAACTAATGCTGTGAGTCATGTCTTAGACATGATTTTCTTAGTACTTGGCAAAACAGGTATTATCACATCCAGTAATAGGTGACCTTTATAACAGAATGAAATTAAACAATTTTGTGATACTTATGAAATAATAACTCCATTAGACACATCTGCAGGTAGTATAGAGTAAAGTTCAAGGCTAATGCAAGAGAGACTGTGCAGATTGCTAATATTAAATGGATTCCATGGAGAAAACAGTCATTCAGCATGTTTAGAGATTGGAATAGCACAACACATTTGATGACAGTTGTTGTGGCAGTTGGTCTGATGATAAGGTATGAGGTCAAGATCAAAACTTATTCTATTAGTGAGCCAAAAGGCAACTCAAGTTATGTGGATATAATAAATATATATTATGAGCAAAAGTTTAAGATTAAAATGTATGAATTCTAGGAGCAATGCAATAAAATGAACCTTTCAGAAATGCAATCCATGTTGATAAAACATATAAGGCAGAACAAATATTCATCATTGTATAATACTGTGTTATTCGTTGTGAAAAGAAATGGTAGAAATGTCATACTTGGATGAGTTTGATAATTTATAGCTTCCTCCAACTGTAGTAAAATGTAGACTAAATTGTAATTATGTTTCAGTTGTTTGACAGTGAACAACTTTTGCTCTGAAACTCTCACAGTTCTGTAAAGAGAACTGTCTGTCTAAAATACCATCCACAAGAAACTGAATGACTTCCTCTCTGGGTAAGATGTGGCACAAAGTTTATCATCCTTAATAAAATTTCAGTTAATTTGCATACCTTCTTATCCAGGCATACATTATGTTGAAATCTAGAGGTATAAACTGAATTCTTTTATGAAAAATTTGAAAATCTGAATTAAAAGACAAGTGTGCATAAATCTCTGAACAGCTTTATAAAGTGACTGCTTTATTCTTGGACAATCATTAACTTTGAAACTGTTGTATTTTTTTGATGTGTCGCCAAAGTTACTGTTTAAAAAAAATGACATACTTTATGGCAAACAGTATGTTGGTTTTATGAAAACGGGTTATGATGTGATGCACTAAAGTGCAAGAATATGAATACTTCTGTGAGTGAGTGTGTGTGTGTGTGTGTGTGTGTGTGTGTGTGTGTGTGTGTGTGTGTGTGTGTGTGTGTATGTGTGAGTATGTGCAGAATCAAATTCCAAGAGTCTCTGTGGTAGGATTGTAGACAATCTCTGCAACCTTGAATCCATAGCTCTGTTACACCATGCATACACTGGGAAGTTGTGTATGGCAACTTAGTGCTGGAAACTAAGGCTGGACTGCTGCTCCTTCTCTTGGAAGTCACATATCAGAGAGGTAATGGGATTCCTAAGCAATCCTTGTTAATGGAACTCATTACCTCTTATTGGTGTACTCCAAAGCTGGCTGATCCCATATTATAGCACCCCATCTACCCCAAAAAGAGCTGGCTCCACAATGTTGACTGTATTTTGTTTGCAGTATGAATGGCATGACAGATATAACTCTGACATGTGTGCAACAGTACAGACAAAACATAAGCAAGGGTATATTGTGAATGTAGGCAGCTCTATTGTACATAGAATTTTAAATACTGAAGTACAGCTAAAAGTTGTTCCCTATGTACAAAGTTACTGACTATGATGGCAGAGAAGTCATTGTCCGGTATGATGAAACACTAGGTGGGTTCTGTCTACTGATCACCACATACCTCCACGTTGTTAATTTAGGCATATGGGCTTTCCCCATATAATGACCGTAGTTACTGATGCCATATAGGAAAAGCTGTACTCAGTGCAGAAATAACCTGTTGGATGCAGCAGGCTGTTTCACAGCATTCAAGTATATATTGATGTGCTACATTGATAAATATTAAATCATGATGAGGGTCAACTAGATTTTGAAAATTGGGTTAGAACTATGTTATTCCTCTAATACCTGTTCTGCTTGAAGAATTGTGGAGGTCATTTGTGAAAGCTGTCAAGCCAGGACAGCTCAGGGTAATATAACAGTACAAGATTCCTTCAAGGCCCTGTGGTTATCTTTCTAATGAAGCTAATTGCAGATGGTTCAGGGATGATGGTTAACCCCCTACATTATCTTCCTAATACTGCACTATACTAAACAATGGTTTCATCAATCAATTATACAAATATTGGCTATAAGATGTCTTTGCCTTCTCAAGTATGTAACTATTGCACATAATATACTACTTGTCTTCTCAAAGTCTGAATGATTCAAGAATGACATGTTGCTCTTTCAATAAGTGACTTTATATTACTAGTTTATATGTATACTCTGTGTTATATTCTGTTCAACTGCTCTTTGAACATGGGTTATAGTTGAAAGGGATAAATAGATTAGCCGTTCACTTGATCAAAAAATACTAATAAATAGAAAAACAAAATATGTTGTTCCTTGCACAAGCTTTTTTGGATTGTGGCCCATAGACAGATAGCAAGATACAGTCTCTTTTTCTCTCTCTTCTCTCTCTCTCTCTCTCTCTCTATATATATATATATATATATATATATATATTTATAGAGAGAGAGAGAGAGAGAGAGGGAGAGAGAGAGAGACTCATACCCATCAACTGTAAAGATTTTCACAGAATGTCCAGATTTTTGCCTGAAATGCTTGGTCCATTTTTCATGAATTTGTGTTTTTCCTGGCAAATTAGTGGCAAATCATTAAAGAATGAAGTTAGAAAATGACAGACATTTGAGTTTCAGACTTCATTCCCTTCAGAAAATCCATGTTAATGCAGAACCTCTTATTCTATCAACTTTCTATGTCTTAAGAGCAATATTTAAAAAAATCTGTCCCTATTTTTGGGCCTTTGTCCCACTTTTATTTATGTCTGTGTCCAGATTTCTTGCTCTAAGAGGTTTAGAGATATGATAGAGAGAGAGAACGAAACAAGGAGAGTGAGTGAGACAGAGAGAGAGAAGATGGAGTGTTAAGAGTAATTTAAATATTTCCAGCTATACATAGTAAAAGGCAGAGACATGCAGCGCTAAAGAAAATAGATGACTAAAGATAGAAGCAGTGAATGTAAATTTGCATGCAGAAAGATATGATTCCTTTACATTAAAGCTGAGTCTGAAAAAAGTCATCAAGATCTACAGATGTTTTCTTATGCAAGTACAACATCTGATATAAAATCGTAACAGTAGCAGTGAAACAGGGAGCTTAACTGCATAATTTGTGAAAAAAAGATCAAACTAAACTCAAAACAGCTGTTAAGAATCTGTTATGATATGAATGGTCAATGTCTATTTCATTTCACTCTGTAAACAAAATGCATTTTCTGATATCAACACATGATTAACAGTTTTCACCTTCATTGCTTTGCACGTGCAGAGATAAACCACAATGTCTGAATAATAAAGTGAAAAGGGAACTTGGTTTTTTGTGTTATTATTTGTTCATACCATGATATTGAGAGCAAAGTCATAAGTTGTACATTGATAAATACTTAAATGAGTTATTAACTTGTTTCTACAACTGGGCATGGATATACATGAAACAGGTTATTAATTATATTTGGAATTTATTAACATTAAACTGTACAATTTATGATAAATATGAAACGAGTTTTGTGTTGCTTCATGACACCTTTGAGTGATAATCATTGCACGCCAGTAATATTTCCCATTGCAATATAATGCACATTGATTTAGTTGTTAAACAAATTATTGCTGTAAATTCAAGCAGAAAGGTCACACTCACCCTTATGAGCTTACATGTTGATGACAGTTATCAATAGTCTGAGCACATCCACATTTGCTGCCACGGTGACAAAAAAGTAAAACCAGGAGTGCATACAATTTAATATAGATACATTCATTTTTTGCTGACAATAAGACAAGATTCTGTTGTTAGAAAGCATCATGATTAACATTCAGATACGTTAATTATGCATCTCTAATGTGGCTGTATTACTTAACCTTGATGTTTGTCTGAGACATAGATGCAAATGATCTTCAGCTTGAGAGAACAGTAAAGGAATGGTTTTGTCTGTTACTAAGGAGGCATATTATAGAAAATATAAATACATTACTGTCAGCATATGGATAATGCTTTGCATAAATTACATGCTCTGTTGAAATTTCCCTTTTAAAAGACATTCACCTAAACTAGTTTTTATCAGTACATGCAAGATATAACAATAAATTTATACATGCACTACAATGATGTGCTATGTAAAAAATTGGCTCTGCAGTTACTAAACACTGTCACACTGACATACTTGAATAACTATATAGCTTGAAAGCATACTAGCTCTTCTCATATACCAAGGGAATTACCTCTGCTATATAGCAGAATTACAGTTCTGCATAATGCAATGCAACTAACACTGCAAATGGAAAGCAGAAAAGCAAAAACCTGATAATGACCACAAGTACTGGACCAGATAACTGTGTGTGTAATGGGGATATTGCAAGGTATAGAAGATGAAGGCAATTATTCAAGTATAATTGATGTATTTGTACGTAACTAACTAATACAAACACATAAGCACACATATATGTAAAATAGGTATGCATATTTCTATATGCTACGTGTGAGTATATGTGTATATATCATCTATTTCTATTTATCTATCTATAGTAAAAAACGACAAGAAAAATCCAGCCAGATTAGATTTTTCTCTGTGTTATTCTTTAAACCTCCTGTAATGGAGGTATTAAAGCCAAAATAGAAAAGACAAAAAAGAGGTTTCTCTAAAGATAGTTCCCAGTTAACAAATGAAAAGCTGTGGGAAAAGTAACAGTTCTTAAGCAAAACCTTTAGTGTTATGGTCATGCACAGAGCAGTCTCTATGTGGAACACAGTGTGAAGGTAATATAATGAATTTTGCTGGGGGGAATTTAGGCATAAACTAAAAAAAATAAGATAGTCTATTACAACTTGTTCAAGCAGACAACTGCAGAAAAGTAAATAAACAGAAAGTCCCTTGCTGCTGCTGAAGGTGCAAACAAAAATAAGTGTCCTTACCAATTATCTCCAATACAGGGCAATAATCCAGGTAGCATGCCTTGAGGCTAACAATGCATGCCCAAACAACTGAAAAGTCTTCCTTCTCCTCACTAGTCTGACAGTCAAGAATTACCATATAAGGTGAATGAGCAGATCAGGATTAAGGGACAAAACTGCAAGCTTCTAGGTCTCATTTCACTAACTACGACTGACCAAAAGTATCTTCTTAATCCTAAAAGTTTCTTGCCTGTAGTACTCCAAATTAAATTGTCAGGTTTATCTCTGATTATATCATCCTCACTTTTCCAAAGAATAAGATACAGGTTGTTCTTTTTTAAAAAGGGTTTATTCAAAGACAGATAAGTGCAGTACAGATTAAAATGCCTTTTCCTGATAGGAGTACTATACAAAGAGAAAATTCCAGCCAAGCTAGAATTTCTAAGTCTGAATTTGTCCATTAAATGACATAAAAAAAGTCATGGGCATTCAGAATCTCCATGTAGCTGAAACACCTGATGTTCATAAGGGTCATTTGCCAATACCCCTTGTGCCAATAGTACAAGAGGTTTGAGGGGTCACTCAGTGGAAATTCTAGCTTGGCTAGAATTTTCTCTTAGTTTTTATTGATTGTATTTTCTGTGTGACCTTTTCACTCATTGTTTTAGTTTTATAGGAGTACTGTAGTCAAACAGCATGAGTTTTTTTTTTATAACCACTAAACAGTGGGTGGGTCCATTGGTCAAGCTTCTGATAGGATGAAAGCCACGGCATGTATTTGATGGAGTTACTTAACGTCTATCTGAATGTGCTTCTAGTAGGATGGAAAGCATGACATGTAATTGTTGGAGTTTGTTTGCTCCATTTCAATATTACAGATAAATGACCAATTAGGTTGTAAGTACTGACATTTAGAATCTGACCCTGTCTTAGTGGCGGAACAGTTTTTAAGTATATCTAAGTGTTTTAACAGCATATTTAAACAAAGGGTTACCCATGTGTAAAGGAAAGTACTTTTTTGCATGATATGCCTCATCAAATCTATCTTTAACAATGTGCATACAGTGGGCAGCAGATCTAGTATGTCAGTGCCTCTGATTACTGCATTGACAATGAGCTCCATTAAGTTTATGTTTACAAAACCCAAGAATCTCTGTTCCTGCATGTTTGGTGTCACATATGATTTTAAGTTAATAATGTGGTAATTAAAGTTGCCCATAAATATGGTATTGGGTAGGATGGTGAGCGTTTCCAGTAAGCTTAACTACATGTTATGGGTTTTCTGGGTCAAAGAGGCAGACCTATAACTTGCAAGGAAGTGGTATGGGATTTTGCCTATAGTAATTTAAACAAAGGGAAGCTCAAGCACATTGTTCTGTTTCACCAGCCTTGAGGTATATTTATTTTTGATGTAAATCTAGACATGTCCACCTTTAGTCTCTGTCTCTGTAGTAGCTGGTCTAAATGTGTGGAAAGTATTATAGCTTTACATTGTCCATGTGCTATCTGTGTCTTTAAACCATATGCCAGTCACCGCAGAGATGCTAACTTTCTCTAGGGTGAGGAAGGCTTGTATGGAGTGGGGTTTCTTATTTATATTCCTAGCATTGAGCAGTAACACTTTCAGATTTCCATGGCTTTGATTTGCTATACCAAAAGCATTTTCAGTTTGGCATTGCCTAAAAAGACCATATGGGAGAGGAAAATGTTTTAGCTAGTATTCAAAAGCCTAGATGGAAGAGATGCAGACCATTCCTAGCAGAGAAGCATGGTGTGTTGATTACCTCCTTTTATGATGACAAATATTGCACCCTTTTAGAATGACAAAAGAACCTAAGCCAATTATTAAAGTCAGCCATCTTCTGTTTGTATTATGGCATCATTCTTGGTGAAGATGAGATGTGAATGCATGTGTTGATGTGGTTATTTTTGAAAGAGTGCATTCAGGGCTGCTGAGGGTGTTTTTATGTGTACTTCTTCTAGGATGTCTTTGGAGTTTAGGAAGGTTACATTTGAGTGCCTCAGCATATGAGGGTCTGTGTGTCTACTTTGTACTGTGTGTGATAGGTGCAGTGTGTGTACTACTGATAACTTGATTTACATTAGGAGTGCTTTTATGTGAGAGCTTTGCCTCCAGTTTCCTGGTCTAAATACATATCTCACATACCTTATCATCTGCTTGAGAATTAGCTGGTCATCAGTAAATATGAGGCAATTTCTATATTGCCTCAAAGTGCCAAAATCCACTTTTACAGGAAAATGCCAATTCAAGATGCCTGCATCCATACAGATATTTCCAAACACTTGGCTTATGCATGAAGTATTTGGCAAGATATTCTGAAGCTAGGTTAGCCAGCAGCTAATCAAGCAGTACTTACTGAAAAGAAATAATTAGTTTTGTCAAGACTGAAGAAAATTGGGGAGTCACCTGATTGGCTAGTACCAGGGTACTACTGGTGTTGCCTCACCACAGCTTCGCACTGTAGGGATACAATGCCACTTTGCTTTTTCTGTCACCAGAAGGAAAATAGTAGCACCAATCCTGAGATAAGAAGCAGGTTGCAAGCTCTTTGGTGATCAGCAGTTTTGGCCCAGATGATACAGGGGTCTGCGGGCTTGTTGTGGCCTTTTCCTGCTAGATGACTTGAATAGCAATTAGATCATTCATAAAGGTCCCACACAGACACTTACTGCCCAATCAGAGACAGTCAGGAATCAATGCCCTTTGCTCTTTCTCTCACCAGGAGCAAAATATAAACACCAGTTCCAAGATGTCACCTACAAAACAGTTATCAGGCTTTCTAGTGTTCAGCAGTCTTCAGGAAATAATAAACCATGCTCCTTCTCAGATTAGGAGGAAAACAGAAACAATCACAAGATGACTACAGTGAGGCAGAATTTGGGCTCTGCAGTGATTCATGTGCTTAAACTAGATGTTGCATATTTTACAGGTAAGATGGGAAAATGGGTTAATATCCTAAGACCCCTACCCTCAGCTCACATTTATTTAACCTTAATTGACTTGTTCTAATTTCTGTGTGACTCATAAGAGACACAGCTCTGGTCTCTTTCCTAGATTTAATATGTACTTGAAAGAAGATTACAACTAAAATACATTGTAAATAAAATGCACCACAATATACAAAAATGGAAGAATGTAATGAAGCAATATAAAATACAAGAAAGCAAATATAACTAACCTTTCCCCCATGGTGGTCTATGTCAGACTCTTAGTGAGCCTTTCCAGTAATGCCTTATGATGTTTTACTTTACCCCTTAAATACAAGGTTTAGTTCCTAGCTTCAGCCTCAGTTCACATGTGATTTACCTTAATTGACTTGTTCTAACTTCTGTGTGACTCACAAGAGACACAGCTGTGGTCTCTTTCCTAGCTTTAATACATACTTGAAAGCAGAATACAATTAAAACACAGTGCAAAGCAAATAAATCACAATATACACAATAGAAGAAGGCAATGAAGCAATACAAATTTGCAGAAAGCAAAAACAATTATTTTATTCATAGCAGTCTATGACAGAATCAGAGTGAGCTTTGCCAGTAAAGCCTTACAATGTTTTATTTTATCTCTTAAATACAAGGTCTAGTTCCTAGCTCTGCTCTCATTTCACAGGTGATTAACCTTATTTGACAAGTTCTAATTTCTGTGTGACTCACAAGAGACACAACTCTGATCTCTTTCTTAGTTTAAATGTATAATCGAAAGCAAAGTACAATTAAAGCACAGTGTAAAGAAAATATACCACAATGTACACAACAGAATAATGCAATGAGGCAATACAAATTACAAGAAACCAAAAGCAAACTCACCTTTCATTGACATCTGTCCATGGTAGAGTCTAAGTGGGCTTTTCCACTACTGGCCATAATGTATGTATCTTATGTGTTTAGATAGGCTTAGGTTTATAGGTAAGTACTAGGTTATCTGCTCTTGTGGACTATTTTAAGCTTAACTAATTTTCCATCATAAGACTCCAACCTTATACCTTTTGCATAAGAAGCAAACGCCTTAACCACTAATCCAGCTCTCTACCCTTTATAGTTTCAGCTACAGTAACTTTTGACTCTAATGTTTGAGTGTGGAAAAATATACATAAGGTGAGATATAAAACATTTACCTAGTATGGGCTGCTGGGTATTTTAAATATATCCTCTCCTCTCTAGCAGCAGTAGCATCACAAAACATATCCATACCTTCATATATAAAGGGACAGCTTCAGAAATAAAATGTTGCAGGCAAGGGATTTAGATCAATGGTTTATAATAGCTGTTGCATTGCCAACAGAATTTGAATAATAGACAGCACTGAGAGACATTTATACCTCGGTTTGCATGGAGTTATCAGGTGTATTTCTTTGTAAAAATATGTAAATAGTCAATCTGTCATTTATTTCCACAATACAAATGTGGAAAAGAAGGAGTAGGAAGAAGAAATAATAAAGTCTGGTTAGGACTTTTTAATAATATTTTTCTGTCTGGGTATTTCATTTTGACTTGGAAAAGAGCAGCTATGGTAGATATACCAAAGGAGGGGAAGATCCCTTTGATTATGGCTCATATAGACTGACTTTGTTTCAGAATCATGACTAACAAATGTTTATGATGATTTTGGCAAACATAATGGCAATGATATTGCTGAGAATAATAGATATAGAACCATGTGGATTAATAAATGGCAGGCAGACATTTGTAAATATTAACAGAGCCTGTATGGGTCAAAAGGATGCATTGGAGATTAATAATATATTAATGCTAATATGTATGGATGTTGAAAATGACTGAGTTGGGAATTTGTACAAATATCAACACTATTAAGATGCAATACCTGCAGTGGACCTCAAGCTAAAGTGAAGGTCATTAGTGAATGATCCAAAGAATTCAACTTTACAGGTAACTAGGCAGTCTTGCCCACTTCAGTTATTACACTTTACTGCACATTTAGAGCTATTAGACAAGGACATAAGCAATCAAACAAAATTATAAATAAAGGCAGAAATATTAACAAGACAACAGCTCTTTTTGACAATAAAATATGTTACCATTTCAAAATATGATACAGAAATTATATTTGGTAAGCTAATATACTTTAATAGTACATCATGATGTAAATTAAATGATGCAAAAAACACTATAGTAAGAAAATAAGGCCCCAGTACAAGAACTGGTGCATAACATCCCATTTCTGTCTGTTCAAGATAGGAATGTACTTTTAGCAATTTGGTTGAAATGGGATGCTTAGCAAACAACTAAGGAAATGTGGGAAGACAGTTGTCAAGAGTTTGATAACAAGATGCCAGTGGCTGAGATGTTTTTGTCACACTGATTACTTATGTAGTTAGGCTTACATGTATCAACTGAGGGATCAGTTATGGAAGAATATAAAATAGAAGCTTAAGTAGCTTCTATGGATAACAAATGGGAAAGAGTGCAATTGGAACAACTAATACTGACAAAGGAACAGGGTGGAGTGAGACTTCCAGTTATGAAGGCATACTATAAGGCCTCACAAATGAGATTAATATATTTGACTCAGGATTCAAAATATATACCACATGAAAGCAGGTGACAGGCATAGTGCATAACGCGGCCATGATAGGATCACAAGAGTGCATTTGAGCAGATCTAGGATAAGAATGTAAAGTACATTATGTGCAGCTTTACTTACATAAAGATAGTAAGCAAGTTTTTAAGGTAAAAGAAATTAAACTTTGGAAAAATTGAATAGCTTCAACAGGTTGTACTATACAAACAGCAATAAGAAAGACAGTAGAGAATGTCATGGGAACTTACAGAAGAAAGGCCAAAGAACCAAGATTTTGGGAGAAGATGATACAAAGGGATGAGGTAATAAAACAGGATGAAACTAGACAATTTTGGGGGTTATTACACTCAGATCAACATACATATATACAAGTTTAATATTTGAGATCAAGGAAGGTGTGCAGAGGCTGGATAGTAATTTTAATAAACCACAAATTGTAAATGTTATCACTGCAGCCAGAAGAGAAATGCTAGACCAGAAAAGAATAATAAGTAGAGAAAAATAAAGGTCCTGTACTGTCCTGCACTGCCCATCCACATCCATCAATTGCAATGTTATCTGGGTCTTCTTAGCTGTTCCATTTTGACATATGACAGCTCTAATTTCTGACAAGTCTGAAATTTAGTAGTAGAGTAGGATTTTTCCTGAAAAAAAATAGTACCTTCAGTGCTGAATACTTTGCTATATTCAGTGTTAATCTGGTAAGTAATTATGTAGCACACCATGTATTTTGTGAGTGTGTGTGTGTGTGTGTGTGTGTGTGTGTGTGTGTGTGTGTGTGTGTGTGTGTGTGTGTGTGTGTGTGTATGTACATGTGTCTGCATATAGTTTTGCAGCAGTAAAAATAAAGTCAGAGTTGGTTGATCACAGAAAAAAAGTCTTAGTACAGCTGTTGTACTGCTTCGTCATCTTTATTTGTTACACTTTGGCACATGTAACTTTCACTTTAAAATATCACAAACGGTTAGGCAGTCTGCTCCTTATGTTTGTAAAGATACAGTTTTTACAGATTCTGTACTCAAACATGTTCAGTTTTAAAGACTGAAAGAGTACTCACACTGATGTGTTAGAATATGTCACAGACTTGCAGCATAACAGTGAACAGATAATAAATGAATTTGCTATTACACATCGGTGGTGCCAGCAATGTACCCGATGCATAATTATCAACATCTCCAAAATGGAGGGTTCTATTCCAGCATTCCTGAGAAATAACCATGGTGATTCCAGTTCCCTTGAACTTGATTTTTGTGGTTAGAGTGAAAATGGATTTTTCATAGGTTTATAGATATTCTAAGGCTATCGAAGCTTATGAGGATTTGTACTTTGACAGTACTGTCTCCCAACCCATTCAGCTTTCTAACCAAATACAATGATAATCACGTAGTTTTGTAGAACATCTCAAATTTTATCTCATATATTTGCCCTCATCCACATAAAATATATTATCTCCTGAATAAGTCTGAAGATTACAGTCAGTAGATAAACTAGCCATTAGCGTTTCATAGTTCTTATTGCTCAGAAAATTAATGGCAGTGCAAAACCTGTGTTGTTAACTTTTTAATTAAATGATAATTGCCTGCCTTTCATCAGTCCCCAGTTTTGCTAAATTTATCTGATTTTCCCTCATATTTGTAGGCTGTCTTTGGTTAACTTCATTTTCTGATAAAACATTGGAGATTACAGTCATTCAATAATGCTAGTCATTAGAGTTCCATGGTTCTTATGGCTCAGAAAATGCATGTCCCTGCAAAATCTGTTATTTTGTTAATCTTTTAAGTAAATTAACGTTATCTGTTGTATGACATTTAAGGCTCTGAGCTATTAGCAAATTGCTTTCTGTAGTCAGCAATACTGGTTTTGAGTTCTTCCACCTCTATTTGACTACTGTGTGACTTTTAGCAAGTCCTTTAACCAGACAGTGCTACCAGATGACCACTGAAAAAAGACACTGTCTAGTGGGTGTACCATGTTAACAAAAATAAAAGAATATATAAAATGCATCCCTTTGGGGGCCTTTATCTCCCATTATTTTTGCTTCATTCAGAATTACTGAAATAAGTTGATAGGTATTTTGTTTATTTCTTGTTATATGTATGGCTTTCTGGCAATTTGTTCTGGATTGCAGAAATTAAATAATGACATGAGTATAACATGCATACGAACATACACGCATATGAAGGAGGCTGGCATAGTGGTTAAGGTGTTTACCTTGCAGCCCCAAGGTGCATGGTTTGTTTCTCACATGGGGTAATTGGCTAGGCTTAAAAAAGCCCACAATGGCATTTAGCCTAGTACTAACCTATACACTTATCTCTGCTTGACAGGGGCACAGGAAAATAATTTATTTTCTTGGGTGTCGAGAGCCAGGGTACCTTTTTGGTTAGGCTTATATAGGCCCTAGGGCCAATTGCCTAGTACCTACCTATGAACCTATAAATTTCATAGTTTGTATTCTTCAGAAAATGCTTGATAATGCAAGGCTTGCTATTCTTGCAACTTCTTAATTATATAAGAGAAATATATATATATATATATATATATATATATATATATATATATATATATATAGACAAATGGGACCGTTCCATTTTGGCATCTACTTTTCTGAAGTAAAAGCTAATACCAAAGAGGTCTGGCTGATTACATTTGCAGATAACACCAAGTTAGGAACAGTCATTGAATCCCTAAATGAATTTGCCATCCTATAAGGGAAAGTTTGTCCAAATAAATATCTGGTGCCAAAATCATGGACTGAAACTAAATTCCAAAAAAATGCATTATTATACTGTTTTAGAAGTCATCTACCCTCAAGGAACTACATAATTGACAATATTCCCCTATGAGTTGACCCAATTGCTCAGGATTTGAGAACTTATGTGGATAGTGACATAACATTTGACCAACATATGTCCATTGTTGTGAGAACATCCTTCTATACTGCACAATTTATAAAGAAAGAGATTGTGTCTTGATATATGGGTATCATGGTACTACTTTACTCAGCCTTCATTAGAATAGTCATTCAATATAATGTCCCCAGTGGCATGTATCTGTCCAAATACATTCAATGACTGGAACACCCACAGAAACACCTTACTAAAGGATACAATGGCTAAATGACATGTCTTACATTGACCAACTCAAAGCCCTGCCACTATACTTAGCATCCTACTGACTGCTAAGAGGTGACCTGAGTCTGACATACAAGGCCTCCTCCAACCCATTAATGATTGATTCACTACACAAGTCAAATGGCATCGGAAATAATTTGACTAGGGATAAAAAATCTTCTGCAACATTGACCAAATCATTTGGAGGGACAGGTATATCTGACGGAGGGTCTATATTACCATATCGAATGGTAACAATATTGAATGCTCATATGAGCAAAAATGCAGAAGAACTAACTTGCTATTGTGGGGGGCTGCACCCCCCACACCCCCCACTAAATATATATTCCAACTCCGAGGTTGCACTACAGTGAGGGAAGAGCAAATATCCCAATCCTCACTGTACTGCGGCACCCCCACACCCGCCGCTAAATATATATTCAAACTCCAAGGTTGCACTACAGTGAAGGAAGAGCAAATATCCCAGTTCTCACTGTACTGCGACCCCCAAAAAACAAATTAGTTCTCCTGCATTTTCACTCATATGAGCGTTCACTGCTGTTACCATTCAATATGGTAATATAGATCCCTGACAGAGGATACTACTACTCTGCAACAGACTACCCATTCACATAAACAAAATGCATCTCTGTCCATATTCAAGCACAACTTAGATCTATGGATGGGAAACAGAAAATTTATCCCAGAACTGCAACTGGTACTTCTAATGGACAGAGGCAGCTCCTAAATGCTTTATATGTATGGCTCCCCTCAAATTATCTATGGTATGATCCCAGTTATTCTCATTACAGGTAATATATAATTATCAACCATGTGATAGATAAGGCGAGTCTCTAACCAAATGGGAATAGGTTATTTTGAGCATGAAAAAGGAAATTGGCTAGGCTTAAAATGACTCGCAATCATAGCTTGTCTAGTACTTAACTACCTATGACCCTATATAAGGCAATATTACATTTAATAATGCAGTGCCATACAGATGTAAAAGTAGTAGAGGGAGAATTATTACATGAAGATATTACAGATGATCAGTGGAGGTAATATGTCTTATCCTAGATATGCAACTAAACTGACATAATTTAGAATTTCTGCATTAAGAAGCTCCCTTAGACAAAAGGCATATGTTAGAGATGTAAAGATTCAGAAAGAGGTTCTTTGAACTATATATTTTGAGAATGTTTGGAATTGCTTCTGTACAAAAATGACTTAAATAATATGCTAAGCCTTATACTTGGCAGAAAATTTAAAATCACTACAGAGATGTTTTAGGTTGAGTTTTGCACCTTTCAGTGTTGGTAGTAGCTAAGAGCTATATAGCAAGGAAATGGAAAACTAAATAAAAATCAGTAAGAGATGTGAAAAAAGATGATTAAAGAGATTATTAGTATAGAATTTACAATGATTAGAGATCAGAGACACGACTCCATAGATATAACAATGGGTTGAATGGGATGTTGCTATAGAACTTGAGCTTGTAAAGGACATTGACATATTACAAAATACTAATGCACTATGTCTCTTTAATAAAGTTGACTCAGATACAAGATGAGATGTCACTTATCCAGTTATTAAGATTTATATAGTGAAAATAAAGCAATATGGCCAATATTTAATTCCTATTTTCAAATTAGACTGTGAATACCTAATTTATGCACAGACCTGTTTTTTGTTTAATCAGCAGTGTTAAATCAGACATAAAATTAAGACCAGATAGAATAGCTGCTGGATCTTTTTGAATATGCATTCTTGCTAACAGCAAGTTATTGAGGACTGAGTATAAGCAATAACCTTGACATGATGATGATTTATTACTATTGTATAAACATTACTATAAAATAGTTGTATCAGCAATCAGTTCAGAAATAACAGGTGTGCAATGCATGGGGATTGCGTAGTATGTAAAACTGAAAAAAAATTACAATAAATTATTCAAATTGGTCAAAAGCAACAATACAAAATAAAAGTTTACAAAAGAAAAAGATAAGAAAGAAATCATATGCATCTTTAAAACACAACATACTAATAGGCTACTGCAAACACCAATGTTCTTGATCAATGAGCCATCCATAAAGCAATAACAATTTATTTATATATTTAAACTGTGCTTCTCTGAAAAACTGGAAAAATATATATTTAAACTGTACTTCTCTGAAAAGCTGGCAAAATAAGAAAACAAAATACTCCCTATTTTACCCTTGCTGTTTTCCCCTCAAAAGTATTTATTTAATTTGTTTGTTTGCTTGTTTATTTATTTATTTTTAGTTATGAATGCCCTGTTGACCTTGTTAGTCACACAAAGCCAGAGGCATGTTTTCAAGAGGATCTAAAGTTGTATTTGTACTGACTAAGGAAAATATGCCTGGACATTGAGGAACTTCTCCTACTTGTCCTTCTGATGAGTGGAACCCATTTTGGAGCAACACTCTCTTTTACTGTTCTAGGTGCAGAAGCAGCCAGGAGAAACAGGGAGCAGATGCAGAGAGAAGGAGATGATGGAGTAATGAAATAAATGGAGGCAAAAGCAAATACTGAGACTAGAGAATGTGGAAGGATTCAGAGGAAATATTTCAAAGAAATCTGTTGGATGGAGATGAGTATGCAAATGATAGATATATAATTACAGCCCTCCAGTCAGGAAGGTTGGAGGAAGATTTACATAAATAAATAGTGGTGCAGAATGAGACAGAAAATGAAGGTGATGTTTTCTGGGGGGACATTATGGAGAAAATACAAAAGGAGGATAAAGATAGCATCCTGAAGAACAGTGGTAAGATGGAAAAGAAAACATATGCAGAGAAAGTAAAAGAGGGCAGAAGTGGAGTAGTTGAAAATAAGACAGAAGAACATGAAATGCAGATGTATGAGGTAAGAATTCAAAGTACAAAAGACAAAGAAATTGACAGGTATGAAGTGGGGGACAAATTAATAGCTCCTTTGGGTGTGAAAGCACATGAGGTAAGAACATTTATGCTTATTAACCAAGAGATATTTTTGACATTATATTTGTGACTGTTTTTTCAATATTACATTTTCTTGGAGAATATGAAAAAAAAGAAAGACTGCAACCCATAGAATATTTATGTGATAAAAGCATTTAACATGGGGAAACAAAGAAAATTGTATGCAATTTTGAATGGAGGTAGAAAAAAAGAAGACTTTGAAAGGACATTTGAAAACTTTATGTAAAGAAGTGCTAGACATTGCAAAAGCTTATGACCCAGAGCTGGGATTGTAATATTGTATTAAAAATAGAAAGAGAAAAGAATTATACATATACCAGGCATGATACATGTTGAGAGGAATAAGAGTGTCATAAAATACTGAGGAAAAACAAATCATTTTATGGAAAAGAAGGACATATGATAAGTAACTGTGACAAAATAAATGTTATGTTTATGGTGAAATGGGACATGATGCAAAAAAATGTGAATTGAAATGCTTAAGTGTAACAACATTGGACATTGAAAATAAGAGTAAGAAAACAGAAAAAAAAGCAAAAGAAAGTCAAGAAAATGAACCAAGAGAATACATTTTAATAGAAATAGAAGAAAGACTAGATAATATAAAAATAATAAAGAGGATATAAAAGAAGTTTTTGAAGTAATGAAGAAAACATATATTGGGAGGCAGTAAAAGAAAAAAGAATTATTTTGGCAAAAGGGACAGAACAAGAAATGTTAAAGGGACACATACAAAAGAAAAAATAAAGGAAATGGATGAAAAAGTATATATATATATATATATATATATATATATATATATATATACACACACATCTAATGATTGGGAGATGGTATAATGATTAAGGTGTTTGACTCACAGACACAAAGTACAGTGTGTGATTTTCACCTTTGGGAAGTTAATTGGCTAGGATTAAAATGATTTATTAAGAAAGCTAGCCTAATAAATTATCTATGAACTTATGAAACCATGAGCCTAAGGAAAGGGGAAATTAAATTTTACAGTGATTTCTGAAAATATGAACACTATTAAAATACAGTAAGAAGAACAAGATTTCTGGAGTGGTGTGATACATGTGATGTGGCTGAAATTATATTAAAAGACACAAGATTTTTAACAAATGAAAAAGATTAGAAAGAAAGAAACTATGGGAAGGAAAGTTAATCTGGAATTTGGAAAATGAGTGATGTTCTGAAGTAGCCATATTCTATAGAAATATAGTAAAGATATTAGATGCAACTTTAGGAAAAATGGGAAGATTAACCATTGTAAATTTAAAATGGAAAGAACAAGTATATAGAATTATAATATTATATGCATATACTAATTGTAAAGAAAGGGGAAGCTTATTTCATCAGATTTTAGAATATATAGTGATAAATATGGATATTATAATAGCATGAGACTAATTGTGTTTTAAGAGGCAAATATTAAAAAAAAAGGCAATCATATAATAAAAATGTTAGAAGCAGAAAATGTGATAAGTTAAAACTTTGGGACAAAAACTCAGGGACTTACAAAAGGGGTATGCATAGAACTGAAACAGATCATGTTATGGTATCACACAGTGTAGTTATAGGAGGAGTAAAGGTAGTTGAAAAAGGGTTTCTTATCATCTTGCAATTTAGCTAGAAATAAAGAAAAATGAGGAATATATGAAAATAGACAAAAGAATAAAAAGAGTAAATGAGAAAGCATGGAATAAAGAAAGAAAGATATTAGTAATACAGTTATGGAAAGATCATATTACTATGAGAACATTTTATAAAACTCGATCTGAATGGTGGATGATATTTAAGAGAAATATAAAAAAAAGTTTTTTACAGTGACAATATGGTGTGAAAAAGTAAAGAAATAAAAATATAAAAGAACACAGAATTATGCATTGGAAGAATTAGAGCATAATGATATAAAGTAATTTGACAATGAAAAGAAATTTTATGAAAGAAATCAAGAAGAAATGCAAGAAGTTGTTAGATAAGCAAAGATGTTTTTGCAAGGTAAAAGGGAGGTATAGAGTCACTTCAGCAGATTAGTAAAGGAAGATGGTACTGTAATGAGAGAAATAAAAAAAATTAAAAGGAGAAATACAAAGAATCCAGGGAAATATTAAAAACAGTGTAGTACAACATGTACAAGATTTTTTTAAGAAAAAAGAAAGTAGTGAAAAAGTACAGAAAGTAAAAAAGTTAGCAGAAAAGAGAATACAGATTTGGAAAAGGATATTTCTGTAATTGAGATAGATATAGTTTTAGGACAGGTAAAGATAGATTCAGCTGCAGGACCAGATGGAGTAGGGTTTGAATTTTATAAAAAATTAATGGATTGGCAAATATATACATATGTATATATATATATATATATATATATATATATATATATATATATATATATATATATATATATACATATGTATATATATATATATATATATATATATATATATATATATATATATATATATATATTATAATTTTGAATGAATGGTTAAATGAAGGTTTTATGTATAAAGAATTATGCAGTGAAATACTTGAATTCATATGGAAGAAGGCCGATAGAAGGCAATTAAAAAACTGGAGACCAATTTCATTGAATAATAATGATTATAAGATCATTATGAAAATAATATAAAATAGATTTAAAGCTAAAATGGAAAATATTGAAGATAGTATGTACAGTATAATAGGGAAGGGTTGTCATGATATATTAGTGATAGTTGGAGATCTTGTAGATGATATTATGAATAGTAAAGAAGAAGCAAAAAACATGATAGGAGACCTTGATAAGGCATTTGACACAATTGGCCATGAAATATTATGAGTACTAATGAAATAATATAATATAAGTGAGAAAGTTAGGAAATTATGTATGACAGCATATAGTAATAATAAAGTGAAAAATACTTGTAAATGGCTGGTTACCGCAAGAGGTACATATGAAGAGTGGTGTAAGACAGGGATGTCCAATGAGTTGTATACTCTTTTCATTAGTTATGAATGTGATAGCATGTGAAATAAATTACAAAATGAAGGAGGCAGGGTACATAACACCTGAAGGATTAAAAATTCCAGTTTTGTTAACATGCATAGATGACATTATAATAATTGCAAAAAAAACAACATTTAGATAAAAGAAGTATTGAGTTTCACAAAATAGTATGTAAAGATGATAGGAATGGCTTTAAATAAAGAGAAAAGTAAAAGTTTAAGCGATGTCATAAAAATAAGAGGTATACATTTTTCATTTAATTAAATTTCTGCATTAGGTATATAATTTGAGAATAAAGATGTAGGACAATTCAGTGTGGGGGTATGGGTACAATAGAAGAAATAAAACAAACCTGTCTTTTCTGGAGAACATATAAATTATCATTCAGAAAAAAGACTATTTTGATAAATTCAGTACCAGTGGGAAAAACAGCGTATTTAGCAAGTGCATTTATATTGCCAACAATATTTGAAATAGAGCTATTGCAGATATGTTTTCATTTATATTGGTTCTAGACTAAACTCATTAAAATGAGAGTTTTGTATGTAAAGAAGAAGGAATTTAGGGTTAATTAACCCAGTAGTATATGCTGCTTCATTAAATTTGCACAAAGTGTTAAAGTTTAAAGTGGATAAATGAAAAAGAAAGATTTTATAGCAACATTGTATAATAAAAATATGATAAATTTAGAGGCATGATAAAAAAGAGAAAAAGAGTGTATAATTGAACAAGTAAAATGTCACCAAGAAAAAATATTTTATGGAAAATAAAAACTGATGATATAGAAAAAGATACAAAAGTATGGTATAAGAATGCAATGATAAAACATTACTATGTAAAACCATGGGAAAATCTAACTGATGAAAAAAAAAACTAAAGCTATAAAAATATGAATGTCAAGATTTTTTTTTTGTGGAGACTGATAATAGAAAAATTGCCAGTAAAAGGAAATATGCCATATAAAAAGAAAAGTGATAGAATATGTTTATATTGCCAAGAAGAAGAAACTGTAGACCATGTGTTTTTTGAAATGTAAAATAGTAAAATAGTTATGGAGGAAACTATGTAAAGCTGATTTTTTCGAAGATATAAAACAATTGGATACCATAAACATGGATATGATTAAGTATGTAAATTATAAGAATAGAAGTAAATACGTTAAAAGAATATATAAAATGTTTGTTTTTTTTTGTTAGATGGGTTATATGGAATGAAAGAATAAATTAAATTATGTTTAATGGTAAATGGATTTTAGCAACAATGTGAAGTAAAATCAGATGATAGTTTTGAAAAAATGAGTGGGAGTCTAACAGGGATGACAATTTAGTATTATTGTGTAAACAGATTTGTATAGCTGTATATCTGTATATTTGTAAATATTTGTAAATATCTAAATGCTTTGTAAATAAAAGCCATTTTTGTATATAAAAAGGACCCCTGATGCTTTTGATAAGCACAGGGGGATGTTCTAAAAAACTAATCTCTGTTTTGAAGAAATGTGAATAACTTTGCTACATAAATATGCGCCAGGACATAGAAATACATTTTTTGTTGTGAACTAATTCTTGAGAAAGAGGCCTCCTTTACACTGAGTATTAAAAATAGCAAGTCTCGTATAGTGTACTTCCCCTTTTTTCACAGGTATTATTTTTCTTTTTGACCACTCCAGTTTTTCTGCTATCACCAAATATATTTGTGCCTCATAGCAACAATATAACACCTGGGCAGCTGCGGTGGTGCAGCAGTTAGCACTGTCACCTCACAGCAAGAGGTTTGCCTGTTCAATCCTCGACTGGGTTGCCTTCTGTGCGGTGTCTGCATGTCCTCCCTGTGGTCGCATGGGTATCCTCTGGGTGCTCCAGTTTCCTCCCACATCCCAAAGACATGCTGTAGGTGGATTGGATACTCTAAATTGGCCCTAGGTGTGAGTGTGTGCATGTGTGTGCCTTCTGTGGAATATTGGGCACCGGGCTGGCAACTCAACACCATAAAAAACTCCACTGCCAATCATGAGCAGACAGGTGATCCGCTGTGGTGACCCCTAACTGGGAAAAGCTGAAAGAAGAAGAAGGGGGATGCTCTACATCCACCTGAGGTACCACCAACTTTGGTAGATGAGGCAATGGTTTACTATTTCATCCAAAGGGCTTTATTTTCACTACATGTTCTTAGAACATTCTCAAAACCTATTGAGCACTACTTCCCCTAGAAAAGGAAACAAGTCAGGTAAAGGGAATGAATGACATCCAAGGACTAGATATCATTTTGAATGTTACTACAGGATAGGTTGTACTCATATCATGTATGACTTGGCCACACATGTGATGATCTGCAGATATCTTCTGAAAAAAATATAAAGGATGGAAAGCCCGCAAACCTTGCACGTGTATAAATGCATGCTGGCATCTATGTATGTATCCATCTTTCCATGAATGTTTCCACATATGAATTTGTCTGTCTGTCACTTTATGTATATATCTGTCTAAACACTTTCCTTTACAGGAAATAAAATTGATATCTGGCAACCTGATTCCACATAAATGTTTATATCCAGACCCTGTCTATGTCAAATAATCAAATAGCCACATTGAAGAATGTCATCTCATTGAAAAGAAAATTTATTAAACCCCCCGCACCCCCTGCTAATTACATATACCAGCTACAAGATTGCACTAAAGTGGGGAAAAGAGCAAATGTCCTGATCCCTACTGTAAAGCAATTCCAGTCAGAATGGTTTGATGGCCTGCATTGTCGATGAGATGATGATACGTTTGACAGTGTGGCCATTTGATACTTTGACATAGACACTATCTACATCTATTGGGTTTTCTAGCTGCAAATCTTGCTTTCCACACAAGCACACACACACACACACACACACACACACACACACACACACACACACACACACACACACACACACACACACACACACACATATATGCATGCATTAACTGTAATTCATTACGTTTTTGTTGTCAGCTCCTGTCATAGATACACTGCTGATTGTGACTCACATTTGGATTGGAAGGCAGTTAATGGCATACCCTGCATGGTTGGTGAAACTCCCTTGTGGAATAATTGTACTTCAGCCTAACATATGTAGCCCAGCACATTGTGATTAGATAGAGAACTGCAAAAAGAGTTCTTATGAGCAAGATAAGTGGCACTGCAGAAAGGCTCACTCCTCTCCACCTGCAGCCATGTAGACCCAACTCCTGTTTTCATCACACTAAGCAATGTCTGGGAATGGTGGCTGGTGGGATGAGGATTTAAAATGGACAAGGAAGACAAGTAGAACTACAAGGAGATTGTGACAACTGATAGTTAACCAGCATAAGATAAAAAAACAGAAAACATACTAGTATAAATACCAGCTCAGGTCTGTCCCGAAAATAGGCCATTAGCCTAGTGGACTAACCCAGTCAACAAAGGATAAATAGATAAAAATGTATTCATTGGTTAACCTGGAGAGGACATAGTCCTTCTCTGATTCTTTGTATTCATTACCTTGGCTGCAAGGACAAGTATAAACACAAAATATATGATATTATACTGCACCCATTCAATCAGCCTTGGAAATTAGAGCTCATGGAAAAAACACACACATGATTAGGGATAATATAGAAATGTCAAACAGTCAGTGACTGAAGGTCAGAACCAAACCTCAGACCATAGAGATGTGAGGCAAAGGTATTTCCACTCAGCATCCATGCTAGAAAACAGTAATTATACTTAGAGGGCATTAAGCTAACTGAAACACTTTTGTTAAATGGAAATACAAATACAGTCATACTAAGAACTACTTTAATTAATGCATTTAAAAATGAGCAGAATGTACTTAAAACTATGCAAATCATAACTGCTACAATGTCATCCAAAGAAAATCAAAGAGCAACAATCTCAATATGGTTTAATTCCTTGCTTTAAAACTATCAGATGCATTTTGGAAATGCGTAATAAATAATTTAAGCATCTGAAGAATATTTATAAAGTACTTGATCTGTGTAGAAAGTATCTTTGTATAAAGAAAACATATTGAAATAAATGCAAAGGAAAGTAAAAACAAAAAGATCCCAAAACATTCATCAAACCTGAAAGAAAACCTCCCTATAAAGGAATAAGCTGACTTGTGTAACACAAAAATGTACATAACAGTAGAAAGTAATGACTATAAAAAACAAAAACCCGTAAGAAATTAAGTTTTGAAAAGAAAGGGCCTAAACAGTCCATAGACTGTAACTGTAAAATAAATATATGATAAAATAAAGTAAATTCATGTGACACTTGCAGTGAAATGGTAACATAGAGTTAAGTTAAACAGTTGAGTCATCTCTTCTGCCAGTCAATGCACTGAATTCAAGACTTAGATATGATATGGTTTTATCATATTTCCCTTTGCTGTTACTCTTCTCACAGGCTGAGAAAATAGGGTGGCAGTTACTTTTCCTGCCTTAGAGCAATTAGTTCTCCATTTGGTTCTCAAATGAGGTTCCCACTATTCAGAACCATTGTATCTTTCTTACATCTCTTAGGTGTTGGTGTGTGCTTCCGTTTCTTCCCATATACTAAAAAATTGAATTGACAGGTGTATGTGGCAGGAATGAGTGCATGTGTACACTTTGTGATGGGCTAGAATGCCATCTTAATACTGAAAAGTGATATTATATGAAATTAAATCTAATTAGCATTATATTCAAATAAATGTAGGTTTTGTATATATTGCATCATGTAATATGTATGAAAATATAGATAGTAAAACTTGCCGAACATATGGGCCTGTTTTCAGTGGATATGGAATAGAACTGCTAAATACTGAACCTAAATCTGGCTTCTCAAATGAGTACTTGTTTACAGCATCTTAAAATGGGTAGAGCTCATGAAGAACTGTACAGTTACTGCTGGACTTATGGGAGAGATGGTATGCTGAGTGTGTCTTTAGGTACCAGTAACGATATACCCAGATAAGTTATACATCTTCTGTATACTATCTACTTGGTTAAAACAATTTCTGTTTTTTGGGGGCAGGTTTATTTCAACTTTTATATTTGATTTTTTTAATGCAATGCTTAGTTTTATTTATTTCAAGTAAACATTTTTTTCACTCACTTTTAAATTATTGTGTATAATGGTTTATTTGCTAGGTTAAGGATATATCTATTGAGCTGATGTAAAATCAACTGTTGGCTCTTCATTTTCAAAGAGTTACTGGTCAAGCTATTTTTGCCATACCAATATATCACAGATGTATTATGCTAATCACAAAGCATAATTGCATTCATGGTATGCTAATGTGGTCTAGATTATGGCAGATTAATATAGGGAGAATGGAGACAGTGTTGGCACTGAAGAGAAGTCACTAACTTCTTTTGGAAAATATTGTGCTCACTTGTGACAAAATAATATGAAAAAATAATTGTTTGCATTCTGATGGTAAGATTGTACAAGAAAGCTCCATACTCAGTCTGAGGTGGATAAAAACCTGGGGATTCAATTATTATAACTCTGATCTGCAGCTGTATAGTATAAAGCTTATTCAGTTGTGACAGGTATTGATTATTACTTGAAGGTGCAGTGCTCACTTTCACTATGAGAGGACAAATGACAGTTTATAGAAGCATTATCTCCCTGAATTTATCTGCTTGAAAAATATCACCAAAAACACAATTTGCAGTGTTTTTGCAAGGGCAAGGCCCATGCACCCTATTAAATATAATCAACTCCATGTTCACACTGTAAATGGAAAAAGGGCAAACACCTGGAGGTGGCACTTATTCCTGTATTCCTGCACAGTTCCACAACAGTGTTTCTCAATGGAGTTTCCAGCATTGTTGGGGAATCAAGTTTCAGGAAGATGAGGCTTGGGTAGTCAAGACAAGTTGAACACTGGTATAATTAATTTCATCCTGTAGCTGCTGTACCTTCCCTACCCCTCTGTTCATTGTGCATGCACAGCAATTTGCACGGGTTTCTTAACTGAGTGACCCCCACCACCACCTGGGATTCACTGCATAAAGCAATTTCTACCTTCTCTACTGAAGCTGGCTATCTTAACTAAGTACAACCTCTGGGAAGCAAGAACCTAACTCCCTCCAGCTTTTCAATTGTAATAAGTGAACTACAATTTAGTTTTTGTGTAAAGGAGGCAGACCACTTCTTAAATCCACCAAGCATGTTTTTTATTTAATAAATAATAAAATATATAAGCGCTTTCATCTCAATATTTCAAAATTACAGAGACTTCATCAGGATCTGATGAAGTCCCTGTAATTTTGGAATATTGAGACGAAAGCGCTTATATATTTTATTGTTTATTAAATTCAAAATACGCTTGGTGGTTTTAAGAAGTGGTCTGCCTCCTCTACACTAATTTTTGTGGATTTATTTGTTGAATTGGTTTTCAATTCTTTCGTAATTTAGTTTTTGTAAACTGTTGAGGCTTAATGGTGTATGCACAACAACAGTGAAAGGATCTAGCCAATTGCCACTAGACTGGGCTATACTACTTTGAATCAGCCTTACACTCACACAGTGTTCCAGTCCCAGGCATTTACTTTTTAATTTGGTAAAGTAATTTCGCTCCCTCCTTATTGACTACATTTGCTAGTTTACCCCTAGGATCCAATTAGAATTAGCCTGAAAATTGGTGTAAAATTAAAAAAGAATAAAACAAATTAAAGTACAGCCAAAAACATTGCTTACTTACAATCATACAAACCAAACCAATAGCCCAAGATAACTCTCAGAGTGTGTTATCCCCACTCCGCTCGCCCTCGCTGCACTTGGCTTGCTCCGCTCCCCTCCCTGCCCCCCAAATTCCACCCCCTCTAGTGCTAAATTTAAACCAAACATTGCCACTCCCTTGCCACTCCCCTCCTGCTAAGTACCAATCAGCACCTCACACATCATTGAGCAACCCTGCCCCCTTAACCCATTTCCTTCTCTCTCATTCTTCCACACCCTGTTAGCACAGTCAGTGATTAAATTTGGCCCAACCCTATCAAAATGCAAACAAGCAAAAAAAAACACTAATTACCCAAATGCCTATACTGTGTCTATTTTACCATCTCACTGCCTATGAACAAACACTTGACCATGGTATTCACTACCCAAATGGTCAAACAGATGCCCATGACTTCACACATAACACCAAACACTTTACCTTCCCCAGCATTCTGAATATACCACCCTCTATAAAATACCACCCCTGTACAGCCACAAAACATAATCCTAAAGACAAAGACTATATAAAGCTTATAAACAAACTCTTAAAACTCAGAATATCCTGTCATTATAACCTTATAACACATGGAGAAATTCATCTCAACCCTGGCCCACCCACACCAAATAACCTCCACTCCCCTACCACAACCCCCACAGTCAAGCTACCCATGAATACTCCCACTAGTTCCCTCCTAGAATTTCACTGAAATATTAGAAGTATTAACAATAAGATTCCCAACATACACGCCCTCCTAGCAAACCACTCCCCAGACATTATGTGTCTTACGGAAACCTGGCTAAAACCCAGTGCTACTGACGATGAGATACTACCTCCAGGATACAATACTCACCGGTTAGACTGTGCTACAAGGAAAGGAGGTGGAATAGCAGTCCTTTACAAAAATACTTTAACTGTTAATAGAGACACCATTCAACCTCCTCAATTCAATAACGCAGAACTCCTCATAACCAAGCTACAGATTAACCAAAACAAACACTTGAACATCATCTGTGCATACTTTCCACCAGGCAACAACCTAAATACCCTAGAAGATCTCCTTTACTGGTTATCCACTACCTATCCCCAAGAAACCATAGTTCATGGTGATTTTAACACCGACTGGCACCCCTTCTCCTCCAACCCCCCCTCTCACTCATATAAACTTATCTGGGTTTAAACAGACCATAACCTCTCCCACTAGGATAAACAAACCAACCAACAAGGAAAGTATCCTAGACTGGATCCTAGTTAATAACCAACCCCAGCTGTACACAGCTGGTACTCTCCCCAATGACCTCAGGGACAATTGTCTAACCTATATCATAAAACATAAGGCAGGAAACCCTCACCAGCCCAAATATAAAACATTTAGAAACAGGAAAAACTTTGATGCTGCTATATTCCAAAATGAATTAAAAGCAGCTGACTGGTCAAAACTAAAAAATCTAACATTAGAGGAGGCCATAGATCACTTTAACACTAAATTCCTAAGTATCCTTGATTCCCATGCTACAGCACGTACAACAAAAACTAGATCAAATACAGCACCATGGCTCAAAAAGATACCAAAGCTAAAATCCAAACTAGAAACAGAGCCTGGGCCAGCTGGAGAACAACCAAAGCCCAACTTGACCATCTAAAATATTGTCAACTCAGGAATGATACAAAAAAATCTATTTTACTGGGTAAAAAAACTTCTAACAAAATCTCCTACAAAAACACCAAAACAACCCTCAAAAGTTCTGGGCAGGCTTAAATCAACTGCTTTGTCCAGGTAACTCCACCACCCCAACCCCGTCTAACTACACCCATAGTTCCCCAGAGACCATAGCTAGTGCCTTTAATAACTTTTTCACTGAAACAATTCAATCCCTAGCAAATCAACTAACCCCCTCTAACTTAAACCACATGCCTAATATACCTAATAATCACCCGGAATTTAGCTTCCAACAAATATCCACTAGTTTTATCAAAACACTTCTAAAAAAACTAAAACCTACCACCCTCGCTGCTGACCTCCTCCCTGCAGAGTACCTGCAAATAGATGCAGATGCCATTGCATATCCCATATCTATCCTCATCAACAGAACCTTATCTGAAAATGCTATCCCCTCCCTCTGGAAAATATCTCATGTCATCCCTCTCCATAAAGGTGGTAGCTCCTCAGACATATCCAACTATAGACCCATTGCCATTCTTTCCCCACTAGCCAAAATAATGGAGAAATGTGTACACATGCAACTAATGCAATACCTTTCACAGAATAACTTACTATCTGACTCCCAGCATGGTTTCAGGCCATACCACATCACCACCTCAGCACTCCTTTCCTTTACTACTGCCATAAACCAAAACAGGAATGACAATAGGCTAACCTCTGCCTCCTCTCTTGACCTATCAAAGGCCTTTGACATGGTCAACCATGAACCTCTCATTCTTTCACTAAAATCTATTTCACTCAACAAGCCTGTTATCCAGTGGTTCCAGTCCTACCTGACTCGTAGACAGCAGGTGGTACTATGGCAGGGCAAACTCTCCAGCCAGTTACCTCTCACACTTGGTGTCCCTCAAGGGTCCATACTAGGTCCACTACTCTTCTCTATTTTTATCAACAACCTCCGCACTGCTATCCCTAAAGCCACCTGCATTCAATACGCAGATGAACCCTCTCTCATCTGCTCAGCCACCTCCCCATCCGACTTGCAAATCTTAACCCAAAATACATTTAACACTATCGAGAACTGGCTCACCAACCAATGCCTACTTCTGATCCCCAAAAAAATTAAACTTCTACTCTTCCCTCCCACTAGTAGATCCGCCACACTTTCATTCTCTGTCACATCTAACAATGGTACCACTATTTCCCCAGATAATCACCACAAACTGCTAGGGGTTATCATAGGCAATAATCTCAAATTTGACCTACAGGTCAACAAAACCATACAGACCATCAATAAGAATCTTGGATCACTGTATAGAAACAAGACAGTTTTAACCTCACTGGCTAGGACTGCAATCTCCCGATCACACCTACACTCTACTCTTTTATATGCCTCGCCTGTACTCTCAAACTTCAACAAATCTGAACTAAGTAAGCTGTCCCATAACTACATTCATATTGCCAGATTCACCACTGGCTCCACCTATAGAACCCACCACTGCCAGAACCTTAAACAACTAGAGTGGCTAGAACTGCCCAGCTTAATTCATTTCAATCAACTCTTAATAGCGCACAAAATTTTGTACCACCCTGAAGATACCCCCTCACTTAAAAATATTATTAAGCCATATAGCAACCTAAGATCCCTACGGTCAGCCGATAAACTATTGGTCCATACCCACAAAGCTAATAACTCTGCTGGTGAATCCTTGTTTGCCAACTTCATTGGCAAAACCTGGAATTCGTTGCCAAACTATATAACCCTGCAATCCTCCAAAAGTCTCTTCAAAAAAAACCTCAAACAGTATCTCAAAGTGAATTGGCTATGCCCATGTACCAACCCTGATTAAGTTATAAACTAAAAGCATATTCTGCAATTATCATAACTTGTAACTACATCACCAAGCTCTGCTTCCAATCTAATGTCTATGTATTAGCCTACAACTAACAATATCTATCAAAAAAAACCCAAAAGCCCCTACCACAAAAACCAGATTCTAACATCTCTTCTACTATCTGGAGATGTTCACCCTAACCCAGGCCCAACCACATCCTCCTCTACCTCTAAATCCATTCAATTAGCATCCCTTAATGCACAAAGTCTAGCTAACAAAATTCATAACCTCCAAGCCTGGCTACACCATAACAAAGCAGATGTCTTATGCATATCCGAAACCTGGCTAAAACCTCATATAAAGGACAAGGAGATAGTTCCACCTAACTACTCTATTATCAGGGCACTCAGAACCAGTAAAAAAGGTGGTGGAGTAGCCCTACTCTACTCATCCTCTCTATGCATTACTCCCTACAATAAAGCTATTCCTCAATTTAACAACGCAGAATTAATACTAGCCCAACTTCAATTAAACAAGCGCAAAAATATATGTATAGCCTCACTCTACATTCCCCCTGGAGACAATATCTCTACTCTTGAAGACATCCTCTCCTGGTTCTCAACCAATATATCTAACGAAACCATCATTATGGGAGATACCAACATCAATTGGTCCTCCAGTCAATCCCATACCCCCTCCATTAACATTAACCTATATAACTTCTCCCAACTCATCAACTCCACCACTAGGCCCTCTAAAGACTTCACTACTGGCAGTATTATAGACTGGATCTTAGTCTCTCACCCCCACTACTACCCCGATAGTGGAACTCTCCCTGACTCATTAAGCGACCACCTTCCCATCTTTGCTACACACCTTCCTTCTCCATTACAAGCGACCCATAATTACATTACCTTCAGATACCTAAAAAACTTCAACCCAGAAGCCTTCTCCAACTCCTTAAAATCATTTAACTGGACCCCCCTAAAAACTCTACCCCTCGAAAGTGCAATCACTCACTTTAATACTACTTTCCAAAATCTTTTAGATATTCATGCTCCATTAAAAACCAAAAGAATAAAAAACAAAACCACCCCTTGGCTAACTAAAATCACATTGACAACCATGCGGTTAAGAGATAAAGCCTGGACACGCTATCAGAAGCACAAATCTCCCACTACCCTTAATGAATACAAAACTCTTCGCAATACAGTAAAAAAGCTTATTTCAACAGACCGTAAAAACTACTACACTTCTCTCCAAAGTAAATACAAAACTGACCCACAAAAATTCTGGAAAGGTATAACTTCCCTCCTAAAACCTGGCACAACTGAAAACCCAGACCTCAACCCAAATGTAGAAGACAATGAACTCGCCACCGAATTTATCTCCTTTTTCATTGACTGCATTTCCAAACTTACCTCTTCCTTCTCGAGCAACCACCCACCCCCTACTACCACCTGCCCTCCTCCTACACACCCCTCTTCTCCACTCTATCCCCATACTACCTTGCAACCCCCTACATTCTCACTGAAACCTATCCCTACTTCCACTATAAAAAAACTACTACAGAAGCTTAAACCATGCACTAATGCCCCCGATAACATCCCCTCACACTTCCTCAGCACATCTGCAGATGCCATCGCCCTCCCAATTAGTATCCTAATAAACCGCTCCATCCAAGAAGGTCTTGTTCCACAAATCTGGAAAAAAGCTTTTATCATTCCCCTTCATAAAGGAGGGAATAATACTAGCATTACCAACTTCCGGCCCATCGCCATCCTCTCTCCTATATCAAAAATTCTAGAAAAATGTATCCATTTACAACTCCTTCCCTATTTATTAGACAACAACCTACTTACTTCTACTCAACATGGCTTCCGCCCTAATCATAGTACTATGACAGCCCTCCTTTCATTCCTTGAAACTGTGAATAAAGCTAGAGACTCCGGTCTTACTGTATCTACCATCCTTCTTGATCTCTATAAAGCATTCGACACTATCTCCCATAACCTACTACTCACTAAATTGTCAAAGCTAAACCTATCCC
>NC_056732.1:763654764-763727264 GCF_019279795.1 Protopterus annectens | reverse complement strand
ATGTTCTTTTATTTTTAGCACAGTCTTATGCAATAATAGTACTGATTGGTGCAGCTGCAGTTGAGAGTAAGTTGTCAGATATGTTACAGGCTGATGATGACCCTCCATGGCTCAGCACACATGAATTACAGATGGAACAGCAGAGTTTGCACCAAAACCCATTAGTATGTTTCAATGAAAGACAGAAAATTTTCATTGTGCAGTATGCACTACCTGTGGATCACCAGAATCTCACATATGAGCAGGTGTGATACTGTGCGACAGATATGATCAACTTGGCACACAGACATGCAATGGATGTAGCCAGGAATCATTAGGCCACTGGTGGTAGACCTGCAACAGAATAAACTCTGTCAGCCACTGAGGAATTCCTGGTGAACCTTGCAACACAGGACAGCTCCCAGGCATCCTTACCCCCTATGTCATGGATGTAGGTGCAACTATTTCCAATCAAGAGGAGAGTCCAAGTGTGCACAGTTGGATCAACATTGGAATACTGTAGCAGTCAGCATGTTAAGGTGCCCATAGTGCTACATGGGTGTCAGGTGTTTTGGGGGGAAATGTTAGATGCAGTTTTATGCTCATGCACAGTTTTTGACCCACATACGTTTTAACATAGCAGCTAATGTAAATGTGAGATATTTTGAAGTATTAGCCCTGTTATACTGTCACATGCACTGCTGCGTACATTACCCCTCCCTCACATTTTTCCAGGACCGTCAGGAATAGGAAGAGGCCATGCTCAGGCTGCTGGTAAGTACAAAACTGTTTATTTAGTTCACTGTATTTGCTCAAGTGTCATCACAGGCCTGCTGGCTGTATTGATGTACTGTCTGCATGACTTCCAACTGTACAGATATTTTCTGACTGTATACAGTTTAGACTCATACCTATGCTTCATACATTTAACCACAATGATTGATTTGACAGTATTGTTAGGCCATTACAGATTGATATAGCTGTCAACTGTGCACAGTTTTGCAAAATGTCAGCGGTGTACATCATTTATGTTTTGCTTGTGAGATTCCAGTTTAAAGAACATTTATTTCCAAATGATTACAGATGTGGTTAGAAACTAATCTCCTCATGTCCTACTGTATGAGATTGTGGGTTATACAAGTGTGTAATAGTGATAGCAGTAGTGTACAGCTTAACATATATTGCAACATAGCACTGCAGAGCATAGTAGAGCAGGTATTAATGTAATGTTTTTCCCTTTTTATCACAGGTGCCAGGGAGGTTGGTCTTTGTCCTCTTCACAACCTGATGTCAGTGTCTCCTCAGACTCTGATGATGATGGCAGGCAAAGTGAGGCACAGCTGGGGGTTGAAGGGGCTAAATCTGACACAGAGGTTGACATCCTTCATCCACCCATTACCACAGTACACAGCCAGTATGCCTATGCATACCCAGTCACCTGTGGCTACAGATATCGGACAGTCAGGGGGTGGGGACATTGAACAGGGAAGTGTGGCCACTGTGGCTTCAGTGGCTGTTGACCCTGGCCATAGCCAAACAGTTGGTGAGGTTCCACACAGGCAGATTGATAGGGGTGCTTGTAGGACACCTACTGTCCCTTCATCACCTGTTGCAGGCATCTCATTTTGTGCCACTTGGCATATGTTTAGGGATGTCATGGAGGCACAGGCATATTCAATGGTTCCTTCTGCATGCATCCAGATGAATGCTGAGGGTTATGGATGCAGCACAGTTTGACATCCATGACTGTTTCCACTGTATTGCTGATACCCTGGATTGGTTCACTGACACAGTTGAAAGACATTGGTCTGAGAGAGATCGCACACTATCTGTCTTGGAATGCACATTGTGATGGGATGTCTGGAGCGTCAGCTTCGTGGCTGTAGGTCAGCAACCATATGTGCTGAGAATCAATGTGGCTGTGCACAATCATGCTCCAGTAGTAGCAGTACATCCAGCACTCCAGAGAGGGGAGTGTACTGTCCACACCAAGATCGTTCAAGCCGTGAGGTCATGGTCCTGGGTGGTCCCATGGAGGACACATTCGCAACAGACACTGGTCACCCTCAGGTAAGAGCACAGCATCTGACCCTGAGCATGGAGGTGCCAGTGTAACTGCTGGCAGAGGCAGTTCACATGTTAGAGGGCAGAGATGATGAACTGTCAGCTCTACCATGCACAGCTCACAGCTGTCTAACATGCAGACACATAGGGTTGCACTGAGCTTAGCTGTGTACACTGAAACACTTACACACCAATGTCACATTCAGGTCACATACAAACACACACACCACATTACTATGGTTCCTTCTGCATGCATCCATTCCTGACTCACACACTAGCTTGCCAACCTATTGGGTCATTCTACCCCTACTGCACCCCCACACAACACCCTGTGCAAGTGATGATACCTGTGCCACATCACTGTCATCTCTCTCATGGATACAGGGGAATTAAAGCTATGTGTCTGATGCACAGGGTGACTATCTACATTAATATGAATTTGTTTCATTCAGTGTTGCTTTTGACTTGCTACGTGTACTGTTCACTTTCCGAATCTGTATATTGCCATTTATATTGACTATACAATAATAGTGTGTGCTTATTACAATGGATGCTGTTGTAATGGCTGTGTAGTCACACAATGACAGGTATCACATGGAAATGTTTATGTCTCACTTTCAGGATTGTGCAGGACACACTGATGGGTACACATCTACAATCAACTCATCAACATCAGAGCACAGAATTGAATGTCAGCACACAAGACAAATTTTGTCAGAAAAGTAAAAGAGTATATATTCTGAGGATCATAGGTTCATATGTGTTTAATATGCTAATGGACACAAAGGCTCATTTAAGCCTAGCCATGCATTCTTATACACTGTCAAGGTATGAAACCACTGACAAGTGTAAGTAGGATTTTGGAAGCTGAAACATCTACAAGCTGGGGTGTGGGGGTGAACCATCCACAGCTTCTCTGTGTCCATTGTTGATATTCATCCACAAGCAGGTATTGCCCTGTTCCCCATCCAGTTGTGTAACTTGCACTTAATTAGCATTAGGGTGGACATGTCCTTCACATGGCTGTGGAGCCTGTTTCTTACAGGATGTAGTCTCTGGGTTACATATCTGTCTCTCCAGCATGTCCTATTTATACCACTGTCAAGGTGTAGGTCTGTAGAGCAGGTAATTCTGGTGCTACTTGTTTCGTAGATATGCAAGAGGTCCACAGTTGGGTCTGACACCACCTTGTATGGCAGGCATACACCTTCCCTCCAAAATATGTAGGAGACAGACTATACAGATAAGGCCTTTACATGGTCTGCATAGGACATGTTATGTACGTCATGTAGTGCCTTACTGAGGAACCTTTGTGGATGTTACAGTTGTCAGATATGCCAGCTTAGTTACATACCAAAGGGGCATTGCACCATGGATAGGTCGCGTGAATGCCAATTACAGTGGAACAATGGCTTCTTTGGATTACATGGCATGCCTGGCATATCTTTGTTTATAAGTTGCATAAGATAGAATGATGTCCATGATATTACAGACATGTGACAGGCAAAAGGTAGATCAATATCTGTGTTCATAATTCACTGACTTCTCGGTCAACTGTTCGAGGTGTGCTGGCAATACGGTTGTTACCAGGGGTGGATGACTTTCCAAAGGGCAGTATTCTAGATTTTTTGGTATTTAGTGTTAGCCCATGCCTTTGATGACAACTGGAGAACATTAGTGTCAGTGTGGGATTCAATGACAGCTCCTCATATGCATGAAGTCAGTGATTACTAGAATGTTTGATTGTGTGTCAGCTTGACTCATAGACTTACATGTTATTTCTCCATGACATGTTGCTGTATGTGTTGATATGTGTGTTGTTTTCACAGTGTGCCTACGGGGCTGCTGAGGGTATTTGTTATCTGGACTTTCTCTATGAGGTTTTCGTGATTTATGTTGATTATATGTCAATGTCTCAGTTCATATCTGCTTTGGATTTTGTATGATGGCTGGGTCATGTATACCACTGACTACCTTAATGACATTAGGAGTACTTTTATGTGAGAGCTTTGCCTCCAGCGTCGTTGTATATATACATTTGTCACATACCATATAATTTTGTTTGATAATAAAGTGGTTGTCGGTAGTCATGTTGCAATTTCTACAGTGCCACAGGATGCCCATATCCAACAGGGTGGTAAAGGTCACAGTCCTTGAGTCCATGGCAACAGATCATTATTGATTACACTGTTGCAATGTCACAAGTATCTGTTCCACAACTATGGGGACAATGCTTGACAGTGCATGCTGGTTGTCCTGTATGCAAGTTGGTATTGGAGTTAATGCCATCATGGATTCTGAGAAAAATGTCACCCAAAGTGTCTGGTCCTGCACAGAGCACTGCCAAACACTGATGGGTGAAGTAATACATACATCCTATAAAGTTAAAGATGGCATATTTAGGCTGTTATTCTGAAGTTACACACTAATCAAGCAGTGCATACTGGGAAAGAACATTTACCTTATGAAGGATGCTGAAAAGAGGGGAGTCACCTGAATTGTTGCTGCCTGGCTACTACTACTGCTGGTCTCAACACAGCTTCACTGTGGTGGCATACAAAACTGCTATTCTTTGTCTCTCACCAGAAGCAAAACATTAGCAATAAGTTCAATATATGAAGCAGGCCACAGCCTGTTTGTTGATCCACACACTTGTCACACATGATGCAAGGCTCTTTGGGCTTGTTGTAGCCTTTTCGAGTTAGATTCCTTAATTAGCAACCAGACCAGTCATCTGATGTTTGTATGTATTATGCCTTGGGTTCCGAGGGTCATAGCATTTGACTAGGGTACTGACCTGATGGTGATTAGGAGCACAGTTTGCTGCATCATAGTATAAGGTTAAGCCTCAGGTGACATAGATGCCCAAAATTGCCCTATCAAGCTCCACAGTGGCAGTGATCCATGTTAGGTGACAGTTTCACAGCAATTCATGTAGCCTGGCCTTCAATAGTGTAATGGTGATGATCTGCATGACATGGAAGTGAGGCCTATTGCAGATATATGGCCACATCTGGGCAATGTCTCCTTCCCTTTCACATGTCTTAGGTTTGTTATACTGTACATTCTTGTTTCTAGAATACTAAACTGTGTTCCCACATCATTTCACACAACATACATTTGCTGTCTAGTAGTTTGACAGACACTCTAGACTTGCAAGTCTAATGTAATGACAGAAAGTTGGACAAGTTTTCTGTGCATGCATGGATATGCACATCTTTACTGCAAAGAGTGCCTATGGAGAGTTAGTTTGAGGCTGTTAACCCCAAGAGTATAGAACCATGGCCATTAAGTTGCTGGGGTTGTACATTGTCACATTTGTAGGTATACTTTTCAGACCATGCCTAATAACAGGGATTATGGTGCATTCAAGTGCCACAAGCCTGGCAAAGCAGTGTACTCAATCTATCATGCCATCCCACACTGTCAGGTACTGTCTTCCCTTATGATGACACCATAAATGTAATAACATGTTACATGTAAGCATCTGTCAGGCCACTGTCTAACCATGGCCTATTGTGATGTATACACTAGCAATACTCTATTGTTAATGGCATTCTCCCTGATTGTTGCAGAGATGTGGACAGTATCCCCAAACCTGTGCTCCTACTCCACACAAACACAATGTGTGTGAGCTGCATCTACATTAAAAATCTTGTATCCATACTCTCTCACACACCTGGCATTACACATGATAATGAACGGGGTACCAAAATGCCCACCTCACCTCCTACTTCACCCAAACCCATATCACACATGCTTACATATGTGGAGGTCCATACCAGCAACATACCTAATCATCAGACACCTGTCAAACAGCAGCGCAAGCACACTACATATAATAGTATCGCTGTAGAACACAGTACACATAATAGCTAATGCACTCCTGTCTCACTGGTCAAATCCTTACTGCAAAACCCAAATGCAAACATAGTAATCATAGGTGATTACATCGTGAGTCACACTGGTGTCCCCTCACCAGGCTAGATAAGGTAAGGTCATAGTCAGCTTTCTGTGAGGTGCCTGGATATGGCATATTTCACATGAAGTGAAATCTGTCAACAACAGGTACTGTTATGACTACATCATAGTTCCTGTTGTCATGTAATGCTTGACATATACCTCTATGGACTGTCTGATGACAGACATGACTGAGCTCTCACATTATGTGTCTCAGACAGGTGTGCCATTGGCCAACAGCTGCATTTTACCTTCAGCTAGGATGATGCAGCAGTACACACAAAACATGATTGACTTCAATAATAGGCTTAGCATCTGGTGTCACTCTAAGAGGATCCACTAGCTGTCAGCCTGTGATAACGTGCTCAACAGACCTCGATGGTTTGCCACATATGTTCTTCTTCTGTCACCCCTGGGATTTCGGATACTGGCCAAGGCTATTGCCACCCCCATTGTGCCCTTTTTAGGTGACGTCTCAAGGAAAAATTTTCCAATGTAAACACCCCATGTACAAACAACCTCAAGGTTAGAGTGCTAAATGCTTGGAGCGTTAACAGGAAACTGCACTCATTGGAAGCTGTCATCATCTTGGAACATGCAGACCTTTGTACAGTCACAGACACTTGGTTCATGGCTGTGGTGATCACCACAGCCATACCAGGCTAGAACTCCTCACACATGTGCAGACCTCAAACTGAAGGTATGCAGGCTAATGTTGGCAGTGTTTAAATATTCATTAAGGATACCTACACACCCACTTTGCTTACACAGTATGATTCCACGGATACACTTCAGGTGCTACTGACAATTTGTGGGGGACCTATTCAAAACATTGCCAGCTACAAAAGCCCCTCCATGAATCAGGACACCCACTCTGCTTATTGCGATCTACATAACTCTATCAAGATACATCTGGACACCATTTTTTGGGGCGACTATTAATACCCACCGACTGAATAGATTAGTCATGAGCAAACTCACTTGCCCAAAGGTTACTCAACTTCATTATTTCCAATGGTCTAGACCAGTTGGTTGACATCCCCACAAGGAGAGCTGACATACTTGATTGGGTGCTTACCAATATGGGCAACCACTCTAACACCCTCACTTTGAGGTCCTCCCTGGTGAGCTCTGACCTCAAATTGGTCTTACTCAACGTAGGTTTGACACCTGAACCCTCACCCCTTGAAGCAAATACACTAAAGACATTCAACAATCCAGATTCTGGCCCCTATGGATTGGTATATATAGTTCACTGCACCTCCTCCCTCAGATGTAACTGGCAATTATGCTGACCTCTACACTAATGCATTAGAAAAACACCTGTATGACTGCATTGACTTGACTGTACCTGACATGAGCACAACAATCTCCTCATGGTGTAGCAAACCTGCCTGGTGGATAACTGCCAGTAACAGGATTTACAATAATAGGAATACATTGCTGTCTAAAGGTAGGAGGGAGGGAGCCCCCCCAAACTGGAGACACTCCCTCCTCAGCTTAAACTAGCAAATAGGTGTTGTTGTGAAGTCCTCCAAAACAAAGTATGGGTCCAAATTAGCTTCCTCCACAAAACACAACTCCAAGGCATTCTATAGTTACAGCTATAACCCAAAAGGAAACACCCACATGTGTGCCAAACTCATGGTTAATGATGCCTCATATACAGAGCCTGTTGACATAGGTAACATGTTGGCCGACATGTTCTCTGAAAGCATCACTCCCTGTCCCCACCACATGTACACCATGAAATCTCTACCACATGCCCCCTACCTTGTATCAGTAAAGAGGAAGTTATAAATGGTCTCTCTGTGGACAAAAGCACAGCATCTATGGGACATGGTAACATCACAGGCTGAGTCCTACATGGACTCCAACATGTAGTACTAACACCATTGGGAAAGCTTTGCAATCATAATGTTACCACCGGCTTTATTCCAGCTGAATAGAAGCAGCCACTGTTATTCACTTGCACACAGGTGGTGCATTAACTGACCCTGGAAACTATATACCTATTATCCAGACTAGCCATATTTGCAAGGCCATGGGGCAAATCATCATGGGCATTATCAACAAAGATATAGGTAATCTCCACACAGTTGACCCTCCACAGTTTGGATTTGTCAAAAGGAGATCATGCCTTTTAATATTTGACACTGTCCCCCACTCAGCCATCGCTAACAAATGCACCAATATCATTAGAGGTGTTCTTTACTACCTCAGTGATAGAGGTCATATAGTGAAAATAGGGGAATCCACCTCCAGTAGTCGAGATCAAACCAGTGGTGTTCCACAGGATTTAGCCATGGGTACTGTACTGTTTGGAATCCATTTCTCAAAAGTAGAGGCACAAAGTACATGTCTGTGGCTGGAAAGGTTTGGTGATGCCTGCAAACTGGGAGCAGTCATAGAATCTCCAAAGTATGTCAACATCCTACATGAGGGTCTTACTTGAACAAATGATTGTTGCCAAAGTCATGGCCTTAGAAGCAATGCAAGTATATGTATTATCATTGCTTTCAGTAACAGTGATGTTCCTGCTAAGTACCATATCGATAGCAAATCCTTACATACATATGCAATGGTGGGAGACCTGGGCAGACAGGTTGACAGCTAACTTACCTTAGATCAAAATGTCTCCACAGTGGTAAGAAGGGAATTATATCATGCTCATGTAATAAGCATGGGCATTGTCTCCATAAATAGTAGACATCATAACCTCCATGTCCTCTTCCCTCTGCAAACCAATAGTTGAGTGTAACAGCCCTTTTTGTATGTACCTTTCCAAGCACCTCCAGCAATTGGAGAGACCACATAATTTCTTCACAAGGGGAAGTTAGGTCTTTAGCATCTGTCCATGGTGAACATCTGATATCACTGTCACTTTAGCCTGTGACATACAAAGTACTCAGAGGTGATCTCTGGCTTGCATACAAGGCAATCTCTGCAATTCCTGCTATATTGGAAATGCTGCATATCCATAAATCAAATGGTACACAGATTATTTGCTGTATATACCTTAACCTGGCATGTGACATTAATACAACCTGCTGAAGGAAGACAATCATCTACCACAGGTTAACACACCTTTGGAACAGACTCCCACATCAAGTCAAACAGAGCACCTCACTGGCCTTCTTTAGATGCAATCAGTATGATTGGATAGGTGACTATAAATTCACCATGGCAGTTCCAGATGGGTCCCTCTTGGACAGGGGCAATAGGTGCTGATGGTGTACATAAGGGTAGCAACTTGGCTATGATTCTAAGGGTACTAGGACTATTAACCAAGTAAATTCCAATGAGCCAATGCTCTCATAGGCAGATGTAAAATGTTGTGACATACCAGAACCTATTCATTTATCCATAACACTGCACAGCACACACATGCACACCAAGTTGTGCTATGAAATTAGAAACCCTATCTATACTTACAGGCTACAGATCACAGTACTTAAAGCACATGCCACAGCTTATATCTAACATTAACATGGCTTTAAGTAGTGTTAAGGTTGATAACATCAGCAGGCATGGTGGGATGCATGAATTCAGTGGCCTGCATCACTTGATAGGCCCAAAACAGTACAAAACCATATTTGTTTGTAAGTCAGTGTGGGATGCATATTTGCTTTGAGGAAGTTACACATACACACCCAAACATAATAAGTGGGCTGGAGTGAGATTAGAACCCCTACCTATCTAGTCTTACACACTACAGATCATAGTATTTATTGCATGCACCACAGCAAATCTGACATTAACATGGCCTTAGGCGGTCTTATGGTAGATGACATCAGCAGTCCTTGTGGAGGATGAGTGCTTGGAGGCCTGCATCAACTGCATGAGCAAAAAACTGCAAAACAATGCTAGCTTTGAAGTGAGTGTGATATGCACACTTGCTCTTTGGGGGGATATGCACACACACACACACACACTCACACACACACACACACACACACACACACACACACACACACACACACACACACACACACACACACACAGCAAATGGCCAGAGTGAGATTATGAGATTAGAACCCCTATCTAGCTAGTCTTACATACTACAGATCACAGTACTTAACACATGTTCCTTAGCTCAAGTCTGTTTTGTAAATGACTGCAAATGAAGTAATCCTAGAAAACATAAACAAGGCCTGTGTTATACAGCTTGGGAAGCCTGAAGAGTCACATTGCTTCCTACTGACATCTGCAGCTAGTAGCATAAAAGTCAGAAAACTGTTCCGTTGCCTTGCTATGTGACAACAGCACCCGTTTTTGGCATATGTGTCTATTTGCATTTTATTTATTTATTTGACATTTGTTGACTGGGATAGTCAGACTGGTCAAATGTCCTTTTTCAGCAGAGGCCCAGGGAGAAAAGCCCCAAAGTAATATTATACAATATTTCAAATTACAGTGAATGTAAAATACAGTGTGATTTTCTACAAAATGCATTAACAAAAATGAAGGCAAAAGAGACACATTATACAACTGCAATTAAAACAGGTTGTTTTACGAGTGACACAAATATGAGGGAACAGGAACCAGTGAATAAGATCAGCAAATTAGCAGTAGTATTCAATATGGGGGGGGGGGCATTAGTATGTGTGAATACCTAGTGAGTCCAGTCGAACTGAAATGATAAAAAATGTTAGTAGAGGTAGGAATACAGTAGAAATTCCAGAATAGATAAATGAGGGTGGCAGTGGAAAGTCAGAATCAGAAAGGTAGAAAAAGATTGGGATGTAGAGGATGTTGAGATGTAGAAGAATGGTACTAGGTATTAGGTAGAAGGAGGAGATGGAGAATAAGGGAGAGTGATAATAGATAGGATTAGTACAGGACAGGTGAAGGTAGGTTACAGGGACATGTCCAGATGAGGTTTAGGTGATGTTTGAGGGATTTCTTAAATGTGTGTGTGTGGGGTATGCTTCTTTTGATGGGCAAGTCTGTAGCAAAGCTAAATTAGCCCAGTCAATGAGTGTGCACACAACATAATACAGTACACACCTTGTTCAGCTGTTGATGTATATGTGTTGAAATCCAGCAAACACAGGGGGCTGAAGTGAATGAGATTGTTGGTGCTGCCATAGATAAAAACATATGGCTTGAAAATGTATTTACATATTCATATACGATGCCATACATTTTCAAGGTCTCCACATGCTGTAACAGGGAGATATGGTATGACTCACCACTGTCCAGATGTTTGGAGAAAGTACACAGGTCTGACTCATACTTACGTGTGTTTCAGACAAAATTGTGGCTTGCTGGCAAATGTGGTATAATTTTCACATGACATGAAAAAAGACTGCCAGAACTGTGAACTTCAGATATCCCAATAGTCCTCCAGGTGCAACACATTATTGTATGCACTTTCACATATTTTCAAGTGCATTATCTAATGTTGAGCACTTCCTTTTGATCTTTCGTCCAACATTATAAGTGTTGCAGTGCAGCTTTACTCTCCCTGATCAGGGTATGTAAGGCAATGCAGACATAACCACACATGTACACATATATATGAATATAATTGTAATATACCTATATATAAATGTTTAAACAAATTTGCTTGAGGAGCAATAGATCTGCACGCTGTTTAAGTATATCGGCATGCACAGAGGAATTTTTGGCTTGTTTGGAAGTTGCTAAGCAATGCAGAAATGGGTTGCACGTAGATTATATCAGAGGTTTAATGTTCCATAAATTGACTCCAGTCCACAGCTAGCTCTACTCCAGGCCAGGATTATGATATGCTTACAAAAACTCAAAGCTGTATCTACCTTTATATTCAGGTCCATAACTGAATCTACAGTTTCAATCACTGTGTGCTGCATGTAATATTCACCTTTATATTTATGTCTTCCAAATCTCATATAGTTAAGTTGTGATACATTTAACAGCATATTATACTCCTGTGACCAAATGCTCAATTTAGTCAAGTTATTTAGCATACATGTCCCATCTGTAACACATGTAATCAGTATACCCAATTTCAAGTCATCTGCATACAGACTGTAGAACAACTCAAATTAAACGAATAGCTGTAACCAGCTATTCTACTAGTCCAATTGCTGTATAATACTTGCCATGTCCTACATGTAGGCTATGTAGCTATCCATCGTATCAAGAGAGCATTAATACCTAGTTGTTCTAGTTTATTGATTAGTGTTTTGTATATGGCCCTGACAAATCTCTATAAATTACATCACAGCACATTTTTTTCATTCATTGCTGTTATTATATTGTCATAGTACATCATGTTGCAGGTAGAACTTAGATCTATTTTCAACATATGCATGCTGATATATGGTTTCAATCTCAACCTTTACAATTCTGATACTGTCTAATCCAATATTACCTATCACTTTTTAAATAGGAATTGTATATGCAGTGCAGACACAAATGGGCCAGTGATATGTGCAAGAAGGTTAATACTAGTATAGAACACACACAGTCACAGTTTGTAAAACAATACATATTACTCTTAGCATGCCAAATATCTGGATACCTCTGGATTAGAACCCTGAAGAACATTACACAAGCTACCTGCCTTAGTCCTTTGAGCCACAGAGGCTACTTGACATACAAGGGATCATTCATCACACCATCACCTGCATAGATATGTACTTTGCTATTCTCAGTTAATTAACATATGATATGTAAGTTCAATTTGTACATTACTGTTCTGATACTGTGTGGCATACTAACTGTGTGCAATGCTCATACAGCATAGATGATTTATTGTTATTGTAGTTACAAGGGATCACTGTTGTTTTTAGGGGTGGGGGAACAAAAGCCCATGTTCTGCTAGGACACGCACTAGTCTGACTATCATTTATCATCACTTTCTAACATGTCCCTTGAATGAAAAACCAGTAACCTGTTGCAGTAGAACTGCATGAATATTCCATGTATGAGGCCTACCGATTACAAATTGTGACATGTCAGTGGAATGAGTGTCTGTAGTTCCATGTGGATGTAACTTCTGTCCAAATAGCCCAGTATATTTGCCTGCATAATTTACCTGCTCCATAGCTACAATGACAATGACTTACCTTGCAAGTGCAGCAGTTGACACAACTGTAGTTCAGGGCTGACTCTGTGTGATGCGAGCAGTACACAGCCAATACATGGATAGGTAGAGCGTGTGGATTTGGCAGTCATCGGTTTTCATATGTGTATATAAGTAGGAGTAAGGTGTTAGTCCATGGATCCCTAGGTTGTCACTGAATGTGCTATGCATTGTCTCTTAGCTAAAGCCAGAGTGTACTGAGTATGCCTACATCTGCCTACAAGAACATCAGTGTGGGGGGTTGCTCCTCTGAGTCTGTCTGTGACTGTGGCTTTGGTGACCTACGCACTAGTGGGGGCTTTGGATACCTTCCCTTTGCTGATTCTGGTGCAGCTGTTTCCACAGTATCATATTATGCAGCATAGCACAGACTGTGAATATCTGTGCACATGTGGCTGTAGTATACAGCAGGGATCCACCAGATATACAGAGGCACCAGAACCGTGACTTCAGAAACTCAAACACACACTCTACGATGTTCCTAGTTTGTGCATGTGTCTCATTATAGCGTTTTTCCATGGGTGTGTGTGCATTTCTGATGGGTGTCATCATCCAAAGTTCCAGGGCATTGCCAGCATCCCCCAGTAAATGGCCATGTGGGATGTCCCCACAGCAAACATCCAGTACAGCTGTGATGTGTGCCAGATATGGGAGTTGTGATAACTGTTAGGGTTGCCAGCACACACATTCAAGATAATCCCCTTTGCATTGCACATAACCTGGAAGTTAATGGAGTGATATCCCTTGCGGTTAATGTAAATTTTACTCTGTTCACCAGGTGGTGCCTTGATGAGAACATGAGTGCAATCTATGGCACCCAGTACTTCAGGGTAGTGTGCTACATGCTAGAAGTGTTACATATTGCTGGCCCTCACCTCAGGGTCTAGAGAAAATAATATATGCTCTCTAGCATGTGGGAACAAAGCATACCGGAACTGGTGGAATATCCTGGATGCAGATGCCTGTGATACCCCCATCATGTCCCCAGTTGTTTTTTGAAAGCTACCTGTAGCTAGTATCCTAAGGGCTACACATACCTTAGTTTCCCCTGGGATGGGTTCCCCTCTGTTAGCTCTGTCTCTGAGTTGAGGGCAGAGAGCTCACTGAGCTCTTGTAACATGTCCCTGTCCATGCTGTATCACTCTACAATCTTCAGCTCATGTAGCTCCTGGAAGGTTAACCTGGCTTTGAACACTCATCTCCTTCTCAGCCTAGGCCTATTGTCAGCAGCACAAGCAGCACTGACTTCATCATCTAGCACATACAGGTGTAGGAAAGCTGCAGCAGCGCTAGCATTACGTCAGTTAAAATTTCTAAGTCTTTACTCCAATGGTTCAGAGTACTGATTGAAAAGCAGACTTTAGGGTGTATGCATACTTTATACAGTTCTGCTGTAGATCCATCATGTGGGACTGACTAATTATGATGCAGTTCACCTGCCTAGGATGTAACTGATCTGACTTAAAGGCCCTACTTTAGTGCATGGTGTGGCACTGAGTGCAGCATCGTGCAGCATAGCTTATACAAAAATATATTACTAACTGAATATATCCAGTTTTCCTTGACAAATGCCTACATCATCACTGTCATGTGGGTAGCCTGCTCACTCAAACCTGCTAAGCCATGCAGCTCACCATGCAAATACGGGCGCTGAAGGCTAAAAACTCCTAAAAATAATACAGTGGGAATATCAAAACCTTGGAGGAGCCTACATGAATGGCATATGCGGGCACAGTTGCTCCATTCAGAGATTTAACAAAGGAACCTCATTTGCATGCATATTCATGCTGACAGCCTGAAAACTACACAGTTCTTAGTCGTGTAAGCTGGGTAACAACAGCGATGAACTATTGTACAGACCTGATGGACAATACATTTGTATAAAGTACATTTTATATATATATATATATATATATATATATATATATATATATATATATATATATATTGTTTTGATTTTTTTTCTGTTAAGCATGTTTGTGCAATGCAGTGCATAGTGCAAACGTGCCAATATTATTAAAAATATTAAAAAGAATATAATTTGAAATATCCCCTTACTTTTACACACATCTCCAATGTATGTTTTGCACATGTATGTATGTGATCTACTATTCTCTGAGGAGTTCGGTCCATATTTATGGACTTTTACATCCCCTTCAGTCACTGTAGACTACTGTACATGGAAAATTTCCACATACACTACGGCCATGTACACGGAGTCTACACAGTTGCCTTTCACCTTGTTAGATCGCTCCACTTGCTTCGTTTGCATAATATTCACTTGCTTAACCAGAAATTTGCATTGCATGGAAGTTTCCCTATTTGCTCATGCTTGGAAATCTCTAAGTGATGTTTACTGACTAAAATGAAAAAAAAATCATGTAGGCTTTATTGAACTCTGTATCTAGCATGTATTCCTCTCAGTAGACATAATGGCTAGGATGAATTCTGTGGGAGAGACAATCCAGGTGTTAATCAGTCTGCTGTCAGTATGATATGTTGTCTATTAAACCCTCTCTAATTCCTATAAGAAAGACTAATAATCAGAGTATGTTTGAGAAAGGTCCATTTTCACTATAACAGTACAGAGTCACAGACTCAGAATGTTAGAGCACTGTGGGTTTGGACTGCACTGTGGATTACCTGATCTGTAATTAACATGTGCAACCACAACTGCAGGATTAGTTGTGACACCGTGAGAACATTTGGCAGTTTCTTATGTTTAGTATGACAGTCTAAGTTATCGCAGGAAAATTAATATATGCAACAGTACTGTTTGTGACCTGACACAATTAAAGTCAAATACACTACAAGATCATCAGCTTCTGTTTCACAGCTTGTATAGAACGTTAAGTCAGTAGTGGTACTTCACATTGTTCCAACATTTGCTTCCACAAAAATCAGCATGAAAACATTCTCACTACATTCCCATCAGACACCCATCTGTGGGTAGTCCATCCCTTAGAATGTAGGGTGGATGTTCCTGATAACATCCCTACTAGACCTTCTAGGGTGCAGCTGCCATGTATGTTAGCAGTCCAGAGTATGTATACATCTATGCATGTCATTAGAGCTAAAGTATATGTTGTAAATGAATAAGATTTAGGCAGCCAGCAACATTTTATTTTTCTCATAAAATATAAACATACAGCAATACTAAAATGAAACAAATTGTAGTTAGTAGTTCACCTAATGCTACAAGAGAGGTCAAATGAATATAATGTATCTAAGGTTCTCTACTATTAAATGTATATACAGAGATTGTAAAAACATACAAATAGCAGGTAGATAAAACATATTTGACAAAGTGTGATATAATATGACTGATATGGTATGAAATAATATGTTACTTAAGCTTTAGTTCTACCTGACATGATTCCAGAATGCTCTTAGTCTAATTTATTGCAGAGATAAGTTACTGCTCATCCCTAATTGCTGCAGTGATTAGAAAAACTCATAGCTGGATCTACCCATATACCCAGGTCCTTAAATGAGTCTTGCAGTTTCAATCACAGTGTGCTGTACTAAATATTAACCTTACAATTTATGTCTCTCAAATCTCATATGCTTAGTTTTTGATGTATTTATCAGCATATTATTCTCCTGTGCCCAAATGGTCAGTTTACTCAAGTTCCTTTGCAGACATGCCTTGTCTGCAACACATGCAATCAGTTTACCCAATTTCAGGTCATCTGCATATAAACTGTAGAACACCTCAGATGAAAAAGTTAGGTCTAAAGGACACACTCTAAACAAGTAAGGGCCTAGGACAGAGCTCTGTGGGACATTGTGACTGTAACCTAGAATTTCATCTGCCCAGTTGCTGTATGATACTTGCCATATCCACTTTGCAAGTCATGCAGCTATCCATCTTATCAAGAGTACATCAATACCTAGTTGTTCTAATTTCTTGATCAGTGTTTTTGGGTATGACTCTGTCAAATGCTGAAGTCAAATCAATATAAATTAAATCACAGCACAACTTTTTATTCATAGCTGTTATTATCTTTACTTAACATTTGTTTGGCAGTAAATTCCAACTGGGACAGAGCTCATTTTCATTGGAGGCCTAGGGAGAAATGCTCCGGGCACATGTCTTTAGAATGGGGGAGGAAACCCACTCAAATGGAGGGAGGACATGCACACTCCACAAAGAAGGCACTCTAGCCAAAAATCAAACTAGAATACCTCTTCTCTTACTGTAAGGTGACAACGCTAACTGCTGTACTACTGCACCACTATTGTTATAGAACATCATGTTACAGGTGGTAATAGATTTATTTTCAACATATGTATGCTGATATATAGTTTCAAGTCTCAACCTATCCAGTTCTGACAATAGTTTATCCAATATTACCTTATCCATTATTTTTCTACAACATGAAAGTTGACTTAAGGATCTGTATGACTCTGGGTTTGTCCTACTCCTCGTTTTCTTAAAGACAAGATTAATAAGGACATGTCTCCAATCTTGAGGAATCTCCCCATATTTACATGACCTAGTGAATAATAGATATAATGGCACTGTAAGTTCTTGCTGAAATGTCTTCAGGTCATTGTTATTAATTCCGTCTCCTCCCTGTGCTGTGTTTGGATCCAGTCTGCACAGTTCTTTTTCAATAAAATCTAATTTCATGCCAGCATCTTTACCTGGATATCACCAGAACAACTTCTCACCCTTTTTGTGGAGCCAAACTGTTTTGCATAAGATTTTATAAATATATCTATAATGTGTTGTGTCTGAGAATACATTTTAGAATCTACACACAGTTTATCATTTTTTATGTCTTTACTCCTTCCACATCTTATGTAGCTATAAAAAGGTTAACTTGAAAAAGCATAAAGGCCCCTGAGTGGATCGCACCATAAGCTCCATACCTCTCAAAGAACTGTACCAGTCACTTGTAAAACCAAAAGTAATTTTATTTCTAAAAAACTGTTAAGCACGTTCATCTCAGTTATACAATAAAGACTTCTTCAGAACTAAAAAGCATTCACTGATCAAGCAATTTATAGCGTGATGAACAATAATTAACTACCAATGTTTTTCTCTCTTTTAAAGACATAGTAACATACAAGAACATCTAACGGTATGACTACATATAACATGCCGTACAACTTAAATAATAATACTTTAACTATTCAGTAGCCCTAACTTATATGGAAATATATAAAATATATATAAAATGTTGCAAGATAAAGTATAATATATGTAATGTTAATAATGTTAAAATGTTTTTAGGAAACATACTTTTTCAAACAACTATTTGGACTACAAGAGCTTTCATCCTAATTTTGTGAAAATAAATATATTAAAGGGACAATTGGTGAGAGTAGCACATATGTGTTCAGATATAGTAAGTTTTAAATCAGAAATCGATATTATAACAGGCATGCTTGTTAATAGAGGTTACCCTATTAACCTTTTGGGATCTATCAAATCTGAAGTGATGGCAAATTGGGCTACCACATTTAAGCCATTACTAGGCAAAAGCAACTTGACAGACACTATTATAAAGGACAAATCCTATAATCAACACAGTGATAGTTTGGTTATTCCATATGGTGAAGGTGCAGCAGAGGTTAGGAAAATTATTTCCAGGAAATTGGACAATATTTAAAGGTAACCCCAGTATACTGAATATTTTGGGGTATGAACCAAAGTTTGTTTATAAAACTGGGAGTAATTTGAAGCTACATTTTGAACAACCTATCAGTTTAACACCCCTTCCTGATAAGGGTACAACAAAATGTGTTGCCTGTAGACAATGTCATTATATTCTGGAACTTAATAACATTGTTTTAAGGGAAGTTGGTTATAAAGTAAACTTAGCCAAGGGTAATTGTAACACCAAAGGTGTGGTATATATTTCGATTTGCCAGACCTGTGGAGGTTACTATATAGGGAAAACAGAAAGCAAGTTCAAAACTAGGATTTATGAACACCTTTATGCAACTTTAAAGGAGGACATCAATAATTCCCTGTATAAACATTCACTTCAGTGTCATGGATTTACATGTTTTAAGTTTGCTATTTAGGAACAAGTAGCAACACATCCTAGGGGTGGTTGGTGGGAATTGTCTCTTGAGCTAAGGGAACTCTATTGGATTATAAAGCTGCAGTCCAACACACCACCAGGTATAAATAAGTACCTCTCCCTGACCCCAGTTCTTAAAAGGAGAGCTCTTCAACTATAACATGTTTCACATATTTTTATATTATACTTTATCTTGCAACATTTTATATATACTTTTATATATTTCCATATAAGTTAGGGCTACTGAATAGTTAAAGTATTATTTAAGTTGTACGGCATGTTATATGTAGTCATACTGTTAGATGTTCTTGTATGTTACTATGTCTTCAAAAGAAATAAAAAATGTTGGTTGTTAATTATTGTTTGTCATGCTATAAATTGCTTGATCAGTAAATGCTTTTTAGTTCTGAAGAAGTCTCTATTGTATAACTGAGATGAAAGCGCTTAACTGTTTTTTTTTGGAAATAAAACAAGTTTTGGTTTTACAAGTGACTGTTACAGTTTTTTGATAGGTGTAGAGCTTATGGTGTGATCCATTCAGGGGCCTTTATGTTTTTTTAAGTTACCATTTATTGGCTTTTTTCTGTGTTTGCTTTAATCTATAAAAATGTTTCCTATTATGCTCTATATCTTTATATAAATGTGCTTCAAAATTTTCTTGATCTTGTTTAACACTATGCTTAGTTTGTATGTCCAGATTGTTTATTTCAAGTTTTCAAAGTTGTAGTTCAACTGCTCTTCCATTTCTTACATTTTTGTCTCTCACCTTAATCAGGTACCTTGTTCTTGTGGAAATATATCCCCCCTGTTGCATACCTCTTAACCTGGAAACATCAAAAATCTGGTCAAAGGTCCATGAAAAGTAAGTACAACTGGCCAAAATCGGGATGCTGATTAACATGACATTTGCATACATAATCATGTAACCCCACCTACTTTGATGGAATTGTGGGATACTAACATAAAGATTTAAGTCACTAAATAATAATAAATAATGGCAGACATTTGAATTTCAGACTTCATATCCATCAGAAAAATACATAATAATGAAAAACCTGTTGAGTTTACAGGAGCAATATTTAAAATCTGTTCCTATTTTGGGGCCTTTGTCCCACCATTATTTTTGGCTTTGTCCAGATTTTTTGCTCTGAGAGGTTGAGAGGTATGCCACATGCCTAAGAGAAAAGGCATCTCAAATACTTTTTTGTTTGCGGACTGTCACTTCTTTCTATGGTCTTGACAACAAATTTCTCACATACTCCCAAAATAGTAATCCTGCTTTTCAAATGAATGTATATAATACCAGCTTACCTATGCTAGTTCACAGAGATTAAGGTCCTCCATACTCTAACCCTTGCTGAGTTTGCCATTTCAAAACCTAGTTCTGCATTACTTTTAAGTCCAGTGCTTGTTCCTGGATATCTGTTTAGTTCAGCAATTAACCTCATCTGAAAATTTCAGTACACAGTTATCCTGAAACTCAGCAAGTGCAAGCCCTGTGATATTTTGACATTTCAATTAGTCCACATGCTACTTATTCTTTAGTTGCTCCAACTACCCGCCACACCATAGTGGGGGGGTCCCTATCAGTGATGTCATGGAAAAGCGTCACCCTATGGCTCTCTAGAAAAGGCTGCTATTTTAACCTTGGTCTTCATAACCCAGAGCAGAATATATTTTAGTGTTTGGTATTTAAAGAAACAGTTGTGTCATGTCAAAGCAAGCTAAGTCATTTTGTAGGAGAAGATTGCGAAACAAAATTAAAAACAGGCCCCTAGATGCTCTCAAATGTATAACTACTGGTAAAGCTTAAGACAAGGTCAGAAGTTACCATTTTAAAATCCAAAAGAAGAAATTACATTTTCCTCACAAGAAAGTCATTATTTATAGTATAGTTTCCTTCTTTCCTTTGCTTATATGTCATACTACTCCAATGAAAATGCCAGAACGGTGTTAGAGGAAGGAACCCCACTCCATTCAAATCTGCCTTGCATATGGTTACAGTTTAAAAACTTTTGAAAAGAAATTATTAATGCTGCACCAGCTATTTAATATTCAAACAGCCAATATTCATATTATCTGTTATACAGCGCATTAAAGTGACACATAAGTCTTTTCATTGGTCCTTCATATACCAGACTCACATGCTTACCCATTCATCATGCCTGCTCTCAACTGTCCCTGATTTTCACAGACATCCCTGATTTTGACTTAGTTCTGTTCTCAGAGCTGTTGTTAAGTGCTATCTGTACCTTTGGGGATTCTTAGTTTAGAGCCAACCATCCAGGCTGGCTGCTCATCCACAGAAGTTTGTCCACATATTTATAGAATGAAAACAGTCCCTGTCTTGGCTAACCCTACACATTAAAGAAAAGGCTGAAAAGAGGAAGGCAAGAAAACATTCCAGCTATCTGTTTAGTCACCCTGCTGACATGTGTGGGAGTGAAATGTTAATAAACAAACATAGCATTTTACATGCAACCCAAATATAATGTGGAAACATGACAACATTACTACCCTTCAGAGTAGACTGGTGTAGTCCAAATAAAAATAGGTGCAGCTCCAAGAAAGCACACATACCTTTGCCAAAGCAACTTATTCTCTCTCTTTTGGATGCTTCAACATTGTGTTTATGCATAAAGAAAAAAATGAATTTAATGCAACATTATCTAGTACACAGTGCTGTGCGCCAAGCAGCAAGATGGTTATATATTTGAAGTGCATGTGAAATGCATTATGATTACACCATATTATTTCTACAAAGAAGAAACGATAAATGGCTCATTAAAAGAAAGGGCATACAGCATTTGCATGAGTACTGCTATTGATAAATCATTAAGTTTATCAAGTTACAACACTTGGGTGAGCTATTTATATCACCTTTCAACCTTAGTGCCCCCACCAGGAACAGAGTAACTGCCTCGGTAGCATCTGTATTATTTACAAGGGTAGTTAGGCTCTAGCTTTTCATTATAATGGATCTCTCAGTTCCATGTGACATCCAGCATTTATTCCACAGCCTTACCATATTATTTTATGGAGGCATATAAAGGGAATACTTTGCATCAAGTAATGCTCCAAAGCCAGGTAATTCTAGTGAAAAGGGTCAACATTTAAAAAAAAAACAGTCATGTACACTGCTTTAAAAAATTCCAAAACGTGCATACCTGTGCCGCAAGTTGTGGGTGGGCCTGCACCCTGTGGCCATAAACAACTCTTTCCTTAAAGCTCTCTATAGCCAGTTAGGGTCAGGCAGAGTCTAAAGACACTGACGGCATTGTGCATATCCCTGCACATTGATGATGTTGACGATACGCTGGTAATGCATGATGACATCAGCATTATAGAAAGAAATTGTAAATAAATAAAAAAATCGTGAATTGAAGGGGCCACTTGAGAATTTGTGGCACCCCATTATTTTGGCCAAAAAACTGGGAAATTATAAGGAATTAGGTATGGTTGAGAGGTATGTCCTGATGTTGTAAGCTTAGATCCTGATGTCAACATTTTTTTTTTGATTTTTTTTTTACACTCAATTTCTCTTTTGAAACTTTCCACATCGCATCTGCAGTTTTGCCACTGAACACCTCACTCCAGTTAGTGTTACATAGTGACTGTTTTGCTCCCATATAATCTGTAATTAACCTTCTGTGCACTAGTTTAGATTTCAGTTAGGCAGAATTATCTAGCAACGACTTAACTTTTATAAACCCATGATCACTGCACATCAACAGTGGTAAAACTTGACTACTTGAGGTAACAATAATTTCTTTAGGAACACAAGCAATGTCTTGTATGTTCTGTTCCCTGTTAGTTTTTTTTTTTTTTTTACAGTCTGAAGTAGTTGTTGTTCTTGAATATACATTGTGAATAACTTCCTTACTAATGCTGAATCAATATTATTGCAGTCTGTTTCTGGTAAATTTAAGTCCCCAACTAATATTATTCTTCCCTCCTGTGTTTCCTGCAAGAAATATATGAATTCCTCTAGGTCATCTGCACTTGACATTGGTGGTCTATACACTCCAACAATTGTTAGATGTTCCAGGGTTGTCTTTATTGTCACAGTTGCACAGTCTATAGCATTGGTGTTACCACTGAACATGTAATAATCACATCTCATAACTCTCTTTAATCCCTATCATAACACATCCACCTGTTTTTTTTGTTAGAATGTCTGTTACAGTAAAAACATTTATACCCTGACAGAACTGGTTTCCAGTCATTGTTCTTTAACCATGTTTCATAAAAAATAACATCAATCTTGTGGGAATATAGCAAATTTTCCAATAAAAAAAACTTTATTATTAATGCTCCCAGCATTAACAATGATCAGAGATGCATTAAATGTTATTATCTATGAACTTTTAAATTTTCGACCGGGCAAAAAACCTGCCTAGTGTTTGTCAAATATTGCAAAATATCTGCTGCAAAAATTATCTTCACTGAACTTGAAAAATGCACGCCATCCTGTCTGAACACGTGTGCCCAAAACTAGGCTTGGATGCTGTACACATTTCCATTTTTTAAAACAGGACATTTTTTCCATGTACGTATTTGCCTAAAAATATTTTCATTCACAGTGACCTAACTATCCTTTCTATATTTGATTTGTGAAAAATACATCCTAACACCAGTACAAACTGTAATATCTAATAGGGCTGTAAGTTCCCTACTAAGAGTCAGAGAGTCCTTGCAGATGAGATCATGTGTACTGACATAAATCAAAACAGATCTGTACTTCCTTACATTAAGGCGTTCCAAGGCTTGTCTCATATCTTCTATTTTTGCTCCTATCACGCATAACACTATTTGATGTTCATTATCTTCTCTGCAAATATAAGCATCAGTTCCTCTAATAATTGAAATTACAAGACTATCTTTTCTGACCAGATCTAAAGAATTGTCAACTTCTAATAAGGAAAAGTACGACCCCATTTATGTGAAAGTGCACTTAAATGAAGGTGCACTTTCATCATTACCGGTTCATTTAACTGGTAATATTAAAACAAAACATTACAAAGGCATTTTTGTAGGGGGGCAAGCCACCCATCACCTCAACGCTACATTATATATACTAACTCTGAGCTCACACTACAGTGGGGAAAACGGGTGTATTCCCTTATCCCCACTGTAGTGTGCTTCGGTGCTGCAGTGTTTTTTTTTTTGATAATATTACCGGTTCGGTGAACTGGTATTCGTGAAAGTGCACATTCATTTAAGTGCACTTTCACATAAATGGGGTCTTACTTTTCCTTTTTGAAAGAATGATATTTCAACAAGAAAAAGTCGACCCATATTCATATATATATATATATATATATATATATATATATATATATATATATATATATATACTGTATATATACACACACACATACAGAGTGTAACTGACTCCATTATGATATATTTTCAGGATTAGGCCCAGAAACTTCACACAAAACTACAGACATTTCTGTAATTCATCCGCTAACATAAAATGCATGCTTCAAAGCTTCAATGCTGTTTGTGATATATATTGACAGCACTCAATACAGTAAGCTCTGAGACAAATATGGGTATCTCCATAACACATGTATTAATAATATATGGCAACTTGGACTTACGGATTTTGGCAGAATGCATGGATTTTCTAATAAAAAAATTAAAGGCGTAGGACAATCATGGCCACTTTGCCATAGCTAACATTTGCAAACAATGAGTTCAGGACTTGTGCTGAGAACACAGATAACATACACACCCATGGAGAGTGGTAGATAGAAAAGAATATGTGGGGTGTGGGTGAAGAAGAGGGCCACACAAGACAGGTGTTGGATTTTTTTTTTTTTTTTTTGTGGGATACGCCCCAGGTTTTTCTTTTTAAGACTAGAAGGGAAGGTAAATATAAGGAAAGAGGAGGTGGACATCACAGAAGGTATACCCATAGAACAAATATCACAACACTGGATAGGCAAAGGTTGGAAAAAAAACAGTAAGGACAGGTAAGTTACACTGATGGCACACTGCACAACATGGGAAATGGAAAGTTGAGAAGCAGGGTAGAGATGCATAACAGTCACTGTGAAATGCAAGAAAACATATCTATGTACTGTCACATTACATGTCACAAACTGTGTGGCAGTCATACCTGGATGTCTATGACCAACTGTATATGTGTGTTCTAGTGTAATAAAGTACAGTCAAATACACATTGGATAAATAAACACATATCCATTGAGTCCATCAGCTGTGCAGGTGTTAGCCACGCAACACCACAGATGAGCAAGTATGTCTAACAATATAATTAACTACAGCAAAGGGCAGAACCAAGCCTACAACTGTGCATGTGAAAGGTAAACAACTAAGCACAGTGCCAAATAGATGTACTGCAGAAAAACAACAAAGACTAAAATATACATAAGTAGGTGTACACAACCCAAACAAATGTGTTATGGAATGTGTATATGTTGCACATATGCCATTTCAAAGGCAACATACAGGTATAAATGTGTATGCATGTCTTTCAATAGTATAAACAGAATGTATATGAAGGCAAGGTCAGTGCACATATACACATCAATGACATGGAATAATATGTTCAAAATTGTAAGAGTACTGTATAATAAATATAGCAGGTTGTGCACATGGAAGTGAAAAAGCAACACTGGATAACATAGTAGTATAATGAAAACAAGGATATAGTGTAAGCATTAGCCAGCAACTTGTGTGCACGTCTTCTATTGTAGAATGGTCATACAACTGGCACATGTTCACTTTATCAAATGAATCCATGGCAATGGTCAATTGTTGTGACAACGGAAAGCATATGAGCAAAAATAATAACGAAATATGAAGGTGGAAGGGATGTGGACAATCTGGGCCCACATCAGAGTAAAGCAGGACAAGGCAAGTTGACACAATGCAAATATATGTGTACAGTGCACAGGATGCTGTAGAAGCCATACAGAAATGCATTTAACCTAATGGAAAATGCATGTGAAATGGCCAGATTGATTACTGAGGTCCAAAGAACTGGACATGTATAAAACACACATGCACAGTAATGTACAATCATATCACATCCACATGCATAGGTAAGCAATCTAAGATTACAAGCACATATTAGATATATATCTATACACAAACACACGCACACACACACACACACACACACACACACACACACACACACACATATATATATATATATATATATATATATATATATATATATATATATATTTTACATTATGACCAAAAATAATCTTATTTTGGATAATAGTTCACAGACTAAGGTAAAATTAGTGGAGTAATGGTAAAACCATGAGTTTGATTTATATTGCAGTATGTTGGTAATACTGAATTGATATTACATAAAAGAATTTATAAGCACTTATACAATATTAGTACTGGTAATAGCAATAACACTCTATGTAAGCATTCTCTTGTATGTACAAACTATAATATTTTCAAATTTGTCTTGTTGGAGAAAGTTTTAATTAATCTGAGAGGTGGTTAATGGGAATCCAGGCTTGAATTCAAGGAATTATTGTGGCAATTAACACTGGATGCTATGACCTGGATTAAATGATATATAGTTTCAGCGCTTCCAGTTGTAAAATTAAGGGCAGCTGAACTATAACTTGTTACTTGCACATACCAAAAATAGTATGTTGTATATATTTTGTTTACAATCTGATTACATTATTTGAGCTAATGCAGTTATTGTATTGGAATTTAGTTATATATTTGTGTTTTAATATGGCTTTTTGTACCATTACTTTTGATATAACTGGATGACTGGGATTGAAACTGGATATAATTATCTGCTAATAGAATTTTTTTTATTTGGTATTCAATGTATGATGTTGAACTTGGGGTTGTCTCTTTAAATTTAAGCTTTATAAGGAAGTGATGCATGGGGAGTTTTATTCTGATGAAGTTCCAGGTTATAGAATGAAAGCACTTAATTTTTAATAATTGAAAAGGAATGCTGATGTTTTTTCTTATATTTCTGGTTACCGGAGTGGTCTGAAGAGTTCCTGGTTTCCATGTTTGCTTCACAGCATTTCAGTTTTGGAACAGGAAATTATTTGCCTTCCTCAAAATTGTTAAATCAGAGGAATGTGATTCTGGTTGCGATTTTGAACATGGAGAGCTCTGCTGGGAAGAGGATAGTGTCACCTTGAGGAGTGTTTTATGAATTTAGTGCCTGAACACTCCAATTGGAAATCTGCAATGAAAAACATGCCCTGATAAATTACCACTTCCTTTATCTTCTTTTTTCAGTGCCCAACTTTTGCTTTTTGTAAAAGAAAAGCTATTTTAAGAGCCTGATGTTATTAAGTATTTTAAATATTTTTTACATGGCTTATGCAGTTTATGGCAGTTGTAGATAATTCTCACATGGATCAACCAGGTAATTTACATACTTACATTTACATATTTCTGACTTTGTCATTTCTATTTATGATTATACTCAGTGTTTGGCTCAGTGAAATTAATGTTATTACTTGCACAAAAGTACCAGCATGGAGAACCATATATTTTGGGTAATATTCCTGGCTTTGTCAGTCATGTGTGGAATTTAGGTGGGAGGAAGGGTATATATGTGTTATACTATTCTTACTGAATTATTCTGGTCTCCTCCTAACAGATGATACTGAGTCTGTGTTATATGTCCTCTGTGGCTCTTGGGTTTTCCTAGTCGGGCAAATGAGAACCACTCTTCTGAATCTGAGGGGACTGCATGATGCCTTACTGCAGAGCCAAAGTTCAATGCTTGGATAGATCTTTCTTTCTAGGGAGTGGTCATTTGCCTCATTTGGCTTTTGTACTTATCATTTCTGCTCTTTCCAGCACCATTAAATCTTTCTCTCATTAACTTTTTTTCTCAGTTGCATGGAGCACTGCAAATCATGCCTTTTTAGGGTGTCACAATACCATAAGTCACCTATATGGCCATCTTTTTGGTATATGAACAAGAAGTCTCTTTTTTATCCTCTCCTTCATTACTAGTGTTCTCATTACTCCATCAGCTGCAGCCACTTTGGCATATGACAGTCTTTTTCCTGTTAGATCCAACAGTATACTAACAAATTACTGCATTGCGATCTGCCAATGACATTAGAGTTCTTACTTTCTGCTCATGTAGGTCAAGGATTACAACATCTTTGGTCACAATCATCATTGCTACAGCAATCTCATACCCTTATAATCCTTTCTCCTTTTCCAGATTCTCATGAGCACACCTCTTTATAATTTGCCTCCATTAAAGAATGAAATGTTTTTCAGGTTCAACTTCCTTTATCATTTTTAATAACTCAAGATTGTTTAATTCACCTTCTTTGCCCTCAGTTTCAGATACTTCCTTACTGTGCCTATCAGCAACACTTCCTTCATTTCCTCCTCTGTCATTGAAGCTACTCTTTGGCCTGCTCATAAGAAGGGGTTGAAAAGAATTTCCCCTGTGCCCTGGCCAGAAATTTCCTTAGTCAGTGTAAATACCATCATGGGTCTCCACTAAAACAATGGCAGGCCTAGTCGAACTAACCTGGTCAGTAAAGCATAAATAAAAAAAATAAGTAAAGAAAGCCAAGTCCATGCATCTGCATCATTATGATAAGTAAATAATGTTTATTGCTTTCTTTCTTTCTTGAGGGAAACCAAACTCTTTGGCTTGTTTACTTCTACATCCGACAAACCTAAGGGCAGGGTTGAAAATCATAAAAAAAGGTCGAAGTCAGACAGAATTGACTGATTATACTAAGAATGCTAGGGATTCCTCTTGTGTGAAAGTGACACACTAGGTTGAGCTAGCCTTTCCAAGGGACAAAGCCTTCAGTGCTGATGGACATGTGCTTGGCGAGAAAGAGGAAGGAAAACAGAGGTCATCATCTCTGTCTACTCTTCCCTCATTAGGCCAGTCATGAAGTATAATGCCCCATTTAGCATATACCTCACTAGACACATGCAGCAGCTGAAAAGGCCACAAAAGTACCTCACAAAGAGGATCCTAGGCCATTAACACATGTCCTACATGGGCAGACTCAAAAAACTTCAGCTATTCTTTGTCTCATATCGTCTACTAAGAGGCGATCTCTGCTTGACTTACAAAGCCAGAAGTGTTACATCTAAAGAAATCCCAATCCCTCTGAACCACATGCTCCAGAGACCTCAGCCTCATTACCACAATCAACAGAACATGCTGGAGGGACAGGTTCATAACCCAGAGACTGGCCATGCTCTGGAATAGACTTTGCATACATGTCAAGCAGAGCACCTCACTAGCCCTCTTCAAGAGAGATCTTCATGAGTGGATGGGAAATAAAAAGTTCACCTCGGGGATGACTCCAGTTGCTCAACTTTATAGAGGCACTGGGAACTAACATCGGATGGCATGATATAATACAATCAGGGAGATATGTATAGTTTAGGTTATTGCTGCTTTTACACTAGTTCTGGAATTGCTCAATTCAGTATGTAGGGCAATATTTCTGAATTCTTGTATTTGTTTCTTTACAGACACAACAGTATGCTTCAGCATTTAGGTCAAGAAACAGTTTTGAGCATATAGTCAAAACATGTTTGGGTGGGATGAGAGGCTTAGTGAGATATATTTCATTGCTGATTTTTGGCATTGCTCAACCAGATATTTTGGACAATATTCTGCCTTTTTTAACTTATGTGTGCTATTGCAACCAGAGGGATGGTTAGGGGAGATAAAATGAATACTTTTGGAGTTATTCTTACATGAATCAACCAGATAGTTTAGATATTTCTGTATTAGTTATTTCTGTTCTGGATTTTACTCAGTGGTTTGCTGCTTGAGATAAATGTTATGACTTGCTGAATTGCACACATTTTTGCTATCACTGACTTGCTGACTAGTACCAGCATGGAGCTACCGTATATTTTGGGTAATATTCCTGGCTCTGTGATTACTGTGCAGAACTTAGGTGGGAGGAAGTGCTCAGTAATATGTAAATGTTATACTATTTTACTGCATTACTCTGGTCTTCTCCTAACAGATGGTAATGAGTCTCTGTTATACCTGCACCAGGTAATATAATAAATGCCTGCTCTACAGGTTATGTGCAGCAATTATCACCTGTGTCTGAGCATGCAGGACCTTTCAGTAATGAAATGCAGGTCATTATCACATTAACAATAGATGCAGTTGCAGTATAACACTGAGTCATTCTCACTTTTCCAGTAAAACTCTCAGCAGCTGCCACTGTTATTCACATAACTAGAAGTCATTATCACACTGATGAATGCACAAGCCAAACTGGGTTTCTGTCTATGTGGAGTCATTTCCAGCACCCCCACACCAGTTTGTTTCTCTCATTTTTATAATTTGTTGTATTTTGATAGGGAACATGTCAGTGTACTAAGTAATCCCTCATTTTGAAGACAGCATGTGTATGCTGTGCACATGTAGAAATGTTACAGTCTGTTTAGGACTTAGGTTATGAAAACTATGATATTTTTTCACATTTTGGTAAATAACTTTGCAAGGGAGCATCTCAATGTGCTAAGTAATACCTCATTTTGAAGACAGTATTAGTCCTTACAACATGGTAAAAGAACTGTGCCTGTATGTTGTACACATGTAGAGATATCAAAGTTTGTTTCAGACTTAGGTTATGGAAATTATGATTTTGTTTTCATATTTTGGTAAATGACTTTGCAAGGGAGCACCTGGATGTGCTAAGTAATACATAGTTTTGAAGACAGTATTAGTACTTACAACATGGCAAAAGAACTGTGCCTGTATGTTGTACACATATACAGCTATCAAAGTTTGTTTCGGACTTATGGTTATGGAAATTATGATTTATTTTTCATATTTTGGTAAAGAACTTCACAAGGGAGCATCTGAATGTACAAAGTAATACCTATTTTGAAGACAGTATTCATAGTTCCAGCACTGTAAAAGAAATGTGCCTGCATGTTGTACACATGTACAGATATCAAAGTTTGTTTTGGACTTACATTATGGAAATTATGATTTATTTTAATATTTTGGTAAATAACTTTGCAAGGAAGCATCTCAGTGTGCCAAGTAATACCTCATGCACATGTACAGATATCACAGTTTATTTAGTCTTGTAGGATTATGAAAATTATACATTTCCAGTACTTATCATTATTATGCCCATATCTTTGCAAGGGAGCATAGTGATGACACAAATGATGCATCATTTTGAAGCTGACATTGAGACGCACAACTTCTACACTGATATGTGCCTATGTCTGTTGCAGGTGATGATATATTATGCTTTGTTTATTTATCAATTAGGAGAAATGTTATATTAATCATATTTCTGTGAATATCTCTGTAAAGGAACACCACACAGTAATGGTTAAGGTATCATTTTAAAGCTGGCATTCATACAAATAAATTAAATACAAATTGTATGGGTCTACATGGCACATTGACCAAGATATTGTGCTTTGCTTTTCCAAAAAGGTAAAAAATATGCACAATATCAGCATTCCTTGCCAAATATTTAATAATGACTTTGATACACACTATCAACATTTACACTGTTGGAAAGGTTGGTGTCTGCTGAACAACTCTCACAGTTACATTTTTAGTCTAGCTCTTATAGTTAAAGAGTTATGAACATTTGTTTTCTGTATGGTATTAGAAATGGATTTTCTGAAAATAAGCTCAGGCTGCACTGTTGTTCCTATGGTGGAATTAAGCAGGCAGCTTTTTCTGAGCTGCTCCGGAGAGAATGAGTTAATAGGATTATATTTACCAAGCCCACTTAATTATCCCCATCATATAGGTTCATAGGCTCATAGGTGTGTACTAGACTGATGGCCCTGGCACCTTTACAAGTCTAGCCATAGGATTACCCTGGCATTGTGCCACCCGACCTTAGTTCCCAGTGCCTCTATCGAGTAGAGGCACTGGAGTTATCACCAGAGTGAATTTTCTATTTCCATCTACTCATAAAGATTTCTCTTATAGAGGGTCACCGAGGTGCTCTGCTTGACATGTATGGGAAGTCTGTTCCATAGCATGGGCAGTCTCTGGGTTATGAACCTGTCCCTCCAGTACGTTCTTTTGATTGTGGTCATGAGGTTGAGGTCTCTGGAGCATGTGGTGTGGAGGGATTGAGATTTCTTTAGATGTAGCATTTCTAACAGAGCTGGGTCATACATGGTTTTGTAAGTCAAGTAGAGATTACCTCTAAGTAGGCAATATGAGACAGAGAATATATGGAGTTTTTGAGTCTGTCCATATAGGACAAGTATTTAAGGCCTAGGATCCTTTTTGTGAGGTACTTTTGTGACCTCTCCAGTTGTTACAGGTGTCTAGTGAGGTCCATGCCAAATGGGGCATTGTACTCAATGATTGGCATAATGAGGGAAGAGCAGAGAGAGACAATGACCTCTTTCTTCCTGGATGCAAAACCCTTAGTAATGAGATGTGCCACATAGAAGGATTTTTGGACCACAGTGGCAATGTGGTGATCAAAAGAGAGGTTGCTCTCAACTTGTGTTCCCAGATCTCTTATATCACCTTCTGTGTGTTCAGTGGACTGCCATCAATGTGGTAATTCATGGGGACCAGGTTTTCCCCAAAGGGGATGACGACACATTTTTTGGCAGAACCTAAGGCCATGGTTCTAACACCAGTCGTTGGTCTCAGTGAGGCCATTCTGTAGGATGTCAACATCACATGGGGAGTTATAATAGCTCCCAACTTGCAATCATCTGTGAACTTTGTCAGCCAGAGTCCCTTCTTGTTGGCCTGGACTTCAGAGAAGTAGATACCAAACATGAGAGGACACAGGACCGAACCCTTAGGGACTCCACTCATGATTAGTCAGCAGCCTGACTTGGAGTCAGCTACTTTCACACTGTGGGTTCTATCTGTGAGACAGTTTGCAACCCAGTTAGTGATATAGGGGTTGATGCCTATCTTAGTGAGTTTGTCTATGATACCTGAGTGGGGAATGGTATCACAGGCCTTGGCCAGATCAAGGTAGGCTGTATGAACCACCTTGCCTTCATCCACAGCTCTATTGACTGGCTCAAAGATTTCAACCAAGTTGAGCAGGCATGGTCTACCCTTCACAAAACCAAACTGTGTGGGATCCAGAGTTTGGAGATTCCCTATATCCTTGTTTATTAGGTCCATGATGATGTGTTCCATAGCTTTGCATATCAGATTTGTCAGGCTAATGAGACGATAGTTCCCAGGGTCTGTAGTCGCTCCTCCTTTGTGGAGAGGAATTACAGTAGCAGTGCACCATTTTGCAGGGACAAAGCCTGAGGTGAGGCTGTGATTGAACAGGGCATACAGGTGAGGTACCAGTTCACTCTGTAGTTCATGTAGAACACAGCCAGGGATATTGATAGGTCCAATAGAAGCTGTATTCTTGGCCTTGGACCGTGCTGTTTTAACCTGTGCAGCAGTAATACTGGATGCCTGGTAATCTATGGTATTGTGATTGGTCCTTTGGGGGAGGAGAAGAGGGGTAAAGCTGGCAATGAATCTGTCGGACAGTATATTGCAATATCCATTATAGGAGGTACCATTGTGCAGTAGCTCAGAGAAAATCTGGGTATTGCCATGGAGATTCTTTACATCACTATAGAAGGCCATGTGGTTGTCTTTACTAAAGGCTGCAATTCTGTTTTCATAGCTAGCTTTAGAGGATTTGATGAGGGATCTCAACCTTTTGTTGAGGATGATAAGATAGTTTTTCCAGTCTTGGGACTTCACCTTATTCCGCATCAGTTTCCTCCTTCTGGTCATAGGTTCATAGGTGTGTACTAGGCTAATGGCCCTGGGGCCTTTACAAGCTTAGCCATAGGATTACCCTGGGATAGTGCCACCTGACCTTAGTTCCCAGTGCCTCTGTTGAATAGAGCCACTGGTGTTATCCCCAGGGTGAATTTTCTGTTTCCCATCCACTCATCGAGATTTCTCTTGAAGAGGGTCAGCAAGGTGCTCTGCTTGACATGTATGGGAAGTCTGTTCCATAGCATGGGCGGTCTCTGGGTTATAAACCTATCCCTCCAGCATGTTCTTTTAATTGTGGTAATGAGCTTGAGGTCTATGGAGCATGTGGTGTGGAGGGATTGGGATTTCTTTAGATGTAGCATTTCTAATAGAGCTGGGTCAGACATGGCTTTGTAAGTCAAGCAGAGATCATCTCTAACTAGGCAAGATGAGACAGAGAATAGTTGGAGTTTTTTGAGTCTGTCCATATAGGACAAGTGTTTAAGGCCTAGGATCCTCTTTGTGAGGTATGTTTGCAGCTTCTCCAGTTGTTGCAGGTGTCTAGTGAGGCACATGCCAAATGGGGCATTGTACTCGATGACTGATCTAATGAGGGAAGAGTAGAGGGAGACAATGAACTCTATATTCCTGGATGCAAAACACTTAGTAATGAGATGTGCCACAAAGAAGGACTTTCTGACCACAGTGGCAATATGGTGATCAAAAGAGAGGTTAATAGTTTGTGGTCGGATCTAACCAGGGAGAAGCTGACTATTGGTGTAGAGCAACGATCACCCATGTCAGTAAGGATGTTGATACCTCTAGTGGGGTAAGAATGAGCTGGTCCAGGGGATTGGAATTAATGAACTCCAGAAAATGTTGGGCAAGTGTATGAGTAGTTTTCCCAGTTAATGGAGGAGTAGTTTAAGTCACCTAGTATGAGAGTATTAGGTTGGATCCTAATATTCTCCAGGGTGCATAGGAATGTGGTGTGTGAGTCTTGCAACATGGTTGGGGACCTATAGAAGGCTGCGATTTGGATCATTGTCTTACCCAATGTTAGCTGCACCTGAAGTATCTCTGATGCATTATGTTGGGCTAACAGTCTGGAGGTGTATGCATCCTTTATGAATATGGAAACACCACCGCCTTTGGAGCTTTGGTCCAAGTGCTTGGGCCGAAAGGTATGGAAAGAGATATAGCCTGATAGTGTAGGGGTGCTTTCTGTTGCCTTGAACCAGGTCTCTGTTACAGCACAAATGTCGATGTTCTCCATTTTAAGGAGTGCTTTGAGAGAGTGCATTTTGAGATTTAGACTTCTAGTATTAAGCAGCATGGGCCTCAGATTGCATTTGTTTGTAGCTGTTATGGTGGTAATTTGGTCTTGTCACAGCAGCTACTAAATGTTTAGAAAATAATCTATCTGATATTTATGGCACAGAGAAATATGTGTAAAATCCATAGGAATGCTCGGGTGTGTGTAGAATATTGAGACTTACTGTAGGGATATATGGGCTGCCTCCACACCTGCATCTCATTGACCCTTCATCATAGATCCTTCACTTCATTCTGGTGCAGATCATCATAGCAGTGACAAACCTGCACTCCAGTGCAGTAGATCCCTGTCCTCCTTCAGTGCTCCCTTGTGATCCAGGTCCATACATCTATCATGGCAAGTTTCTTGGGTCCGGTTTTCATCCACTGCTCCAATCTAATGGACACAGTCAACATCTGGGTGTTCTCCTCACCAGTTCAGTTGTGTACACAGACACATCTCAACCACCTTGAAGTAGCCATCATGATCCTCAAGACAAAGAGGTCTAGAAAATACAAACACAGAAAAATGCCCATTGAGGTACCACTCAGTTCGCAGTTAACAATTGTCTGATCAGTACATTTATCAAAATCAGTATTTTAAAGTGGTGCTGATGGCATGTTATCAGGTGATTGGAAGATAGACACATGCCACACACGGTACTCTTTATTAGTACCTATTGGGTGTTTATGCTGTACACTTGGATGTTATGGTGCATGAAGCCAGTTTATGTGGCAATGCGTAAATGGGATTACAAAACTTGAATTTTAATCCACCTTGTTATTTATGTATGGTGAAAATGGTACTTAAAGGTGGGTGCACATTAGGTGCACTTTAATTCTGTCATTTAGAGTGAGAGGTACATTGGTAATTGGCAGCATTTCTGTTTTCATGTTTAGCATATCTCTTCAAGTCAGTCATTTCCAAAGGTATATGTTAAATTAATTGTTACTCAAAATGTTATCTTTAACAGAAGTTGTTGTAAGCTGACTGTGGTGATGCTGTTTTGAACTTTATGCATATTGGTGTTGCTATTTTAAATAAGTGATGTCAGTCTCATATGCAGTTGCATAACATTCATATTGCAAATGTTAACAGTATATGAACGCTGATTTACAGATAATCCCCAATTCTTACTGGTAATTCCTTGTACTCTGTGGTGTAACTACATAAACCTATGGATCCTGACACTATCCATATCCATAGTATGTGATGCTGATATTACAGATGTTTCTCAATTCAGGTTTCTTAACTAAACTTCTAAAAACATGCGCTGTTCTGTTATGGATATTTCTTCAATGATGCTTCTTATCAGGCTCAATATACTAAGGACTGATACTATCTATAGCCTGCTTACAGATCCTGAGGTTTTCCAGCACTTTCTGTAAGTTGTTAAATTATTACGTGTGGTAGTATTTTAATGTAAAATGCAAGCATACTCTTGTGGCATAATGCTGTTGTGTTTGGACATCCATTCAATATATATGTAGTATGAGGGGTTCTAACCCATTCACAAGTTATGTTTATTTTACAAATGTTATGTATGAAGGCATTGTTGTTGCTATTTATATGTCACATTAGTATTTATCACAGACTGTTATACAGACCTTTGCACTGCACAGGGATGCATATTGTTTATGTTGACATCTTGCTCACATAATCAAATGCTTACATGGGCTCAAACAGGAATATTATCATGTGCATATCACTGTCTATCATATAGCCAGCCATCCTCGGTGTGAGAACTTCTGCCCCCTAGGAAAATTACATCATAAATGATGCTCCCTGGCAACATGGACAGGGACTCCTAGGCTATTCGGGAGATGTGGTGCAAAGAGATGAAATGTGCACCTGCCTCACCAACATGATCAATGTAGTTGGAGGCTACAACCAATCCTGTGACATCTGTAGACAATGCTGCTCAGACATGATCCTTCAAGTAGCCAACAGAGTGAGACATTGCAAGAGATCTTGAGATGCCTCCGGTGGTGGACCACCCTTGAACCCTGATGACATCACAATATTTCTGGCCTCAATGCATACAGCAAGAGGGGAGTAACACATCCTCAGTGGTGGGAATGAAGTTGGAGTTCCAGGCTGAACATATATTTCTTTCTGTCCTTTATATGGCTGTGTATTGAAACAATCACGGCATGTTGCTGAGTGTGCATATTCATGTATTGTTGTTTTTTTTTTATTTTCAGCAGCAGAGTTGAGCCATGCACTCACACATCCACACAGGGTGTGGATGATGAACATAAGCCTCATGATATGTATTGATACAATTGAAGTACAGACAGATAGAGCAATCCAAACAAAATGTGTAGTGCTGCTTGCATTAATTTTCACAGTCCATCTACTCTGGGAGTGAACAAGGGATCAGCAGGTGAGTGTCTCCATACTGTTGCTGTGACCTCAGCTTTATTTCATGGCGCTGCTGTTTACTGATATATTCTTATTCACTTAACATTGTACACAACAGGTACATCCATTGATGGCCCAAGCCATGCAGGTTCAAATGCAGACAGACCAGATATTTTGCCACAAAACTGTCATAGCTTGCATCAATGTATAGCACACATGTGATACTGACACTTATGTCAATATTTGTCAGCACAAGCCCATCTGGTGTACAACATCCATCACAGGAGCATTTGCAGTCCATGTTACTGCGTTCTATATGTGCTGCTGTCAGTATTGTTCCTGCTAAATGCAGGAATGTGTTGTGTTTTTCTTTACTTTCCCACTGCAGGATCCACAGTACATCCCACAACCTCTCCACATCGTGAGTCTGTCACTGATATGCTATAAATTATGTTTCATACTTATCATTGCTGTTAATCTTGTTGTTGTCCTCCATTAATACTGTGGCCTTCTTCCCATTCCCAGGCCAATCTGCATCAGTGCCATCAAGTGCACATACAAGAGGTATGTGTATGTCATACCTTCTGTATGTTTTAACTGTGTCCACATGGGTAATGGTGTCAATCATGTGATCATTAATGCTGCCCCCCATCCACAATAATTGAAGTTCATCACTCTTCAACAGCACCATCTTCTCATGTGGTGTTTTCAGGTATTTGTTTTTCTAAATTCCTCACATATGTCATGTATGCTGACTTTGTAACCAAATTGTATGTTCTGTTTATCTAGATTCCATGAACATACATGCAGTATATCGTATGTAAAGTCAATATTATTTGTAACATTGCAGTTAGATATATATGTCATGTGTCTTTGATGATATCCATCATATGATGTAAGAACATTGTCCTGATCAGTGTCTTTTGTATCTTGTAGCACATCAACTAACTGTATCATCCTGCAGCCCATCCAGAGATTATGATGTTGTTAAAAAAATGTCTCAGCATGGTAGTATGACCCTTGGCACACAGGTCCTTGAGGATTTTGGAGAGTCCATGTCCATCCTGGAGGTTGACAGAGATGTTGCAGCTATAGCCTCAGATGTGGAGGTCAACTTGTCTAACCATTTGGAGGATGCTGGAACACTGGATGCTGAACAAGGTTAAACCATTGATTAACAGGGTCTATATTATGAAAGCAAAAAACCCTATGAGCGAAAACCAAAATATTGACCCCATATACCGCGAAACATGAAAATCCTAAATGCACTAAACAGCGAAAAAAAATCGAACTGCCATAGTCGGCCAAATCCACCACTACCTATATACTACCTACCCAAATGAAATAAATAAACCACATACATACACTTGTTAGCTGTTGTTAGTGGCCCACTGTAGGTCCTAGCTTTGATTGTAGCTAACTGCCCATCGCCATTTATGATGATATATTTGCCTTGAAGTGCCATGCTAAATGACTTGCGCTAGCATCATAAATTAACTCTATTTTAATTGTATCATTTGTGGAGAAAACATTTTTGTTATGTCATGTAGCATATCATTTAAGATTTAGGCGGTCTTCTGGGTGATATAGCTAAACATCTGTGTTGTGTATTGATAGTTTTTGTTCTTTTTTTTCATACTGGAATTTTATAAAATGCCTTTTTTATCTCGAGATTGCTATGGACAATACTCATTTTCTGTACATGTGGGGTATTAAACCAGTGTATCAAGCATCAGAAACTTTTGAACTCCTTATAAATAGGTTTGAAAGTCAAAAAACTTGAGAAGGTAGTTTGTAGCACCAATATTGTTCAACTTAAAATATTATATCACATGATCACATCTGTGCTCCAGTGTGAACTTGTTGGTGAGAAGCAGAACGTTTAAGCTATTTGTCCATAATAGAACCACAGTGATATAGAGGGTAGTTGTATTTATTTTCAAGAAGCAGAGAACCACATTACAGGATTTGTTGCACACTATACGTAGCATGGATACTCCATATCCACAAAACCACAACTTCACTTTCTCTTACCTCACCCATCAGCCTTTTGAGTGCTTGCTAATCCACCCATTCACTAGACTGTGACTAATTCAATCCATACCTCTCAACTGTACATGTTTTTTATAGAATGTCTAGATTTTTGCCTCATGTTTTGGTCTGTTTTTCATAAAACTGTGGTTTTCTGTCAAATCACTGGCAAATTGTTGAGGGTTAAAGTCAGAAAATAAAGACAGACATTTGAGTTTCAGACTTCATACCCTTCAGAAAATTCATGCAAATGCAAAACCTGTTATTCTGTCAACTTTCTAAGTTTGTAGGAGCAATATTTAAAAAGTCTCCCTCTTTTGGGGCCTTTGTCACTCCATTATTTATGGCTTTGTCAAGATTTCTTACTCTAAGAGGTTGAGAGGTATGAATTTCAACCTACTTAAATTCACTGCACACTGAAACACCAATGCTTCTTTAACAGAACAGGGGTGTGAAGTTGGCATAATGGTTAAGATGTTTACCTTAGAGACTCAAACTACAGGGTTTGATTCTCACTTGGGAGTAATTGACTAGGCTTAAAATTTGCCCACAAGGGCAGTTAGCCTAGTATGATCATATGAACCTATCTAATTCATCATCTGAAGAACACCCCCCTGAACTTTGGAATTATTGGCTGCCATGCCCTTTGGCATATCATCTTGCAGATGGCATAAAAGATTAATGAGCTATTTTCTGTGGACTGTGGTTCATAGGTACAAGGTTTGATTCTCTTAGCTTCTATTGCCTAATTGTGTGACTTTGAGGAAGTCACTTCCCCAGACACTGCTCCTGTGCTGAGTCTGAAAAAGGTCTATGGAGATCAGTGCCCTGCCCCAGAAGACACATATATATTTGTCTTATATATCAAGGCTGACAGGGGGAATGCAGCACTTGCAGAATCAGGGTGTTCAGTTTCATTGTTTTTGAGTTGGGTATACATTGGTGTCCAGCTCAATTAGTAATAACCAGACAAGTATGCAATAATACCAGACACACAACTGATTATATGGGTCAGATTAGACTTTGTGGTTTTCTTGTCTATGCATCTGCCTGCCTATAGATTGATAGAAAGAGAGAGATAGACAGAGAGAGAGAGAGAGACAATAACATTTCAGAAATAGCGTGATTGTTCACTATCAATGGTATGCAAATATAATTATTACATTCTTGTATGGTATACTAAAACTGTGGTGCATCCAGTCAAATGTTAAATGAGAAACCCTTACCGACATACTGAATGCTATGGCTGTCTTATTTTGTTTTTTTGTGTGAATTTTTCTTTTGCTTGAGTTTTAAAAGCCAGTCTACTGAATATATTTATCTCACAACAACAGGTGTCACAGACAAACTACGCATTCATAAAAAGCATGCAGTTTTGTTAGCAATATTTCAGTTATGAACAGATGGCTAGAGAATTACAAGCACGCAATTATGCTCCCATAACATCAGGGAGCGAGGTTTCTAATAAAATGTAAGCTTCATCTGTCTTACTGCTGCTGCTTTTGTGTTTAAGAGAAATAAACACACTTCTTAGATTCATAGTTTATATTACGGCTCAATTTGAAATGAGAGATATTTATTTGACTACAGCTTACAGTGGTATTTCTAATGTTTTACTATTGATATGTTCCATTATTTTAATAACAGACAGCCAGGAATAAAACTGCCCTAATATGTTGTACTTAAACTACTGAAGATGCCGCATATATTTCCACTTTAATTAACAGGTCATTATCACCTCTGTGAAAAGTAGGTGCAGAATTCACTAGATATTATTTCCTGTACATTCACAATCTGTCCTCAGCTACAGGCTGTTGGCTTTTTAACAGAATGTTTCTCCCTACAGGCAACTTCATCTGACCACTTAAAATGGAAACAGATGTTCAAACAAACAAACATACTGTATATCATTCAAAAATACACAAACAAACAGTACGGTCAGACAAAAAGATGCTTTAACACATTAAATATGTATTTGCCAAGATACTGATAACATATTAATTTATCTTGGCCATTCTAGACCTTTGGCGTAATTTGCAGACTCATACATGTATGTGTCTCATCACATCTGCAGACCATTCACATTATTTGCATAACTAAGATTTTTTTAATGTAATTGTTGACATTTTTGTCTACAATAATGTAAGTCTTGCTAATACACATGCCTGTTTAAAGGGTAACTCAAAAACACTGCACAGAGTAAGATGCATAACAAACATTACAAAATATGAGAAAAAGATAATCTCAGAAAAAGACCTAGGACAACATATGATTGATCTAGATTTCTCTTCCTTTATGACTTCTGATTCTGTCTTGTACCATTACTCAGATATTATTTTGCCTATAAATGTTAACATACACATTTAACATTCCAGTTAACTAAATGCTTGCCAGTTTAACCTCTCATACATGGTTTGTAGAATTTCTGCTGATGTAATATGTATGGTATGAATTATATGAGGTTATTCAGGGAAAATATGCATGACATTGCAGCAGTTACTAGTGTGATGAAGTTAGCTTAACCTAGCCTGTCAGGAATCAGGCATGCATGGGCACTGTCACAGTGCAGTCATCCTGGTAACAGTGCTATATAATGAATCTTTGCACTGTTGGACTGACTGCGTTATGAGAGATTGTGTGATGCAGGGGGAAAGCAACATGCATGTGCTGTCCCCAAAGCTATGTCAGATCACATGTGCATGAATGTGCCAGACAGCTGCAAAATGGGCATGGTGTGCATTACACGATAAAGCCCATCCTATAGGGGGAAGTCAAATTATTATATAAATGTGGAAGAAATGTGGCAATAAGACAGTAAGAAATAGAGAAGAGCAAGGAGGGAAACACAAATAAAGACAACAGGAATGGAAGAGTGGTTTGGGGGCAAAGGGTTATGTAAGAGAAGGGCATTAATGGAGAAATATGGACTGACACTGTGCAGACAAACGATAATGGGAAAAATTGGATTACAGTCAGGAGATAGAGAGGGATATAAAAGGATGCTATGTGTAATGGTGGAAAATAGATAGAAGTGAGGAGGGCTTGCCAAACTAGCTCAGATGGGAACATTCACAAAGTCTTTCTCCTCTGTGGCTGACATCATGGGTGAGCCTCACCTCTGGTGGCCCAGTGGTTAATGCTAGTCAGCTATGCAACTGTATTATCTTCAGGAGGAGGTACTCCAGTGCGCAAATACAGGTTTCTCATGATCAGTCAACTCTAGTCCTCACCAGTTGCTGAATTTCCCACTTTTTGTCCAGGCAGTCCACTTGCACTAACTTCACATGAGGAATTTTATCCACAAAGTCCACCAATGAGTCATCCAGGTGGCATTCCAGAAAGTGACCTTTATTTCTGTGGACTGCCAGGCACCCTGCTGTAGGTGCAGTGGCTGATATAGAGCACAGTGGTCACAGTCTTCCACTGCCGCCTGCATGATGGCTGATTCTGCAGACAAAATATAAATGGAGAAAACAAAATAACGAATCAATCAAAAATGAAGGGAAAATAAGACAAAAAATACAATATTCTGGTAATTCTTGATACAGTTCATTAAAATAGTGCATTTATGCTAGCAACCCCACACTTGTAGATCCTACAAATGTAATTAGGATGCATGCTGCGTCGATGTAGGAAAGTGTTTTTATAGCATGATTTTCTATGTGCCCCAGTATTAACAAATGTTTCCATAACACGTTCAACATAAACATCCAAATACTCTATCCTATTGTCTGAATAAGTAGATGTAAATTTCAAATACGTAGTCATACTATTTAAATGATGTAAAAATTCTTCTAATTTCACAGGACTGCCTTCCCATAACAGGAAGACGTCATCCACAAACCGTCTGTAGAAAGAGATGTGTTCTTTGTATTGGGATACCATAAATAATTTGCTTTTCTCCCATGCCGCCAAGAACATGTTGGCGTAGCTATTGGCACAAGATGTGACCATAGCTACGCCATCATGCCATCATGCTGTATATATAATGTGGATTCATAAATGAATACATTGTTTTCCAAGATAATTTCCAAAAAAAGGCAGATTAAATCTACCTGTCTGTTGGTGTAATCACTATGTGTATTTAAATAGTCTTTAATTGTTAAAACTCCCATGTCATTGGGTATGATGGTAAATAAAGACTGTACATCTAAAGTTACAAATATAGTATTATGCTTCAAAGGTGCTTCTGCATCCTAATTACATTTTTAGAAACATAATCAAAGGACAAAGCATGCGTATATCCAGACTTAACGCTAGTGAAGAAGGATATCAAGAAGAGATTAATTGTTTTAAACAAAGATTAGCAAAACGAGGGTATAGAGAACCTGAGGTCATGGCAGGAATAGAGAACATTCATTCCTTAAGGCAAGATAGAGCAGTGCCATATTTCTCAGCATCAGCTCAATCTAACCATCAATCTATTGAAGTGTAACCAATAAAGTTAAAATACCCATGTTTTACACCAGCGACATGCATCAGATTAAAGAACTAATCAGCAGTCACTGGCGTGTTTTGACTATGGACCATGACTTCTTAAATATTGTAGGTGATAAACCCCAGTTTTTGTTTGAAAACAAATTTACTCTTAGGAGAATACTATGCAATAATTTTAATAAAGGTGGATTAGGTACATACACAGGTACATCTCCATGTGACAACTGTAAATATTGTGTTTACTTCGAAACAAGTAATAGCTTTATACATCCAGATAATGGCCAGGTTTATAAATTTCATGTATCAGCTAATTGTGAAACTGCCCATATAGTATATTTGGCCCAATGCCAATGATGCCAATCTTTTTATATTGGCAAAACAGGTAGATCACTCTGCACTAGAATACGTGAACATCTATATGCCATCAGGATAAAACATCTGAACAATGCATTAGCCAAATATGTAGCTAGTGCAGGGCAAGATCATACATTTATGTTTATGGTTATTGATTATAATGCGCCATTAGTTAGGGGGGGGTGATACTCGCAATCGTACAGAGAAGAAAGAAGTGAGTTGGATCATGAGGTTAAGGGTAGATAAAGGGAAGGGGCTTAATGAACGTGCATCCATTAAACCCATCCTTAAAGCAAGACACAAAGTTGTGAGGTAATTTTTACATCCTATACTATATGAACGATGCATTATAATTAATGCTTATTATTTTACAAACATATAACACTGTTAAGATGCTGGGCATTTTTTGTCCTTTGTATCATAAATTGGGCATTCATAGTTTCAACATGGTTTTGCATTATCATTAGTAATTTTCCACGATATCATATGATTAGTTGATAACTGTCTGTAGTGATACACACAGGCACATTATGCAGGGTATTTTTTGAATGAACCTATATGTGTGTTCTAGACAGATGGTTCAATATGAATATATAAAGCATAGAGTTACCTACTTCGAGGCATATGACTGAGTCCAGAATATATAAATAACATATCTTTGATCATATGGTATGCAGTCACATTACTAGGGAATATATTTATGCTTGAGCTTTGCAATGGATATACCCCGTTTTGACTGTGTGAGATATAGTTGCGTTGATAGGACATTATATATTTTTGCTATGACTATGAGATCTGGTGTACATGGCTATGTATGTTGCGGATGAATAATATGTTAATATATTTTAATATATTAATAGTGTTTAGTCTTTGTCTAGGTTGGCATGTAAATATAGAGTAGGCATCATGATTATAATTACAATTTCGATGCGATATAGTCGTGGCCCATTTGTCGAAACTAGAACGCACATTCTTCATTAGCGGCGGTTGCCTGTAAGGTGGATATAGACCCTGGTGGAGGGGAGTGGTGAGAATTGGGGTGAACACAAAGGCCATTTAGGTTGAGGTTTGACCAGGATGGTATATTTTAATTAATAGAGGTGTTTTGCAACAGCGATGTTAATTGGAATGTTCTTTATGTAATTTGTGTATAGCTGTGGAAAGCTAAATTAATTTTGTATATTATTCTTATCCACGTGCTCACTATAAGTATATCTTATAAGTTAATATATATTTTATTAGTTGTTGGGTAGCTTGATTATAATTTTATGTATACTACAGATGAGGTTAGCATATGCATTTCAGAAGTTAGCTTAACATGTGTTATATGGTGACAATGCAAGCTCTATATACCTAGTGAAAATGAGATAAAGTAAGCAAACATAGTTCTTAGCAATAGTGTCCAATTATTATATAAGAACTCATTTGACCTAGAATGCCTAGGATGCTTCTTAGTTTAAGATACTATTATGTTTTAAATATAGAGTCAATATGGCCCATAATAATACATGAGTTTCTATATATGTTATGCTGGACAACTGGAACACTATATTATGTGTTTTTAAAATATATATGACCAGACATCACTGAGTGACAGTATAATGCCATTATGAAGTTATTCATTCTTGTGTTTCAGACCTGATTGCTGTAGAGCGGTGTCACTCTGTATGTATATTTTAATTCATTCTATTTGCATGTTTCTTCAATCGCGCAGGTTCCGATTATAGGAGGTAAATTATGTAATTTTAATAAAATTTAGTTCATGTAGAAATTTAAATCTCTAAGCTAGTAACTTCAAGTTTATACTAACAAGCTTAGATGGAGCTACTCCATAAAGAAGTTTTTAAGTCTTTTTAAAAATGGTTGTCATTTTTTGTAGAAGAATATTTGTATATATACGTCTTAGGTTTTGATATGAACTAACATGCTGTAAGCACAGATGTATTTATATGTTTAGAATTAATTGAAATGGTTTATAAGATGCTAAAGTAATGTTACAATTGATATTGGATAATATATATTAAGCAACTTATTACAATGATGCACCTTTAAATTTTAATTGACGTGCACAATGAATTTCATCATGTGAGAGTTTGCTATAAAAGTCTAATTGAAAGGTTTTTGAAAATTAACGGTCTGAAGAAGCAATTGTGAAAGCGCTAACCTCTGTACGCCTAATAAATTAGTTCTACTTTAATAATAGAGATTTTTTTCATTGATCTATGTGGATTACTTAGTACGTATTCCTTCGAAATAAGTATATACTGCCGTGGTCACCTTTTAGCCTATAAATATATATATTGTGACTGTTTACTTTTATTGCAGTTAAAAGGCGTTTACTCCGCTGGGAACTTTACGTTTCTTTGCATGGCATCAAGTGGTCATTTTTGCTATAATGCATACTACATTATTTTTCTGCTACTGTGATTGTGCCATATGTCTCTGTATAATACTTCCTTGCATGTCACCACTTGCTGTACTATTCCATAGGTCCAACCATGCTATTTGTTTTGGAATATTCTCCAAATATGTAGCATCAATTGTAAACTTGGTGGTGGCATCAGTATAAACACAGCATAACTCACGGTCTCTGGCAAAGTTAGATATCTCTTATATGCAGGTAGTACAGTGGTTGCTATTTTTGTTTTATTTCTTTAAAGTTTTTAACTCAGGCAAGGAATCATTAAGTACTCACAGATGGTTTTAATCAACCTTCCATCACTTGGATGGAGAGCTGTTTAATTAATAGAAGAATGTCTCTCTCCCCTCCCTTATTTTAAGACCTGAACTTTATTTCATAATGTATTGTTTACAGAGTTCTCCTATTTTTTTTTGTCTTTGTGAACCACATATCTTCTTCCATAACTGACAACCCCAGCCACATTGCTCCCCATTTAATACAAGCAGTATTCTCTACTGAATAATTTAACTCCAGTAAATGTCTCAAAACCCACTAACAATGAACAGCGCAATACATCCTTCTCATTTCAACAAGACCCTATGCCCACCATCAAAAACATTTTACTCAAATAAAAAACACCACCATAGCCTCTGATAATCTACCATCAGAATATGTAAATCTTGTATCTGAAACAAGAACTGGTGAATAGCCATACTAATAAACTGCTCCATAAAAGAAAAATATGTTCCTATCCTATGAAAGAAATTGCATATGTTACAATTACATAAAGGAGGAAACTCTAATGACTTCTCTAACTATAGCCCAATAGCCATTCTTTCCACTTCTAAAAATTTCTTGAAAATGAAAGCAACATCAACTCATCAAACTCACAATATACACTAATCTTCTTTCTTCTACACAACATGGCTTCTGTTCCTATCATATCACCACTTCTGCCTTTCTCAACTTTATCTCAAATGTAGATCAAAATAGAAATGATGACAACCTGGTATCAGGTGATTTCCTTGACTTCTCAAACATTTTTGACACTGTTTCTTATGACTCATATTTAAAGACTCCCTACTCTAGGCTTTGATACTCCATCCCTCTGTTGGTTTGAAAGCTACCTCACTGATAGATGTCATCCAGTTAAATGTAAGCTGTCATACTTTGCATTTCTTCCTATAACACTTGATATTCCCCAAGGACCATACTTAGGCCTTTATTTCTCAGTATATTCATACATGAGCTCCACAAGGGTACAAAATATGCCACAGCTGTGCAGTATGTTGATGACTACATTATGATTTGCTCCATAAAAATCTAGACTACAACAAATCATACAGGAAACCATTTTCTCAGTTGAATTATGTCTCAGCAATTCACAACTACTCCACCCCCCAAAAAATTTCCAAAGTTACCATATTCACCCCAAAACAATTCTATGAACAAAAATCCCACTTTGTGTTAACCTTATTAACCCAAACCAGCATTGAACAGGTATCTAATGCAAAGATCCTAGGAGTAACAACAGTTGAAAGTAATATTAACCAAGCAGAACACTACATTCAGCCAATAAACTACTTCTACAAATAAGAACATCTAATAACTCTGCAGATGGCTGTTTATAATCATCACCTGTATCCAGATTTTGGAACTCTCTACCTCTTGTTCGTTTATAAAACCATGAGCATAAGTCCCTTAAAGCACAACTTAAATAATACCTGTCAGACACTTAGCACTGGCCTTGTTCCACTTCTAACTGACTCATAACCTACTATCCCAAACACATACTGATGAATCTTATTTTCTCAAATTTCTATACATAATGCTGCGTTGCATATCTCCTGTGATTAAGTATAAAAAAGTAACATCAATTTACAATAATCTCTGTTATAATTATGTATGTTTGCATGGTGAAATGCTTCTCAGTATCTGTACTATCTACTATATCTCCGTACATTTTGAGTGTTGAGATATTCCCCAGGATTTAATAAAATCTGTGTAGGCACAGTGTAGAGCTTACATGGAATGTATCTGTGTATATGGCCATGGTTCCCCCTCGGCAGCATGCTACGCATATTAATGATGACACACTGCTGAGGGAGAGCCGAGGAACACAGATATTGAATCAGTGTTGTCTGTCTGTTTGTTTGTTTTTTATTTATTTTTTTTCTGTTAAAAAAATGCATGTTTGCACAGCATGGTGTGGTACAGAGCAGAGCACAGCAATGCCAAGCTGTGCTCACATATAGACAGCTGACACCTGCCAAACATCTAAAAATAAAAAAACAGCTGTAATTAATAAGCATAATTACATTTTATGTGCTTTATTTTTTTTTATTTGACATTTGCACGGTGCGGTGCAGAGCGCAGCTAAGCTGAACGGATTTCATGCATACATGGTAGACACCTGCCAGACATCTAAAAATAGAAACCAGATGCAATTAATTATTTATTTATTGGTGTGTTTAAGCATGTTTGTGCAGCGTGGTGCTCAGCGCTGCTAACAAGAAGCTCAGTGGCATATGTGAAGGTACACCTGATTTCTTAATATCCATGTAGCTAAATGGGCAGAGTTATGGCTGTATGTGTAGTAGGTCTAGGGTTCAAATACATGTATGTCAGAACTTGTCTGTATTTTTGTTGCACACGTTATAGACAACATTTTAAAATATGGCCCCCCCCTGCCCTCTGCACAAGTATGCTCAAACCTGCTAAGCACCGGATAAACATGGTAACAGCTGCCAATGTTTGCGCAGTGCTCAGCTTCACTAAAACCATGATTGTGCATATTTGTGCACTGCTCAGCTCTTCTTGGCTGGTTTTCACACTGCAAAGCAATGCGGCACTTTTTTGAATGTTGCTCAATGATGTGTAAGGGTGGGAAATCAGCCTATATAAAGTGCACTAGGTGGGAATTCTGCAGAATATATTGGAGTTCAATCTTCTGTTGATATGGCTTGTGGTGTTGGAGAAAGTATGCACTTTTGGGATCAGCAATGGGGTATTCAGGAGTCCAGGGTCATAGTTGGGCTCCTTATAAAAAAAACATGATGACAGACTTCTACAGGGTGGTTTCCAGGGCTTGCAGTGATAGTTGGAGGCCTGGGACTGGCTAGCCAGAGAACTCACCAGTGCTACTGGTATCCCCTGCACAGGTGAGCAGTGTCACCACCATGACAACCTGAAAAGATAAAAGAGGGGAACCTTGGACACCTGGGTCCAAGAAGCAAGGGCAGGAATGCTCCACAAGTATGTGAATACTTTATCCTCTGTTTTACCAATATGTAATCTGTATGCAAAACTGGTATACATAATGGTGTGCTTCTTTCCCAACAGCTACAGCTGATAGAGCTCACAATGTCGAGTCTCATGTCAGCCACCTGGCCAGGATGCGCCGTGAGCATGGTGAGTATGGATGTATTATGCTAACTGTAGTGCAAAAAGCAAGAAAGAATAAAGTATTAACTGCAATAAAGTATATACAATAAAGTCTGTAGTGCAATAAAGTTGGAATTAGAGCTGTAGTGCAATAAATGTGAAATTTGATCTGTAGTGCAATTAATGAATAATAACTGCAGTGCAATAAAAAACAAGAAACAATACCAATAACAGCAATGAAAATAGTGTACATCAGAATGGTCTTCTTATAACCATTGCATTACAGCTGTATGCATTGAGTCTTTAAGGTAAGGTTGCTGCAGTCAAGTATGACACTGTAATAGGTGTAGAATGCAAATCTAATTGCTGCAAACTGTACTGCTTAACTGATTGTACTGTTCAAGGCTGTCTCTAGGCCAGTACTGGTCACATAATTCTTTGTCTTCCACAGACTTCAGGTAAATAAAGTATATGGCTGAAGTAGCCCACTCCATGGCCAGATATTGTGTGTGGACTTCACAGATATTTCAAACCAATAATAATAATATGTGTCCACCAGTATTGTTGAAAGTGGAATAAAGCTGTAGTAATACATGCAGTATGATTGTATACAATGTATATGTGTTCTATTGTCACTGCAGTCTACTATAACAATGTAACAGTACTAGAATGCTAGAGGAAAGTCTTGTAGCTTGTTTTACACAATTGATAGTATGTTTCCAGATGATATCCAGGAAAGTATCAGTCACACTATAGTCATCAGTGCTTCAGTAGCTCTCTCTGTTGAATTCTTTGTACACTGCACATTTTGCCAGACACATCCCTGTGTACAAATCCAGTGCTATGTAGCACTACATTTTCAGTATCAGTAATATAATACTCACAATTTCTCTCTCCCCAAGAACACAAAAATGTTATGGGTGAATTAGTCCATATTATGTGCGGATATTGTGTTTAGATCTCATAGAATATCACAATCAATAGCAAGAATGTACTCATCAGCATTGTTGATTCAGAAATAAAACTATAATCCCAGTATGGCTGTATCTCTTGTATGTCTGTACTATGCTGCTGCAGTCAATTATTAAATTATTTGCAGATGTCCCATGCTGTCACTACTAGTGGGTTCTACTCCCAAGCCTGCCAACTATACCATGCTGGCTGTCTAGTTTAATTACAGTACACAAACATGCCTCTCATGTGCCATGATTTCTCATAATGTAATTAAAACTGACTAATCTGTCTGTCACATGTTTACCAGATAAATTATTACCTGGAATGCAATGTATTACCAAATCCATTTACAGAACACCCTGGTAGTTATATAAGTCCACATTATGTGAAATTGTTCAGAGTAATTCTGTACCTGCACTTGTTAGTGTTTGGCTCTTATTGTCCTATGCTATCAGCTTGAGAGGTATGTACATGCTACAACAGCTGTAGGAGAATTGCAGACACGTAATCACAACTGTCAGTACACCCCTGTAGAAGTATGTATGATCAGTGTTGTCAGGGATATCATCTGCAATGACACTAATGGAATGGTCTTCTCTCTCTCCCCACCCATTATCTTAAATTAGTCATTATTGTAATGTATTGTTAAGATTTAATAGTAACAAAAGTTTGTTAAACTAATTATATTTTGGAAAATGTGGTTGATTTTTATGTTTTATTATGATGTAATATTAATATAGTTTGTTAAACTAACCATATTTTGAAAAATGTGGTTGATTATTGTTATGTTTTATTATGATGCAGTATTAACATATTTAGTTAAACTAACTATATTTTGGTAAAATGTGATTTATTATTATGTGTTATTATGATTCAGTATTAACATATTTTGTTAAACTGGTTGGCCTTATAGTTTACCTCACACTGGCATGCTGTTACCATACTGACTGTTATATTACATTATTTTATTTTATGTTGTAGATACTAAACATTAATATGTATTTGGATTAATAAATATGACGTTCCATTCTGTTAATATTAACAATGGTGTGGTTGTTACTAACTGTAAGTTATTGTTTTAACTCATGTATCACAGCACATCAAGATAGGCTGATTCCAGCTGATCCACCCCTACCTTACCTCAACCGGCCATGGCACTGGGTCCGAGCACATCTGGGACTCAGACCGGTGGTGACCACTTTGCTACCCCTGCACTACCTGCAGGATCAGGTAGTACCACACCAGGAGATGGGGCCCAGTCCCCCTCTGGGAGCGGTGGAATATGTAGGGTAGTCACATGTGATGAGCTACTGGTCCTGGTATGCAGGATAGTCCACCATGGCTATGACCAATGTCTGCGCCAGACTGACGGCATGCTGGCCAAACTAGTGGAGCAGTGTCACCCTGATGCTCAGCCTCCAGCACAGCCATCTACAAGGCAGTGAAGGGGAAGTAACAACGGTCCCAAGGGTGGGGATGTGAGTCATGCTGCTGCTGTCTGGAGGCACATGGGACTCAGATTCCACAACACCCTCCCGCTCAAAGGTGTTCACCCCCTCATGTGTCACACACCACTCCTGTCTGTTGTTTTGTCTGTTTTATCTATTTGCGAATGCATCCCCATCTACTTAACTTACCTCCTCAGACATACCTATGTCCCTTCCCCAACATTCAACTCTCACCTTAAAAAAAATGGGCACCTCTCCCCACCAAAAAATATCATCCCATACGTAGCTCTCCATTTCACTCATGTTTGCACTGGGTACACATAATTTGTCCAATTGGCTTGACAATGCAGTTATGTAGTCCTCACCCCTCTTTCTGGGGTTTGAAAATCCAAATTCATGTAGAATTCTGTCAAAGTGCACAGTTGTTATGGCTCTTTCCCATACACTTCCACACATCCCTGCCTGCTTTTCACTATGTTTTTCCACCTGCTTGCCACCATTTCACCACTTTCTTATCTTCTCTTTTTCTTTTCTTAATATATATATATATATATATATATATATATATATATATATATATGTATATATATATATATATATATATATATATATATATATATATATATATATATAGGTTTACCTTTAAATAGGCAATTGCACTTTGTCGAACGGCCACTTCTTTGACGCGTTTTGTGTGAACCAAAACCGCGAACATTTTTAAATGTCGAAAATCATTTGACGTTCGACATTACCGGCCGCACAACACCTCCACACCCATGCTACCATGGGTCAAAATGGGGCAAGGTTTTGCCGTTCGCACATTCAGAATTCGACGGCGGCGACGATCGCATTTCAGCCTTTGCGCAAGTCGAGTCACCCATATCAGGATCGGCATTATAAAGGTAAACCTATATATATATATATATATATATATATATATATATATATATATATATATACATAGATATTTTAGCACAGAGCTATGTGGCGTGCAGTGTCACACAGCTTTGCTTAGCTCAGCTAAATAGAACTATGAGTATATGTGTTTTTAACATTGTAAGTCACATATACAATATAAACATCTCTGTCATATTTTAAACCCAAGTCCGTCACCCCTGCAGCACACTGCATTAACCGAACATGCCACGCAACTCTTAATTAAAAGACATGGTTAAAACAAAATATAGTAATTGGCAATTAAAGTTATTAGGTGTGTTTCAGCAGAGCTGCATGCCATGCTGCACCGTGCAAACTGGAATAAAAAGTAATGGAAAAAATGGGAATGTACCTTGGATTCTGGTGCAATAGCACACTACTAGATAGCCAAAGACATGATAATGGTTGTAACTGAGGCCTGTTAGCAGGTAAATGTTTCCTTTTATCAATAACATATAGAAAGTCACCTGCTAAGGCATTCATGGCAAAATACATGGTCAACAGGGACTCTGGTGCAGAAATACATCCATATAAAGCCATGCACATACTGATGGATATTGAAAATGTTTGTCACAGTCTGTAAACATGCATATATATCTTACAAGTACACCTGCTGTAGCAGTGACTCAGTAGCTCAGTCTGTTAAAATGAGTTGCTTAAAGTACATTTTGCCACACACAGTCCTGGGTTCAAATCTAGTGTTGTGCTACATTTCAGTTACATTATTGTGAAGACAGCAATTATCCACACAAAGCACTGTAAATTAAATAATCACTTTATAGTGTATGAAATCACAGGCATGCAGGTAGGGACACATTTCACATATCCATATAGCAGTACTATATGTCACCTAGTACTCTGTTATTGACACAGTTGCCTAATACACATACCTTAAACACATGCATTAATTGGAGTGTAAAGGGTACCCACACCCTGGCACTGCCTCTACAACAAGGCTGACACAGCTGACACAGATACACCTGCAGTTTGTTGTCCACCAATGTGTTCACACTCTCTGCCTATGTCTGCTACCTGCAACAGCAGAATCAGCCTGTAGTACACACAGCTCTGTGTAAAGATTTTTGCTACAGACCTACCTTCTGTGATGATGTAGCCTCATCACCCCAGTAGTATCCATCTCAAGGAGAAAGGGGCCCAGGTCTACATAAAGGCCTGATATATTGCACAGTGGTTGCATGTCATTGGCTAAAGATAATGCCATTCAACTGCTTTGGCTGCAATTAGAATTTCAGAACCACAGATTGGTTTAGAGGTAATCACCTGCTGATGGGAAGCATGTTTAATAGACAGGCAGCTGGCTATGGGGAACCATTCTGTATGAGACCTTACTCACACAGAGCATGCCTTCCTGACTCTTTAACAGACACAGTTCAACAGAAGAGTACTGCGCTCTAGTGGGTAGGTAACAGTTTTTTGTGTATAACAGGATTCAGATGGAAGGATAGAGGTATGGGGAATAGGGATTACAGCAGTAAGCTGATCATAGACCTTTGATGATGACATGTCAGTGATACCCTGCTGACTTACACCTACAGGGGAGGTATAAGGTATAATACATCAGGGTGGCATTGTCTTTTGTCAGTGTTGCACACTGGTGTTGTTGGACTGTCCCTATATAGTGGTTGTTATAGCACACTGCTATTTGTCTGGGACTATTTTTATGACATATTATTGTGTTATTGGCCTTAGGGGGCACACTACAGTAGAGTGGAGTGTTGGGTGTATGATCATACAGCTGAAGCTGTAATGGCACTCAGGGAAATATCTCAGTAATGATGCTATCTTGGTTGTATCCACACACGTAGTATGCTGTCACATTGTAGGTTATGCCACGTGTGAGCAAGCAGTGGGTAAGCTGATCATAGACCTTTGATGATGACATGTCAGTGATACCCTGCTAACTTATACCTACAGGGGAGGTATAAGGTATAATACATCAGGGTGGCATTGTCTTTTGTCAGTGTTGCACACTGGTGTTGTTGGACTGTCCCTATATAGTGGTTGTTATAGCACACTGCTATTTGTCTGGCACTATTTTTATGACATATTGTGTTATTGGCCTTAGGGGGCACACTACAGTGGAGTGGAGTGTTGGGTGTATGATCATACAGCTGAAGCTGTAATGGCACTCAGGGAAATATCTCAGTAATGATGCTATCTTGGTTGTATCCACACACGTAGTATGCTGTCACATTGTAGGTTATGCCACGTGTGAGCAAGCAGTGGATAGTGCTGGCCATTTTGCCTTTGCTTTATCTCTACATAGTGGACATCCATATCTCTGATCCTGTAATGTGTTCCCCTTGTTTTGTCTTTCAGGAATAACATACCACAGATGACACCCATGCTTCTATGATGCAGAGAATGAGATAATCTTGAAAGGACTAAGGCAGCATCATGACACCTTGTTATCCAGGGGAACACATAATAGGGAACAGGGGGCTGCATTGTGGTCAGACCTTATCTGTGAAGTTAATGCCAGCAGGGCAGGACATATGAGCATGTTCGACACCGAGCAACTGATATGATTAATGCTGCATGTCGGCAGCAGATATAGCCATGGATTGTGGTGTCACCGATTGAGGGCCTGCAGTGGAAAATGACTCTCAGCCACTGAGGAATTCCTGGTGTATCTAGGAACATGCAGCCGCTCCCAGGCATCCATTACACTGTACATCCTGGAGGTGGGTGTCCCAGTTTCCACAGCTGAAGAGTGTGCAGATAGGCTTAATATGATCAGCACTGTAATACTGTAGCAGTCAGTGTGTCAGCCTGTAGATACTTTTATGCGGGGGTCAGGTCTTTGTTCTTTGGGGGGTGTAACCTCAGGCATATACTCATACACAGATTGGAAACAATCCAAGTAACACAGTAGCTACTGTAAATGCGACATATATGGATGTATTACCTTGTTGTGCTGCAATATGCAGTGGTACTGACATTACCCTACCCTCAACTTTCACAGGTCCATCAGGTATTGCCCAAGGCCGTGGTCCTGCCCCTGGTAAATATGGCACTTGATTTTTAAGGAACAATTATAGTCTAGTATGGTTAAGGACCAGAATAATGTCCTATATATACGTAATTATGTGTGTAAACAGCATAGGATGTTTTTAAATGCCAGTTGAGAAGAGGTGCCTAAGGCTTCGAGAAGGAGTAGTCACAGGAGTGTAGTTCAACAAACAGATACACTTTGGCAGCTACAGGTAAGAGCAGATAATGCTCCTGGTTTAAATGAGGCAAGGAATCTAAAATGCCTTTTAAAATACAACAGGTTGAAGGCAAATACATTAGGCAGTTAAATGTGTATTTCCATATAATTGTGAAGAGAGTTGCACTGGGTTTTATGTGCTGTTTTTTCAATTATAGTATTATACTGAGTAAGTAAAAGATAAATATTACTGGTCATGTTTGACTTGATGTACTTCAGCTGGTAGTTATAAAGGTCCTGGCTTGCATTTGAATTATGTTCCGAGGTAGTGCTTTGTGGACGAAGGCGGAGAAGGAAATTGTTTGACAGCTAATCCAGTAGTGGGTTTTCATCGTTATGAGTCTTGGATGCTTTTTGTACACAGTAGTGCAAGTATTAATGTACTGCTTTTATCATTCTTAGTGCATGTGACTGTGGGGTTTGGAGTCTGTCCCTACACAACCTGATGTCAGTGTCTCCTTGGACACTGATGATGATGGTGGCCACAGTGAGGCACAGGTGGGGTGTCAGGGGCTGAATCTGTCCAGAGGTAGACATCACTCTTCTGCACCCATTGTGACTGCCCAAAGTCTCTATGCCCACACACACCCCATTCCTGGAGGCCACAGATATTGGACAGTCAGAAGGTGGAGACATTAAACAGAAAGTGTGGCAACTATAGCTCCAGTGAGTGTAGACAGTGGCCATAGCCAGAGATCTGGCAAGGTCCCACACAAGCGGATTAACAGAGGTGCTTGTAAGAGGCCTGCTGTCCATCCACCACTTGTTGCAGGTTTCACATCACGGGTCACTCAGTGCATGTTTTTGGCCATCATGGAGGCACAGGCATGTTCTGAACATAACACCAAGCGTATGCTTAGGGTTATGGATGCCATACAGTCCGACATCTGTGACAGCCTCCACTGCATTGGGGACATCCTGGATCAGTTCATTGATGCATGCAGTGGACAGACAGTGCGCTGAGACAGTGTCTGTCTTGGACTGCACATTGTCTGTGCTAGAATGTGTGGTTGGAGTTGAGTGTCAGACCCATGGAAGTAGGTCAGCAACACCATCTGCTGAGAGTCCACATGGCTGTGCACACTCACGCTCCTGTCTTGGCAGCACATCCAGCACTACAGAGGGGAGTGTGCTGCCCACACCATGACATGGCAGATGATGGGCTCCTGGTCCTAGGTGGTCCTATGAGGGACACAGTCTCAGCAGACAGCAGTTACCATCAGGTACTAGCACTGTTTCTGACCTTAGGCATGGAAGTGCCAGTGCAACCCCTGGCAGAATCAGTTCCTATGTTTGGAGCTGGAGATGCTGAACTGTCAACCCTACCATGTACAATCCAAAGCTGTCCAACATGCACAAGTGTAAGGCTACCACTGAGCTTGACTGTGTACATGCACATACTCACACATTACTGTCAAGTGCAGGTCACCCACAGACACAAACAGCACCTCCCCATGGTCCATCTAACATGCTCCCCCATGACTCACACAAATGCTGTCTACCATTTGGACCAGCCTAGGCCTCCTGCATCCCCACACAACACCCCGTGCAAGTAATGATACCTGTGCCACATCCCTGTCATCCTTGACATCAATGCAAGGAAATGAAGCTATGGGGCTGATGCACAATGTGACTATATTACTTAACATGTACTTGTGTAATGCAGTGTTGGTTCACCATTCCACTTGCAATGGTTAACGAGAGATACTGTATGCTGGCATTTGTCACATGTATGACACATACATTTGTGTACCTTATGTGGTCCTTATGTTGTATGTTGTTGAACTGGCTGTATAGTTACACAATGACAGGTGTGTCATGGGCCTGTTTATGTTTCTGTTACAGGAGTCTGTTGGGATAACTTATTGATACTCAGGGGAAAAAAAGCAGCACAGGATGGCATGTCAGCACAATGGACATATGTCATCAGCAAGGTACAGCACTATGACTGCATGGCTCCATAGGTTCATATGTGTATAACAGGATAACAAGGACAATGTTGGCATTCAGCATACTAATGCATCTCTAATCTGTGAGAAGGTCTGCTACCCTTCATAAGTACCACCATGGTTTTGATGCAGATGATGCTTCTACATATATTCTGTGTCCAGTGCCAACAGCTGCCCAGCAACAGTTATGATTGTTATGTTCTGCATCCCATTGTGTTACCTGCACATGACGTGTATCACAGCAGATGTATGGATGACATGCATGGGGGGATATTTCATGTAGTGTGTACTGCCTGTGTTACATACCTGTCTCACCAGCATGTACTATGCATACCACACTGATGTTGTTGGTGTGTGGCACTGGTGACACATGTGTTAGTCCTGTCATGGATACATGGGAGGTACACAGTGGAAATGATACCTCCCTATGGAGACATACGCATCTCCTCCAAAGCATTTCGGAGACAGACTACACATGTACGGTCCTGACCTGGACTGCAAAGGATGTGTTCTCTACAATGTGTATTAGTGTACCTTGGAATCTGTGTGGCTGCTACAGTTGAATGATATGCCTATGTAGTGACATGGCAAGGGTGCCATTGCACACAATAGCTGTGATGACTGCCACATTCAGTATACCAGTGCCAGTTTGGGATGTACGTCCTAAACCTGTCAGTATTGGTTGTACAACAGTGAATGCCTCCACATCTTTCTGACCCATGACAGTTGAAGGCTACAGTACTCTCTGTGTTCAATCCATACATCCCATGGTTCCATAACATGTTGCAAAATGCTCTAACAGGCTCACAAAAATACATGGCTACACTGAGGCTAGCACCATTTCCAATCAGTTTGTACAGGACAAGCTATGGTACACACATAGTGCAGGTTGGCTGTATATAGGTATGCTCATACTACAGATCACAGTATGTGGTGCACGCAGCACACCTCATGTCTGTTAGTACTATTATTTTAGGACATATTATGCTTGATGACATGTGCAGGGCTTTTTGTGGTCAGTCCATTGGGGGGGGGCACATCTCCTGCTGCAAATAAAACACTGCAAAACCCTACATATGTCTAGGCTATTTTATATGGATATATGCACATGCACCAAGTGGGCTAGAGTGAGATTAGAACCCCAAACTATCTAGTTTTATACACTATAGATCCCGGTACTTATCTCATGCACCATGGCTTACATCTGACTTTACACTGTCATCTGGTACTTTTAAGGTGGCTGACATCATCAAGCCTTGTGGAAGCCAGCAGCAGGTTACAGGTCCAGAAAGTGCATAATCATTGCAGGTGGATAACCCATGAGGGTATGTCCATTCATTTATAGGAAGGTACACAGACACACACACACTCTGACACAGCCACATCCCATGTGGGCTGGTGTGATTAGAACCCCTACCTATCTAGTCTTATACATGATAGATGACAGTATGTATTGCACATGGCACTTGTTAAGTCTGTTGTATGTATGTGTGATTGCAGGCACCGTCCTTGTGCATTACAAAACTAGGCCTGTGTTGACCAGCATCTGGGCCTTGAGTGTGATATTGCTTCATACTGTTATCTGCATCTGGTATCCTAGCAGTGGGATAACTGTAATTATCCTAGCTATGTATGTGCAGTTCACAGTATGACCATATGTGGCTGCTTGCAGTTACATAGGCAAACCTGTGGGCAGGGACAAGCTACCCTGTCCATACATATGTTGACAACATTATACATTACAGCACCTGCCCACCTGTGTCTATGTGGTGACATCCAGCAGACATAGGGGTCTGTGGGTAAGTGGAATTTGTATTGTTCCACCATTAGTTTGGATCCTTTGAGCAACAGTATGGCTGTGTGATACTGGAGATTTACTCACCATTATTAGGGTACGTTGGACAATACAGACATTCACATACATATTTCTGTATATAACAGGGATGTATATATAACTGTAGTTGCATGTATGTATGATATGTATATGTGCATTGTAGATGTATGGAGGTTGTATTTATCCTTTTAACATATATAGCTACATATATCTGTACATATCTGTTTGACACTACATAGCGATAGATATACTATGCATGTGAGAGAGAGCTAGTGACAGACAGGCGTTAGCCTTTTCTGTGTTTATTTACTGTATTATTGCATTGTTTAGCCTGTTTTAACCAAAAATAAAATACTATCTTGTTTGCTTGTTTCCCACCTTTCCTAGCCAGTATAGTCCAGATTCCAGGCTTTGTTTGTCTCAGGACTTTATTTTCTGTGTTCAGAGCTATCCAGACCTTGCTGTGGTAAAGGAAACTCCTACTGCTTACCAGTGGGAGTGGTGAGCATTGTACTGCCTATCTAACACTAGAGGAGTGGTTTCCAACTCTGAAGTTGTAATTTTATTAGCCTTTTTCGACTAATTTCTATCCCTTTCAACTTTCTGCCTTAAAAAATGCACGTGTTTGCGCATTTTCACATCGTGCAGTACTGCAGAACTATGGTTAAACTATTCCACGTGCCAGAAAGTCTGCTCCTCAAATATTCCCTTAGAACTAGCTGGTTTCTCAGTAGTAGCACTAAAATCTGATCCCCTGTGACTAGCACTTGCTCTAAAGCCTGCTGGAAAGCACTAAGAAGCCTGAAACTGATACAAGCACTCAACTCTCCTTGTCAATAAGGAATAATTAATTGTAGGCACTAAACAGCCTATAATTGCAAAGTACCTTGCAAAGGAAAGGTAAAACAGCTCTTGTACTTTACAAAAAAAACACCTAAACAGGCATATCCAAGGGTCATCTTCCAGTGATTTCTCCTGTTCACTTGGTGAATCTCAACATACTGGGGCAATGCAGCAACTGCCTCATGTACACAGACAACCCTCTCCTCCTATTACCCAATACTACAACCTGTGAGAGATGCAATTACATAGCCAAACTGGAAGCAAAGCTCTCTCCAGCCAAGATTGTGCTAAACAGCCAAGAGGAGAAGGTTAACACTTGCAGTACACCTCAAGCAACACATAGCCCTTCAAAACCCACACCAGCACCCACACATAGCAACACTAAACCCACATATGTGGAGGCCTTTAACATTAACCTGCCCAAGCAACAAGAATGTCTGAAGCTGAAAGGCAAACAAACACCAGTCACAACCAAAGTGACACATAGCTCGCAACACCAGTGTGCCACCCAACAACAGCTCCTAATGCAAGACAATGTACCCAACACTTTAGTCATAGGTGACTCTATAGTCAGGCACACTGATGTCCCACTCATTAGGCTGAACAAGGAGAAAATTACAGTCAGCTGCCTGTCGGGTGCCAAGATCCACCACATAACGCATGCACTCAAGTCACTACACAACAAGTATAAATACGACTCTGTCATTGTCCATGTTGGAGTAAATGACATGAGATGTACCTCCCTGGTCTACATGAAAAGAGACATGGAAGAGCTCTCGGATCATGTGGTCCTGGCAGATATGACCCTAGCCCTGAGTAGCATCCTGCTTTCACCCAGAATGATACCACAGTATAAGGACAAAATGATTGACTTCAACAATTGGCTAAGCTTCTGGTGTCATTCAAAGAGGATCCAGTATCTGTTTGCCTGGGAAGACATGATCAACAAACCACGATGCTTTGCCAGAGATGGTCTGCACCTGTCACCCCTGGGATTCAGGTTTCTGGCTAAAGATCTTGCCACCCCTATGGTGCCTTTTTTAGGCAAGGTTCAAAGGACAAAACCATCACCATAACAGATACAAGCATGCAAAATCTGAAGGTAATTCTACTCAATGCTAGAAGTCTAAACCCCAAAATGCACTCTCTCTAGGCACTCCTAAAATGGAGAACATCGATTCTGTGAAGTAACTGAGACCTGGTTCAAGGCTCCAGAGAGCACCCCTGCAATACCAGGCTACAACTCTTACCACACTTTTTCGGCCACCAAACCAAGACCAAAACACTAAAGGTGGAGGAGTGTTCATATTCACCATGGATATTTATGGCTCCAGGCTAGATGCCAAACACAATGCATCTGAAATTCTCCAGGTGCAACTAACACTAGGTAAGACTGCAATCCAAATTGTAGCTTGCTACAGATCCCCCACCATGCCCTAAGATTCTCACTACACCTTTCTAAACATATTGGAAAATATTAAGATGCAACCAAACACCCTAATACTGGGTGATTTCAACTACCCTGCCATTAACTGGGAAAACTACTCGGGTACCAAAACCTTTCCCCAATGGTTCTTGGAATTCATAAATTCCAATGCTCTGGATCAACTAATCCATTGTCCCACCAGGGGCTTCAATATCCTAGACCTGGTCATTACCAACATGCAAGATAGATGCTTCAAACTAGTGGTCACCCCCCTCATTGGTCAGGTTTGACCATAAGCCAATCACCCTTGACATCCACATCTCACCTCCCCAGTAAGGAAACCTCTGTAACAAACTTCTCCAAAGCCAACTTCATGCTACTCAAGTCAGGAGTGACAAACTTCATGGCACCCATACAAACGGGATCTGAAAGTTCGACTGCAGAATCCTACACTAAGGCACTGTATGAGCATATTCAATTGTGCATGAATCATGCCATCCCAAATAAAACCAAGATGCTCTCCTCCAAAAAAAGAAAGCCAATCTGGTGGTCCCCTGACATAAACAAACTATACAACAGAAGGAAGAAACTGTTGCAGAAAAGAGAAAAATCCCAGGATGCAAAAAACTCCCTTACCAGCCTCAGTAAGAAGCTGAGATCCCTCATAAAATCCTCCAAATCTAATTACGAAAATAAAATTGCCAAAGATTCCAAAGACAACCACAAGGCATTCTATAGTTATGTCAAGAATCTAAATGGCTATGCTCAGATCTGATCTGAGCTACAACAGAAAAGCATTAAATATACTGATCCCAAGGATATTGCCAATATCCTGGCAGATCAATTTAGTGCCAACTTCACCCCCCTCTTACCCCCTAAAGAGCCAATCTCAATACCAAAAGATTGCCAAATTCTGTTAATCACGGCCACACAGGTAGAAACCGCACTCTCCAAAGCTAAGAATACAGCATCCATGGGACCAGATGACATCCCAGGCTGTGTACTACATGAACTACAAAATGAACTGGCACCTTATCTAATTGTCATGTTTAATCATAGCCTCACTTCAGGCTTCATGCCCACTGAGTGGCACACAGCTACAGTTATCCCCCTACACAAGGGGGGATCCACCTTGGATCCTGGGAACCACTGTCCCATCAGTCTGACGAGCCTGATCTGCAAGGGCATGGAACGCATTATCATGGAACTTATAAACAAAGACATTGGCAACCTTCAAACACTGGACCGCACCCAGTTTGGGTTCATGAAGGGCCGTGCTTGTCTACTGAACCTGATTGACTTCTTCGAATCAGTCTCCAGAGCTGGGGACAAGGGTCAGGCAGTCCACACAGCCTATTTGGACCTCGCCAAGGCCTTCGACATCATCCCCCACTCTGGAATCATAGATAAACTTACTAAGCTGGGCATAAATCCCTACGTCACTCGATGGGTTGCCAACTGGATTACTGACAGAACCCAGACTGTAAAAGTAGCCGACTCCAAATCCAGCTCCAGACAAGTGACAAGTGGAGTACCTCAGGGTTCAGTCCTGGGACCACTCTTGTTTGGCATCTACTTCTCTGAAGTACAGGCCAACACTAAGGGACTTTGGCTAACAAAGTTTGCAGATGACTGCAAACTGGGAGCCGTTATTGAATCCCCAAATGATGTGGATATTCTACAAAAGGGCCTTACAGAAACAGATGTTGGTGCCAGAGCCATGGGCTCAAGCTTAATGCCAAGAAATGTATAGTTATCCCCTTTGGAAAAAAAACATGTACCCATGAATTACCACATAGGTGGCAGTACACTAAACACCGAAAGTGTGATGAGAGATTTAGAGACACAGGTGAACAGTGGTCTTTCCTTCAACAACCACATCACCACAACAGTCATCTCTAAGGGCTTTTCATCCAGAATAAAGGAGGTCATTGTTCCACTGTACTCATCCCTCATTAGATCCATTATAGAGTATGACGCCCCATTTGGTATGTACCTCACAAGACATCTGCAACAGCTGGAAAGGCTGCAGAAATTCCTCACTAAAAGAATCACAGGCCTAAAGCAAATGTCATATGCTGACCATCTAAAAAAACTCCAGCTATACTCTGTAGCATATCGTCTACTTAGAGGTGATTTCTGCTTAACATACAAAGCCATGTCAAACCCTGGGCTGTTGGACATGCTCCACTTAAAGTAATCCCAATCCCTCAGAGCCACACACTCCAGGGATTGAAACCTTGTCATCACAATGAACAAAACATGCTGGAGGGATAGGTTCCTGACCCAGAGACCCCCCCCCCCATACTCTGGAATAGACTGCCCATACATGTCAAGCAGAATGCCTCCTTGGCCCCCTTCAAAAGGAATCTTGATGATTCGATGGGAGATAAGAAATTCACCCCGGGAATCATGTCAGTCACCCTGCTAGACAGGGGTCCAGGGAAGTAAATATTTTGGGAACAAATATCCAGGGAATTGTTATGGCTAGGCTTCTTTAGGCCCTAGGGCTGATAGCCTAGTACCAACTTATGAACCTATGAACTTATACATAAATCTGTCTATATAGACATTTATACCTAACAGGTCATTTTGATAAAGGGGCAACAGGATTGTGCTCCTTTTAACTAAGTGTATGGACATGCCAAGTGGGACTGTAAGTACTAATAAGGTGACTCCAGTCCACACATACCTGCATTCCAGTCCATGATTTTGTATGTTGCAGACATTAACAGCTGCCTCAAACTGTCCAGAGCATTCCCCAGCTGTGTGCTGTACTTAATCTGTGGCTGCAGTTGGTAATGTTACACCACCAACATACTGACAGTCTGCATATGTCTCAACTGTCCTGATTTCTACAGAATGTCCAGAATTTTCCTCATATGTTTGGTCTGTTCCCCATATATTTGTGGTCTTCTGGTGAAGTACTGAATACTGACATCACCGCATTATACTATTTATAGACAGACATTTGTGTTTCAGACGTTATCTCCTTCAAAACATATCTACTAATGCAACACCTTTACTGCCAGTGACTTTCTAGGTTTATGGGGACAATATGTGAAATCTGTCCTTATGTTTGTGCCTTTGCCCCCCCCCCCCCAGATTTCTTGCTGTAAGAGGTATGACAGTCTGTAAAAACACCAACATAGTACAACCTCACATGCAAAAGATGTGACTAATTCCAGATTAGAACCATCAGCACCATCCCCCATCCCAGCATTGCTAGTCCACTGAGCCACTCAGATCACCAGACAGAGAGGAGTCATTCATCACATAATCAACAGCATAAATATGTGCATTGTTATCCTGCATGAGGAGAGGCATACAATGGTGTTAGCAATATCTATGTTACAGACTTGAGATTGCCTGGTCCACTGATATACCATAGGTGATTTTCTGTTAAAGCAGTTGTATAGGTACACTGCTGTGTTGGGGGTGGTGGAACAATGGACATGATCTGCTGGGATATACAGTAGTCCAAATATCATGTGAACCCACTGTTTAACATCTCCCTTGACTGATGTAGAGAATATTCCAACTATGAGCCCTAGTGACTATTGAGGAACACGTGTATCTATAGTCCAATGTGTATGTTACATCTGCCCAATTAGCCCACTATATTTCCTTGCATAACAGCAGCAGATCCATGCATATGATATATTATAGTAATCCTTACAACTGGTGTGTAGCTTAGAAACCTACCTTGCAAATGCAGCAGTTGAGAGACCTGTAATTCAGGGCTGAATCTGTGTGATGCAAACCTTGCACAAGCAATACATGGACAGATGCAGGTTGTGTGGGTTGCCTGGCATCAACACATTTACTATATGTATGTGATTAGGAGCAAGGTGCCAGTCCCTAGGGGCCTAGGTTGTCAATGAATGTGCTATATGTTGTCTTTTAGCCAATGCCAGGGTGTACTGGGAACACCTATGTCTACCTATAGGGACGTCATCAGGGGGCTCCTCCTCTGAGTCCTCCCGTGACTGTGACTGTGGTGACCTAGACACTAGTGGGGGGCTGTGTATCCCTTCTGTTTGCTGATCCTGCTGCAGCTGTTTCTGCAGGAACATATTGTGTAGCATGGCACATGCTGTGAACATGTGTGCACATGTGGCTGCAGAGTACTGCAGGGGTCCAGCAGATATATCGAGACACCGGAGCCATCACTTTAGCAGCCCAAACACATGATCTATGATGTCCCTAGTTTGTGCGTGTGGCTCATTGTGGTGTTCTTCTATGGATGTGTGTGCATTTCTGATCGGTGTCATTACTCACATTTCCATGGCATAGCCAGCATCCTGCAGTAAATGGCCATGTGGGTTGTCCCCCCTTGCAAACATCTGGTACAGCAGTGATGTGTGCCAGATATGGGAGTCATGATAACTGCTAGGGCTGCCAGCACACACATTCATGATAATCCCCTGAGCATTGTCCATGGGCTGACAGTTGATGGAGTGATACCCCTTGCGGTTGACATAGATTCTACCCTCCTCACCGGGTGGTGCCTTGATGTGTACATAACTGAAATCTATGGCACTCAATACCTCAGGGTAGTGTGCTATAAGGTAGAAGTGTTGCAGATTGCCAGCCCTTGCCTCAGGTGTGAGGAGAAAATATATGTGCTCACTGGCATGTGGTAGCATGGCATCCAGGAACTGGTTGAGTACTCTGGATGCTGATGCCAGTGAGACCCCCATCATGTCTCCAGTTGGTCTTTGGAAGGTACCTGTGGCTATTATTCTAAGGGCTACACATACCTTTCTTTCTACTCGGATGAGTTTCCACCTGTTTGCTCTGGGTCTGAGATGATGGTGGCAGAGTTCAGCAGTTTCTTGTAGTATGTCCCTGTCCACCCTGTAGTGTTCTACAATCTCCAGCTCATGTAGGTCTTGGAAGATTACCCTGGGCCTGAACACTCTTCTTCTCTGCTTTGGCCTATTGTCAGCAGCACCTGCAGCAGCACTGACTTTGGCATCTAGCACACAAAGATGTAGTAGACCTGCAGCAGCCCATAGCATTCTTTCACTAAAAATTCCCCAGTCTGTAATCTAACAGTGCAGAGTATGGGTGAAAAATCAGATTACAAGGTGTCTGCATACTTTAGTGCTCTACTGTAGGTGCTGACTGTGTGATTGGCTACCTGTGATGCATCGCACCTGCCTAGCATATCATTAACATTGTTTACTGGCCCTAGTTTAAGTTAAACAAGTGTCACAACTAATTATTTCACCATTGCTTTTTAGATACTCTTAACAATGTGGCATGCCATGCAAACAAATGGAAAAAAGCACTGCAAAGGTAAACAAAGCTCAGCAGTCACTTTACACCCCCCTCCTGAAAGGTCATGCTCAGCACAGCAGCGCACCCTGCAAACATGCAGAAACATGTGCTCCAAAGGTAAATAAAGCTTAGCAATCAGTATACACCCCCCCCCACGCTGAGCACAGTGGCACACCATGCCAACAGGTGCAGCTTAGCTCCAATGAGCTTACAAGTCCTAGACACACCCCCTCCTGATGTCAACTACATGTTCTGTGGACACCAACGTGGTTCTGTTCCTACACAGAAGGAGTATGCGGACACAGATACCTTTTTGTGCTATTTGGTAACCCCACCTCATTTGCATAGGGATCCATGCACAAAATCAGGAAACTACATGGTTCCAGGCCCTACCTCGTTAACAACAGCACCATTCCAACATTTTGGAAACTTCACACAGATTCCTATAATACATTTCTCTCACATACTATTAAATGTGTTTTCTCCACTCTTTTTTTTTTTTTTTCATAAACGTATGTTTGTATACTGCAGTGCGCTGTACAACCATGCCCAGAGCATTAAAAAAATAAAATTATTTTATCTTATTTCCTTATATTTTTTGACACATGGTGGATAGTTTTCCTCATATCTATGTGTGCTATGCCATTTCTGTCCATCTACTTGCTTTTTTATAGCCCCTGTTGCCTATTTGGAATCCTGTACATAAAATTTTTCCGTGTACACTATGGACACCAACACAGAGTCTGCAGGGCCCCCTATCTGCTTACTGGATCCTTCTACTTGCCTCAATTGCATGAGATTCACCTCTTTATAAGGTGATTTGCATGCCACAGAACTTTTTTGTTGGCAGGCTCATGTGCGCTGCTCAGCGGTGCTTACTGGATCACAAATCTGCTTACTTTTGTGTAAGCAGTGTGCCACAATGCCTTCCTGGTAAAAAAAGACCATGTAGGCTTTATTAAATTCCCTCACTATATTTCTGTACATTTTCAGTGTTGAAATGCTTGTCAGTATCTGTCTTGTGCTTGTCACATCTCTGTATGTATTTTCCTAACATATGCTTGTCAGTTCCTGTTATGGAGCTTTTCTCTGTGTGTATCCACTGAAAAGGAGTCACAATTTGTGCCCAGTCAGGCTATCCTAGTAAACAAATATATAAAGTATGAAAGTAAGAATGTGAACTAATTAACACAAGGTAAAGATTTAAAATATCAGTTCCATATGCCTTACCTCAAAGCATGAAAGAGCTAATGTTATTTCTTTTCAGAAGACTGAGAAAAGCAGAGGCTAGAAACATTATACCTGTTAGTTTGACTTCAGTGTAAGGAGGAATCATAAAATAATTTCAGAAATTAATGGCTGAGGAACATCTGGCAGCCAAGGGGTCCTGGAAACTAGTTTAGCATGAACTCACCGTATAGAGTTTTTTTGTGTAAGCAGTAAAAGTATCCTAGGAGGAGCTGTAGATGTGGACTGCATAGAAATGATTAAGTGTTTTATAAAATATTAAACAGCTGGGTAACAAAAAATAACAGACATACTTGGTGGAGGTTTAGGCTAGCAGCAAGTGTTGAAAAAGAACACAGATGCTTAACAGTAAATATGGTCACAATGAAGAATGGCTGTTTGTCAGTAACACACCTTTGCAGGTTGTTGCATGCATCGGTCCTCAGTATCATTACATTGCATATGATCCTAAAGAAACGATATGCTCTTGTTAATGATATAAAGCTATTCACTATGTATGAAATACTAGAGAGTTATGAAAGAGGAAAGAAGCCTAGGCTGAGACATAAGAATAATCTAGAATAGGGCACCTTAGATTCAGAGCACAAAATGATAAATAATATGAGAAACATACCATGTTATGCACTTACTTATACATCAAAGGGAATGGTAAGCCTGCTGCAGTAGAACAGAGGGACAAAACAATGCCTACAGCCCAGGTGACCCAAATTAAAACAGCAGCTCAGGGACTTGACAGTGTAGGCAGCGAGGCTGGTACAGATGCCCATTGCCTGACATTCCCAAGGGCAGGGGGAAGTGCAAGGGAGTTGTAGGCCAAAAAGTAAAAAGGCTTTGAACCTTCCCTTATGGCTGGCTACACAATATCCTGTAGCAACTGATCTATGACCCTAGTTATAGCGAAATGGATGGACTGATTCATCTAGAGGGCGTTGAAGAATGGTAGTAAGGAGGGCCAAAATGTAAGAAAACAGGGGAACAGTAATATTCATCTGACCATATTTTTCCAAAATAAGATGAATAAGAAAAAATTAACACCATTTCAAAACATATGGAGTGGTATTCTTAACCAGATTGCTTAGTATGTAAAGCCCATTAAGGTGCTTTGCATATTAAGCAAGGCTGTCCAGATTCATAAAGCTCCTTGCTGTCAGGTAATTCAGCCCTGTTCTGCTGAGCAGAGTGAGGTCTGACACTGCATGGAAATGTGGTAGTAGGGGTAGATGTCATATATTAATTGACTTTTGTTAACATCCCGGTACACTGCTCTGCAGGAAATATTGCATAGTATGGTGATTTTAATGTGATTATACTAGGTAATTTCCATGAAGAGTAGTACACAAAATGCATACATGAATGTGCACGGCTCTTCCTCTTTGCACATCTATGCATTTCAGTGTGGAAAATCTGTAAAGTGGAAAGTGGTACAAAGTTTTGTATTGCTCAGATAGCCAATTCATGAAACTGTGCAGTGATATGAAAGGTGTACGGTAAACTATGCTACTAACATATGTCCATATGTTTATGTGTGTGTGTGTGTGTGTGTGTGTGTGTGTGTGTGTGTGTGTGTGTGTGTGTGTGTGTGGCTTTGTTCATGCAGTCACTGCTGTCAAAAATGGGAGTCTGATTAGAGCTGAGCTATACAGTATAGAATCTCTCCGCTAATTAGGCTCCCTGGTTCAATAGCACAAGTCTGAGTACAGGACTGAGTTTGCATGTATGTGTCTGTGTGTGTGTGTGTGTGTGTGTGTGTGTGTGTGTGTGTGTGTGTGTGTGTGTTTGTGTGTGTGTGTGTGTGTGTGTGTGTGTGTGTGTGTGTGTGTGTGTGTGTGTGTGTGTGTGTGTGTGTGTGTCAAACCTTTCATCTTTTAACTCCAGAATTAGGGAGAAAAAAAAATAAAACTAATTCCTCAAATTAGAGGCACTTTTGAAATACTTGCAAGATTAATTTAGAACTTGTTAAAATAATTACTTTAGGAGGGATGGAGCAAAAGTTTATGCACGTGCGCGTGCGCGTGTGCGTGTGCGTGTGCGTGTGCGTGTGTGTCTGTGTGTTTGCGCATGTGTATTAGTATATCTATGTCTGTGAATGGCTCTATATTTATGTTTGTATGTGAGTGTGTTCCAGTATATGGATGGTTGTGTTGGACTGTGAGTGATCTGCGATGTGTCTGTGCTTTTTACTAGCACAGGTTAGCAAGATGCTCACCTATGCAGTTGGAGCAGCTCCTCACCTATTCAGCTGAGTAAATTCATATTTGTGCACATTCCTTTTTAGTTAGTTATAGCATTACAGGGAATGTACATAGCTATGACTCACATTTTTGTACAATAAAATAATTCTGCTTTTCGTTGCAAGGCAAGATAAGCTGCCTAACCTTTCTTTATGAATCTCAGTTAAAGCAGGGATTCAGAAGCGACATAAAACCATTTTCACAGAAAGTTTTTGTTATCAAATGCCCAGCATTAATGATGAGACAGTCAAGAATGTTATTTAACTGATATACAGAATCTACATTTTTTTCCTTTAAGGAACAACATGAGCTATCTTGTTGTATCAAGTGCAACTTATGTGCTATTAATGTCTGTACTCACTGCCTTCTGAAGCCTCTCTCTCACCACAATAACCACAACATTTCTAGCCTGTCCCCTCCTGAGTAGTACTCTGGATTCCAAGCCAAGTGGCTTTGTGACACTGCCCTTCCATCTTGTCTCTTGGATACTTAAAATGTCCAGCCTCCTCCATATCATCATGTCATCCACTCCCAAGCTGTGTCCTGTCAATGAATCTATATTAAGTGTAGCAATTCTCAGTTCATGTTTGGCAGGTTGATTGGTTTTACATCCAGCTTTCGCTCAACAGAGTTAACCCAAGTAACCCAGGCTGGGCAACTAGACACCGGCTTGGCAGAAGCTTACTGACCTAGGGCTGTGGCTTTAAGGCAGGCACACGCTGGCCAATAGAAGCATATACGCCAGCATTAGCATGGGTGCCTGGCATAGGTCAGAGTAGCCAAGGTCATCAACCCACTTATCACCGATAATGACCCAGGCCCATTTTGATGACATTAGTCAACATGACCGAATCATCTAGAGTCATATTTTATATACAGCCATACAGACTTTATAAACGACAGCCTAAATGGCACATTTTCACATCATTGGCTGTATCCCTGAAATATGCACAGAGTTTGTAAAGCAAATAGAATATTCATTG